>NC_064809.1:77916128-78272660 GCF_023721935.1 Panthera uncia
GGGGGGCAAGAGGACTGCGCCTGTGGGGCTCAAGGCCGGGGTCTAGTGCGCTGACCCGCTGCCTTATGCCCACCCTGTCCTTACCTATTATAGATCCGCGGCCTCTTGGCTAATAGGACTGGGATGGAGGGGGCCCGGAAGCTCAAACTCCAGGGCAAGAGAGAGAACCTGTAGGCTGTAACCATTGCCCCCTAAGCAAAGTCAGCCCCCCAACCCCCAAACAAACTTTCCGGCGCCCCCTCCTTGCCCGCAGCCCCCTCCCTCCCGGAGAGCGCTGCCGCTAGAGCTCACACATGCGCAGTGCGGGCCCAGGGCCGGGCTGCGGAGCAGGAAGAGAGCGCAGCTAGGCTGACGGCGGGGCCTGTTAATTGGCAATTAGGGGGGAGGCTGTTGGCTGGTGCGCGTCAGCGGAGGGGAGTGCGTCTGCCCACCCCCAGCTCCCGCCCCCACTCGAGCGGACCGAAAGATGGGAGGTGCCCTGCACTGCGGGTGGATGGGTGGATGGGTGGGGGTGGGGGACGCGGTACTCAAAAGCCATCTTGTGCTTGGAGAAAAGGGGCCAATCTGCCTTCTCTCACCCGGCCCAGCGTCCCCCACCCTCCACCGCGGCCACCGCACCAGGGATACCCACTGGGCTGCTTCACCCGCCTCGCCTGGCTGCCCTGGGCTAGGATCTGCCTAGTCTGGGGCGGAGGTGGGAATTGGGGAGGCCCCAGGCTGGGTGGGGACAGGCCTAGGTCTCGCTGGCGGGGCTTCTTGGGTGAGTGGAGGCAGTGAGGACTCCAGGCGCGGCTGGCTCATGGGGTAGGGACGTCAGAATTGGGCGGCCCGGAGGGTCCTGGGCGCTCGGGATCTTCCTAATAATTGGTGCTAATGGCGTGTTGTATGGTCTTAACCCGACACATATGGTTTCATAACACAGTGGCTTAATTTCTTCCAAATGTACGTGGCCCTGAATGTGTTGCAGTTTGATATATGACCCCGCCCTGCTGCCTGGCCTGGGTCCGAGGCGGCCCCTATATGTGTGAGCTTCTGTTTATAAAGGGCGATGCACACACAAACGCTTACACACCCAGGCAGACACACCCCAGAGCTGGGGGAGGGGAAGCGCTTTTTCCTTGGAGAGGTTTGAGAGTCTGGGGGCCAGACTCACCTTCAATCCGAGCTAAGAGCTGCCCCCCACCTCCAGTCCTCTCTCTCGTGGCTCGACTGGGCTTCTCCGCCAAGCCCCAGTGGGGGAGGGGAACGCTCCTCGATTTCCTGTTTAAACCCTGACCCGTCGCCTGGGGGTCGGGGGGGGGGTGTGGGAGGGAGAACCTGTTTTTATCAAATTCTTAAAAAACATAATTCGCCTGCATTCAAATCAAACCCCTTGGGTCCGAGTTGATGGTGAATCTTCTCTCCCCTCCCCCCACAATCCCCTTCCCTTCCTCTGCTGCCCCCCCAAAATTCCCGTTTCATATCCGACATAAAGGCCTCTGAGGTATTCTCCCGGGGGAAGAAATGGCATTTTCTCTCCCCCTTTCACTCCCCCCCTCAATAGGACTTGTGTGTCGGCAGAGGCGTCTGCCGAGGGGCTAATTTCGCGTTCCTTGTTTACGATCGAGAAAAGCGCTTGGCTCTCCCCAAATGGGCCCAGCCCGCCGCCTGCTCAGGCTGCCGCGCGCTCTCCCGCCGCTCCAGCGCGGCCCCGGGGCTGACGCCCCGGGTACCAGGCCGCGGCCGCGAGACCCTGTGTCTGTGGGACCTGAGAAGGGCAAGGGGAGTGCGGTGGGCCATTGGAGGGGCCCTGGAGGCCTGAAAATGGGAGCCTTTCTCCTGGCGTAATGTGGGAACCGCCGACCGGTGAGGCCTCTATTTCTCTCTTTCGCCTGTATTTTGTCTGCCCCCGCTGTCTGCCCCCCCCCCTGCCCCGCCGCCGATGGCCGCACTGACTGGGGGGGGGGCGCGAGTCTCCTTTGTTTGCCCCCCGAGGAAAACAGTTTCCGGGGAAGGCCACTCAGGACAGTGGGGATTCACCTGGGATATTAGAGGGGCCCCCTCCCTTCGGAGGGTTGGGCCTGGGTAAGGCTGGGGTATTTATCTCGGCCTACAGGGATCTAAACAGATGTGCTGCTGGCGAAATTTCAGGGTGCTGGGTTCATGGGTGACGGGTTAACGGCTGCATCCGAGGTGTCCTTATATAATATTTTTATCAATTGATTTTCTGTCCCTTCCTGGCTAGGGTCCTGCAGGCCCCCACGTCCTTCACCCCCTAGATCCTCCTCATGAGACAGAGGGATGCAGAGAAAGCATAGCAGCAGTGACTGATCCTGGTTTTCCAGTTTTCTAGTCTGGCCAGGGGATAAATCCAGCCCCAAACGCCAGCCCCTTCCTTCCCTCCTTACTTTCGATTTTCTTTCCCTTCTTTCTCTCCCTCCTGGTGCTCAAACAGAAGCACAAGAGGGGCCACCAGTGGCAACCCCCAGCCTCCTTGCAGGCCAGATTCCCTGTAAATGTGGTCCTTAGTGCAGGAAAGCACTGGTGTGATTATCTAATAATAGCCAGGGCGGCTGAGACTAGAATCTGGCTCAAGGACTCTGCACACGCCCAGGACGCCCAGGACGAAGGCTGGGCAGAGGCACTGAATCTGTGGGTCAGGTTCTGGCAACACTCCCCGGAGCCCAGGGCCCCTAGCGTTCCCCTCTTTGGGCACCTCAGGCCTGCCCCTTCTAGGCTTTGTCAGCCCTGCCATGGACTGTATTTCATGCACCAGTTCCTAGCTAAGGAGAAATGGGCAGAGCAAACCCTTTCTCCCCCTGGGTCTGACAGTTGTGATCCCCACGAAGAATGCACCCTTGTTTGGAGAAGGCGGCCTTGTTGGGTTGGCTGTTGTGTTGCAAAAACCAGGCTTGGTAGCTTTATACACTTATTATATACAGGCTCAAATGTACAGACTCTGACTTATGCGTGAATATATACAGACTCATGTTTCGTCGGTGGTTAATTGTATATTACCATGCTTATACTCGCTCAAACACCGTTTTATGTGCATGCAAAATTTTGTTAGATGGGATTGGGCTCAAGGAGGCACTGGGTGCACCAAGAAGGTTCTCTGGGCATGCTCTCCTGCAAATGTGTGCACGCTGGAATCGGAGTATGCGGGTTCCAGTAACCAACGGATGCCACAAAGGCTCTCTCAGACCTTATTGCCTTCACAGTCCAAGCAGCTGGGCCAGGGAAATATTGAATCCCTTCGGCTTTCTCTCCACACTTCCCCCCCAAACTTCCCCAACTCAGAGGCTGTTTACCAGGGGAACACTGTTGTGTTGAAAGTGAGAGTTTTGTGGGAAGCTCTTTTCGTGTTTTCGTGGGTAAGGTGGACATTTGAGCAGTTCTGAGCACTCGGCTAGGCCCTGGTGCCTGAAGCATTGCTGGGACAGCAAAGGAGATCTGAGTGGCTAGTTAATAAGGTGGCCTCTGGGAAGTAGTCTGGGAAAGCTGTTTGAAAAGGCTGGTGGAGAAGGCGAGACAGAATGGGTTAGGGGTGCGGTGAACATCTATCCCTGCTCTTGCCCCTGCTCACCGGACCCCAGATTTGCCTGCGTTGTCTGGGGGGCAGATTAGGGGCTCTCTACGCTTCCCAAATAGGCAGATCCGGTTACGGGTGAGATTTCGTTTTAATTCTCTCAGCTACCTACCGAAGCGGGGCGAAGACTGACCGGCAGAGCCGGAGAAGAAACTGGGTCTAGCTGCCTGTGGGCCTGGGGCACTGAGTGTGGCCCGGGGCTGGGAATTAACAGCCTCCTTTCTTAGTCTTCCTCCCTTTTGGGGCCCCGAAAAGACAGAGCAGGGGAGAATATAAATGTCCGTGAAAAGCTCTTGAAAGAAAGTAAGAACAGGAAAGGGGCTAGTGGGGCTTTCCTCCACTCCCTAGGCAATCAGGTTCCTCCCAAGACTCCTGTCCAGACACGCTGCGGGTGCCGGGTGCCGAGACATGCAGCCTTCTTCCACCTTCTCCTGCCAGCGCTGGGGGCAGCCTTGGGCTTTTGGACCTCGGCCACCCGTGGGTGCTGGAGTGACATGACCCCCAAATTGTGCCCCTTACGCAGCCCCCAGGCCTCTGCCGCTGTGGCTGCAGCCGCCCCTGTTTATTGTGTCTGTGAGTTGTTTACTTGTTTTGTCTGCTGCCACCCTGCGTCAGAAACCCGCCAAACCAGCAAACTCACCCAGGAGAACAAAGTGCGGCGCTATCCTCTGCTCCCTCCCCTTTCCGGCACCCTGCTCCGGCCATTACCTCCTCCCTCACTCTCTCTTTCCCAGGGGACGAAGCAGAAATCGGCCTAAAATAGGGCAGCTGTTTATAGGGTTGGGGGAATTATGGGGACACCATAAACCTCCGGGTGTCCTGGTGGTGGAGAGACTTAGAGCTGCCCTCCCCTCGCCTCCGGCTTTTCTTCTTTCCCCTTGGCAACTGCTTGGTTAAGGGGGCCACAGTCATTGAGGAAGCCGAGCCCCCCTTACCCCACTCCTCCACTCCTTTCTGCAGGAGTTTTCCCTGAGACACAGGTTGTTGGGTTTTAAATCAGGGTAATGTTGGCGGATGCATAAAACTAGATAAAGTGTTGTCACTCTCCCCTCACCCTCCCTTCTCCTCAGCCCCCCAAAATAGCAGTGAATTTAAGCAAATCCTACAAAATTAAATTGCCCCTTCGCTAAAGATCCTATAAATCTCCAATCCCGCCAGGTATAGAGTCGGAGAGGCCGCTGTTTGCCTCTAATCTTGCTCCTGGCTATCAAATCTAAAAGAGTATCATCGAAGTAAGTAATATTCTCGTTTCTGAAATTAATTCCCCCCTCCCCATCTCTCTCTCTCTTTTCGCCAGTGCAGATTAAATGGTTCTCTCAGATCTGCAAACAATAAAGGATAAAATTATTTATAGGGAAATGAGGACGATGTTTCATTGTTGGCTTATTGTTCCAGAACATAATAACATTTTATTTTCAACTGGGAGAACTTACGCCAGGGGAAAAGGGAAAAGGAAAAAAAAAAAAAAGGCAGGGCACACCCCCCCCCACACAAAACTCCTACTGTATATAACTTATATGACATTTACAATTTCCTCATGACAACTCACTGTGACGTCATAAATGCCATGCTCCTGAATTTTACAATGCTCATAAACCAACAAAGTGGGTCCAAGCAGTGCTTAGTGGGGAGGGGATATGAGAAGCCAGGAATTTGAGGATCCTTTGGCCTCATTCTGGGGGCCAAAAATATTCTTAATATTCTAGATTCTCATTCTTCCTCCTGGGCCAACCAGGGCCACTTGCTTTTCCGCCCTGAAATGTCACTCAGCATCTGAGTTCCCTCCCCATGCCCAGCCGGGATGAGATACTGTGTCCAAAGGCCCTCTCCTCAGCTGGTATTCAGCTGCTTGGGACAGAGGTGGGATGCTTGGGGGCCAGGCCCCCAAAAGCCAGAAATGATTTCTTCCAAAGGGAGCCCAAAGGGGCTCGGGGCTGAGTGGGATGGGACAGAGATGCTTGGGATCTATTTTCCTTTTTAACCTTCAGTTAGTGAAGTGAATTGAGAAGCTAAACAAATGGCATTGTGGGAGCTTGTGTCGGCCTAGTGGAGTGGTGGTAAAGAAAGGTCAGTAAGAAATCTGGAAAGAGAGAGGGAGGAGAGAAAATAGGACGTGAGTTAGCAGAGCCTCTGCATGTACCTTTCTTCTCTGCTTAATTGCAAATAAAGCAAAAGCAGCTTGGGCAGCCTCTCAGCCTCTTAGCTCAAAAGAGGAATTGCCAGCCCAGGCCTCAGAGGTGTTTGGGGCAGTTCTCAGGCACTTGACATGCCCCATCTGGCCTCTTCCTCCTTCTCCCCTCCCTGCTGACCCCCAACTCCATTCAGCTGGCCAGCCTGGGCCCTGTCCCCAGAATATCAGCACCCCCAAATGGGATCCATTTCCGGGTTGGATGTGTCAAATTTCGCTTTTCTCCAAGTGTCTCCATGCCTGAACTTTGAAAGGAGGAGGAACGTTCTGTTTTGGAATGCAGTGTGTGCATGGGGAGGCATGCGCTCAGACAACTTCCCCGGAGCATATCTGGCAGAAACTGGAGGCTCCTTGAGTGAGCTATGCTTTGGTGTCCCCAAGCCGACCCAGTTTGCCGCATTCAGGTTCTCTGGCAGACTTGGAGACTCTCTTTTTGCAATCCTTTTACTCCGGATTCTGTGGAGATCAAAGGAACTTATACGCAAAACACTAGACATTTGGAGTAGGATTTATTTTTCAATTTTTCAATTGAAAGAATTCTAATCATAAGCCAGTCGGGCCAACTGAGCAACCACTCTAGAACAGCAAAGCCTTAACCAAACAGTGCAATTGTAAGGTGAGCTGAACAATTATTGAAACTGGGGTTTCTCTGCAAGAGGGATTTCGGCCCTTGCCCAGTGGCACAGAAGGGGCTGGTGGGGCAACCGCTCTTCCCCTGCTCTCAGAATTGAGAATTGGCAGGGGTGGGTCCGGCAGCTGCAGAGGCTTCCAGGCAGCCAAGCGCCCAGGCCGAGCGCTGAGTCCTGGCGGCCCCGGTGTCCAGGTCGTTGAGCAGCCTCCGGAGGCGCGAGCTATAGTTGTGGCGCGCGGGCAGCCCGAAAGGGAGTGTGTGTATCTGTGTGCGAGGCTGGGTGAGTCACAGACATCTGCGCAGAAGTGGGGGATCTAGGGAGAGAGAGAAGACTGGCAGAACACAAACTAACCGGGACCTCTGGAAAAGACCGTCCAGCAAAAATTCCAGACCTCATCCCTCTCACTTCAGATCCCCTTCCCCAAGAAATTAATATATTTCCCAGAGCAGAGTGGAAAGCAAAGGCAGGCAAGATGAGGCCTGCCCACGAACCCCTTCCCAGCCAGAGTCCAGTCACACCTATCCTCTCCCCAGTTCAGAGCTGCCCCGGGCCTCCAGCCCCTGGCCTGGAGCAGGTTCAGGCTGGGGTAGGAGCGCTTGACTCGTTCTGAGAAACCTTCAAGTGCCCAGCCTCCAGAGCACCCCATAGCCTTGGGGACTCCAGGCCAGTGACTGCCCCCCATGCAGGCCCATGGCGCCTGCAGAAGGTCCCTCTCCTATAATTAGCGCTCATGAAAAGCATGTGTTTTGGGCTGGGGAGATAGGGGGACTGGAGCAGCGAGCGGCAACGCTCCCCCTTTATTTCTGTACTGTGTTTTTTGAATTCTGTTTCGAATCCACTAATTACAGCTCCGAAAGTGAAAATCTGTTTTCGCCGCCAAACCCCCTCGGAATGCCTGATTCCGGAGGCCCAAGGGGCAGAGCAACTCGGAGACCTGCGGGCCTGATGGGGGTGTTCTCTGATTGCTCTAGGCTTGTTTTATAGAAACAAAGAACAAGTCCCCCCCCAACCCCTCCCAGGACTTGTGCATATTTACAGAGCTCAACTGCAGTTTTAATAAAACATCTGTTCTTGCTTCTGCTGATGAGTTTCCATAATTGTTTTCAGACAAATTTAACAGGAAAATATAAATATATTTAGAAAAACCCAAGTCCCAGCTATCCCCCCATAGACAGTCATTCTTTTGCCAAAAAAATAAAATTAACGTAAGATGAGAAAAGGAAAATATAATCCAATGGAGGGAAGATCGGGCTCATCTGACCTGCTCTCCCCCCTTGGAGCGAATCCTTCCAGCAAATTTCAGCTGCATAATTAAAGATCCAACTGAAAGAAGGAGGCTTCTTTTCTCAGGAATGGAAGGTGATGGGGGAGAGTATGTTGGAAATTAATTTGGCTGAAAATCTTTAAGCAGTGGGGGAATTTATTTGTATTTCTGCTTCCCCTCCTCTCCCCCTTCTAGCATTTCTGCCTTTTTCCCTCAGCAGCTGGTTTCTGTTCATTATAAATCGGCGAGACCTTTCAGTCTCTGCCCTCTGTTTAGGGACGTAATAAAACACTTAACTTTCCGGGGCTGAGACTTACATTCTGCTCCTCAGGTCGCCCACCCCCGCGCCCACTGCTTTTAGGCCCCAAATGAGACTATCCCCAACTTTGGGGCCCCTTTCCCCTCCAGACTTTGTTTAGGAAGGGCTCAAGGAAAGCCAGGCATCCTTGCTGGGGAGCTGCAGCACATGCTTCCCTAGAAGTCCCTTCTTTCTTCCAAGGTCCTTCCTTCCCCCACTCCCCCACCCACCCACCCATAAAAGAGATTTAAAAATACATAGAAAATCAACACTCATTGAAAACGAAACCTCATTAAGACATCCTATCTTCCATCATTCAATTTGTTGTACATTGCAACAATTTAATATCTTGAAGGAAATATCACTGACATGATTTATCCCTCTAGCAATCTCTCTCTGAAATGGGGGGGGGGCGGGGAGGAGGGAACTTATTCTCTCTTCCGGCCTGTTCTATGTGTTACACTGTTACCCTCAGGGCAGAAATGAGGCTGGGAACTCTGGGAGCAGCTACTTGTGTCCAGGGTGCGCTGACTTGTTTCTTAGCTCAGCCCTCTGGGTCTTCCCCCCACCCCCAGTTCTTTCTCACTCTACCTCTTTGCCCTCCAGGGGGCCTGGAACCCCAGCCAGCTGTTGAAAACCTCTGTCCAGGCATGCCATGAATTTGAGGACAGCTGGATTCTAGAGCAAAAATCAAGTCATGCTGGTGTCTGTGTTTATGTACCTGCCATGGCACCCCCAAATGAGACAACTCCTCTCAGAATTTCCCTCTTAAATTGGAACCCTCCTCAATCTTTCACTTTTATCTCGCTGGGTAGAAGAAAGTATGGTCCACAAGGGGGAACCTTTATAATATGGGGGTCTTTCCCTTAACCCTTTTAAATATCAGCAAATTTCCCTCCTTTCTGAAGGTTTGGGGCTGTATTTTTAAGAGCCAACACAAACTGTCAGACAGGGAGACTCCTCAATCCCCTAACGAGGTTCATGTATTAACTAACATGTTGTCTCCACCAGCTCCTACACACTGTCTGCTTTTGGGTTCGAAACTTTATTTTTCCCCCCTAGCGACACTCCAGGGAAACCTTAACGTTACAGAAGATGAATAAACGAGTTTTTTCCCAGCGTAGTCCCGTTTATGGCTTTATTGCTACCCATTGATTACTCCGCTTTGTTACACAGAAGGAAAAGATCATAAAATCCGGCGACATCCGGGTTCTTGTTATAGCCACCCCCCCCCCCAAAATGGTGAAGAGAAAAATATGAGCTTCCACTGCTTCCTTCGCTAGCCCCACCGCCCCCTCTTTGTCAACTCAAAGCATTTTCAGTCTATGTCACGATATCAAATTAAGTTTCGATTAATCAGGAGAAAACCCACATCTGCACACCTTCCGCTGTTTCAGTTCGCCCACTGCGGCTCCCTCAGAAGCCTCGTACTCAGCTGCCTTTTTCCTAACCTTCCCTTCCTTTTTCTCGGCCCCAAGGTGGAAAGAAAATGGGGGTGGGGGCTGCTGAGAGGCCCGGCTCTACCAGGTGTGGCTGGCCCTTGAGGGAGCTCCCCAGGAGCCCTTTGCTGGAATCTCCCAAGCCCCCAGGGCTCAGGTCCAGGGGTGCCTCCCTTGGCAGGGGCAAGGGGCTTCTGACCTGTGTAGGGGCTCGAGCCTGCCAGACGCTAACTGTCCTTCAGAGCCCCACCAGCCTTGTCTCTCTGCCTGGATCTTATGTGAATTACCCCACCGGCCCTCCCTGGCTCCAAATCATAAATTCTCACCAACATAAACAGGAGTTGATGTGTCTAGAAAGATTCTCAGAGTTCTTTCTTCTTCCTTATTTTCCTTTCTCTCTCCCACCTTTTACTCCTTTCTCTCTTTTTCTATTGTATTTTCATACATTTTTCCCTTTTCTACCAAAATGCTGCAGCAGCTTCCCCCCAAAAAGGGGGTTCTGAGAGGCAGAAGGAGGCTAAAAGGAAGAGGAAGTGGATGCATGGCCCCTTTGCCCACTTTAGCTCGCCACTGTACCCTGAAGTCTCATCCTTACCCCCTTTAGACTTACTTACTCCCTACATCCCCCTTACACCAAAGCCTACCAGCCACACTCTCCTTCCTCTGAGCGCCACGTTTTATGCAGTTTCTTTCTACTTTTGATTTTTTTTTTAATTACTGGGGTGGGGGAATCCTGGCTTAGTGATGAGGACTCACTCCATGGAGGGTCAAAGCAGGATTTCCTGCAGGATTTCTGGGGATTCCCCCCCTGAGCTGGGAAGGGGCTCTTCCCATGGAGAAATCGGGGTGTAATTTTAGAAGGGGGAAGATACAAACGATAAAATCGGATCGAAAATAGAGGGATTTCTCCAGCCCTGGCTCTAGCCACAGCACAGTAAAGTTAGCTGGAGCTTAGAGATTTCCTAGCAGTGTAGCCCCTCTTTCCTGGGCCCCAAGGCCCTGCTAATGCATATTCACCCTTCTCTCACCTCCAAATCAGTTCCCTAACATATATATTTTTAAAAGAAATCCAAGTCTTACTTTCAAAGCACACACTTAGTCTCAACTAGGGAATCAACAGAAGCAGAAGCGATTTTTTTCCCCCTTCTTGACATCTGGCTTGCGATTGGCTGGAAGGGGGTCAGCTGACTTTGTCATTTTGTCTGTCCTGGATTGGAGCCGTCCCTATAACCATCTAGTTCCGAGTACAAACTGGAGACAGAAATAAATATTAAAGAAATCATAGCCCGACCAGGTAAAGGCAAAGGGATGAATTCCTACTTCACTAACCCTTCCTTATCCTGCCACCTCGCCGGGGGCCAGGACGTCCTCCCCAACGTCGCCCTCAATTCCACCGCCTATGATCCAGTGAGGCATTTCTCGACCTATGGAGCAGCCGTTGCCCAGAACCGGATCTACTCGACTCCCTTTTATTCGCCACAGGAGAATGTCGTGTTCAGTTCCAGCCGGGGGCCGTATGACTATGGATCTAATTCCTTTTACCAGGAGAAAGACATGCTCTCAAACTGCAGACAAAACACCTTAGGACATAACACACAGACCTCAATCGCTCAGGATTTTAGTTCTGAGCAGGGCAGGACTGCGCCCCAGGACCAGAAAGCCAGTATCCAGATTTACCCCTGGATGCAGCGAATGAATTCGCACAGTGGTGAGTTTTACAGCTCCGAGATATAAATTAAATAAACTGAACTGGCTTTATGACCGGCTTCCCTAGAAGAACGGGCGGAGAGAGTTTTTTATGGCCCCATAAAAACAATCACGCTCGTCTCCTCGCCGACGCCGAGACAGGGCCCCCTCTTCTGCCCCCTCTGCTCGCCTCCCGCTTGCTCGCAGGGGCCTGGCCCCCTCGGCCCCTGACGCATTGGAGGGCTCCAGGCTGAGGGGGGCAGGAACAGGGCAGGGTATGAGGGGAGGGGGCAAAGGGTAGGGGAGCCCCCCAAAGTCGAGTCAGGCTGAGGAGAAAGGAGGGGGAGAGTAGGAGGCAGAGAAGTGGGGAGAAGTTTCCAAGGAGCTAGGGTGCTTGGGGAAGTGGGGGAGCCCAGTCGTTGAGAAATGGGGCCCTCATCCCCAGTATTTGGGATTTTTCAAAAACCAGTTTTTAGACTTACAGCTTTCTGCCTGATTCTTGCCCCCCCCCTTTCTTTGGGACACTCACCCACCCACATACGGTGGGGGACTGAATGAAGTTGGGATCCTGGCTGAACCCCCAGTGGGGGTGGGGCAGGGCAAAAGGGAGAAGGCTGGAGTCTGAGGGGGCCCGTCAGCTGCTGGCCAAGTTGGGAGGGTCAGGACTTTGCTAGGCTAAATCGTCTACGGAGGATGCCTTGCTGATTGTTTTTAGTGTGTTTTGTGCCCGGATCTCTAGGGGTCGGCTATGGAGCGGACCGGAGGCGCGGTCGCCAGATCTACTCGCGGTACCAGACCCTGGAACTGGAGAAGGAATTTCACTTCAATCGCTACCTAACGCGGCGCCGGCGCATCGAGATCGCCAACGCGCTCTGCCTGACCGAGCGACAGATCAAAATCTGGTTCCAGAACCGCCGGATGAAGTGGAAAAAAGAATCTAATCTCACGTCCACGCTCTCAGGGGGCGGCGGAGGGGCCGCGGCCGACAGCCTGGGCGGAAAAGAGGAAAAGCGGGAAGAGACAGAGGAGGAGAAGCAGAAAGAGTGACCAGAACTGTCCCTGCCACCCCTCTCTCTCCTTCTCCCTTGCTCCCCCCCAATTCCCTCCTAATCACACCCTCTATATTTATCACTGGCACAATTGATGCGTTTTGACTCCCTAAAACAAAATTAGGGAGTCAAATATGGACCTGAAAGTCAACTCTGGACCCCTCCCTCACCGCACAAACTCTCTTTCACCACGCGCCTCCTCCTCCTGCTCCCTCGCTAGCTCCTTTCTCGGCTCCTCTGCAGGCCCCTTCCCCCGCCCAGGCCTTGGGGGCTCCGTCCCTGAACCTCGCTTCAGCTCCACAGATCTCCTTACAAATGAAGACTTGGCCTCCCACCCCCTCGGCGCCCCCACCCCCGCCCCTGCGCGGAGAGCTGGCTCCCGGGGCCGGGGCCTCCGCTCCGGGGCCTCAGGGCCCGGCCTGGCAGCCGGGGAGGGCGGGAGGCCCAAGGAGAGCGCGTCGTGGCCCCACAGCAACCCCCAGGGCCTCCCCACAGCCCCTGCCCGGCCCCTCTGCCCCAGCAAATGCCCAGCCCAGGCAAATTGTATTTAAAGAATCCTGGGGGTCATTATGGCATATTACAAACTGTGACCGTTTCTGTGTGAATATTTTTAGCTGTATTTGTGGTCTCTGTATTTATATTTATGTTTAGCACCGTCCGTGTTTCAATCCCATCTTAAAAGGGGAAAAAAAAGAGGGAAAATTACAAAAAGAGAGAAAAAAAAAGTGAATGACGTTTGTTTAGCCAGTAGGAGAAAACAAAATAAATTAAAAAAAAATCCCCCTCGTGTTACCCTCCTGTATAAATCCGACCTCTGGATCCGTTCTCGAATATTTAATAAAACTGATATTATTTTTAAAAGTTTATATTGGGATTTCTGTTAATTCGCTCGCCCGCCGGCCTGAGGTGAAAGTTGGAGCAGGCTCCGAGCGCTCCCGCGTCCGCCCGCCGCCTGCAAGCCCCCAGCCCCCTGCGCTCGCCTTTCCCGGGAGCTGGGCGCAGAGCCGGGGCCTCCCCGCTCTCCTGGTGGACGTGCTGGGGGAGCTGGGAGGCCTCTCTGGGCTTCCCAGCGGAGCAACACACTCACCCCGCAAAAAAAAAAAAAAAAAAAAAAAAAAGGCTGCATAGGATCTCGTTGGGGGTGGGGGGAGAAACCCGGTTGCTCGGATTGGTCTCCAGCCGCACACAGGCCTTTCTTCCAGCCTGTGGTAGTCTGGGGTCCTCGGCTTCTGAACCCCGAGCCCCCAAGGGCCTGAAAAGAAGCATTCTCCAGGCACCAGGGCCTCTCCCGTCCACTTCTGGGAGTGAGGATGGGGGGCGCGGCGCTAGCAGCCCCCCGGGCCCGCGCCAGGCCGACTGTTGCGAAACGTGGCGGAGGCGGAGAGCCGAGGGGAAAGAGAAGACCGCGGGATTTGAGCCCTTCCGCAGGGATTGAGCGATTCAAGGACATCTCGAAAAAGAAAGCCTGGAAACTGAGCCTGCTCTGGGACTCCTGACAGGGCTGGGACAAAATTCCTTCTTCCTTACAACCCCAGTCCCAATCTGCTTCCTTCCTCCTTCTTCTCCCCTCAAACTCGGCGAGTGAGGAGCGCAGCCAGACCCTACCCTAACCCTTTCCCCAGCTCAGGCCTTCTCTCCTTAAGCCCAGACAGAGAAACCTGAGTGGACCTAGGGGGTGAGGTGGTGAGGGGGTCTCCCGGAGGGAAAAAATCCGCCAGAGTTTTCCAGACCTTCCAGATCCCCGCCAGCGCCCCCTCCAGCGCCTCCGCCAGCGGGGGGGCAGGAGGGGGGCTTCTCCTGGCAGGGGCGGGGATTTCCTGGGGAGAGGCAGGCAAGAAAGAATAAGACTTGGGCTAGGGGAGGGGGTTCGGAAAGGGGCCGAATGGCTGCGGAGCCCCTGGCCACAGGCTGTGAAGGTTGCCCAGGCGCCTGACCTGCCCACCTCCCCCATCCCCCACCCCCAGCCAGGTCCTTTACACGCCTCCAAATAGCTCAGAAATTGCTCTCCTGTGGACCTTCTGCATCTAGGTCCCTGGAAAACCTGTTACAGAGGCATTTTCCAAAAAGGGCACAAAACAGGCCTTTTCCTCTGCCATGCTCATATATTTGTGGAAGCTTGAATCTTGCTTCTTTATGCCCTCAATTAACATCTATTTTCTATCTCAAATATCTGGCAAAGGTACCACATGAGGATCATGCATAGGGATACAGAGCAGTCCTCCAAGCCCATTGTGTCTGGTTACACACACACACACACACACACACACACACACACAGAATTGCCTTTTGCCACTCTGGAGTCCAAACATGGTGAGGTCTACCCAACTCCCCCTGTATCCTCACCTCCAGGATCATCCCAGAGTTCCCAGGACTCTCGGATTTGTGACCCTCAACCCCCCCCCCCATCCAGTTCTGCCCATCCAGGACCCCTCCTTCTCTGGACATCCTGTCCACCTCTCCAGGGACTGGGTTCACTTCCCCATGCTGACAGTCGCCTCCTCAGCAGTAGCAGGGTCTTGGGGCCTCCAAGAAGAGGGACTTCGACACTTAGTTTAGAGAAACTGAGATAAATCCCCTGGGATCTCCAGCCTGGGCAGATTCCCCCTCCCCCCCCCCCCCAATCTCCTTTCCTCAGCCATTTTTGGAGATTGAAAGGCTCTGGGGGTGGGGAGGACTGAGATATCCGTTAGTTTTTGTATCCTAAATGAGGCCTCATCTTTTCTTAAAATTAAACACAATTTAAAAGGCCATTTCAAGGGTTTGTTGCAGCAACAACCAGCTTCTCCTCTACAGGGTAGAAAATTCAGCGGTCTGAAGGCGAGGCGAGAAGCCAGGCTGCAATTCCTCCAAGTAGGCACCAGGTGTCGCTGTGGGCTCGTTGTCCCGGCTACCCCCCAATTCCAAGAACCATTTTTTTCCTCCCCCTTCTCTCTCTCTTTCTCTCTCACTCCCTCTCCCCCTTGGTTGGGCTTTGCCAACATATCAAGATGCGTTTCGCCGGCTTCCATCACTAACCTCCCGGAGGTCATCAAGCCAAATTTATGAGTGGCCGCTCGAGTCACGTGACTCTATTTAAGGCTCCCTTATTTGGGAAGAGCGCATAGGATAAAGAAAGAGATATCTCCACCTATAAATTGTGCACTTTGGAGAACAAAAAACCCCTCAACTTCAAAGAGTCACAAATCACCCTTAATCAAAAAGGGTGCAGAAATTTTTTTTGGGCCCTCCCCGCCATGAGCTCCTACGTAGCCAATTCATTCTATAAGCAGAGCCCCAATATCCCTGCCTATAACATGCAAACTTGTGGGAACTATGGATCGGCCTCAGAGGTGCAGGCATCCAGGTACTGCTACGGTGGATTGGACTTAAGCATCACTTTCCCACCGCCTGCGCCTTCCAACTCTCTCCACGGGGTAGACATGGCTGCCAACCCCCGGGCTCACCCCGACCGCCCCGCCTGCAGCGCCGCGGCCGCTCCGGGACACGCTCTGGGCAGAGATGAAGCGGCTCCTCTGAACCCCGGGATGTACAGTCAGAAGGCGGCTCGCCCAGCGCTGGAGGAGCGAGCTAAGAGCAGTGGGGAGATCAAAGAGGAGCAGGCGCAGACAGGGCAGCCCGCCGGACTGAGCCAGCCACCGGCCCCGCCACAGATTTACCCGTGGATGACCAAACTGCACATGAGCCACGGTAAACTTTAGGACTTCATTTTGCGCGCTCGGGTCCGCCTGGGTTTTATAGGCCATGCGGGGCAAATAAAGAAAAAAAACCTGCGGCCATAAATTTTACGATCCAGGCATCAATGGCTCGTAAAACTGTCCACTAAAAGGCTTAGAGGCTGTGTGCGCCCAAATTTACGACGACATAATTGGATCATAGGAACAAAACGTGTATAAAAGGCAATATTCAATTTTGGGGGGAGAGGGAGGGAGTTAAAAAAATAGAGGGATCTGAAGGGTGAGGAGCGCGGGGCTCCAGAGCGGGGATCCCCCCGCGGCTCCCTCCCTCCCTCCCCTGTGGAGCCGGCTCGGCCGGCGCTGGCCGCTCCGGAGGATTCCAGCGACTCCGGGAGGGGCGGGAGGGGGGTCCCCGGTGCTCGGATCTCGAGGGTGCTTATTGTTCGGTCCGAGCCTGGGTCTCCCTCTCCCCCCAACCCCCTCAGCCCCTCCGGCTTGCTGAGTGAAGGCTGCGGCGGAAAGTTTCCTGCCAGGGCGGAGGCGCCTCTCCCGGGGCTAGGCTGGACTAGGCTGGGCTGGGCCGGGCCCGCCTGCGGCCCGCTGGGCCTCTCCTGCCCTCTTCGCCTCCTCTCCCTCCGGCCGCGGGTGGGGGCCTGGGCTGGGGTCGGGACGCTGGGGCGCTGCACGCTATTCACCCCTTCCTGGCTTGGGGGGGTTTATATTCCAGAGACGGACGGCAAGCGGTCCCGAACCAGTTACACGCGCTACCAGACTCTGGAACTGGAAAAAGAATTCCACTTTAACCGCTACCTCACTCGCCGCAGGCGCATAGAGATCGCCAACAACTTGTGTCTCAACGAGAGACAGATCAAGATCTGGTTCCAGAACCGCAGGATGAAGTGGAAGAAAGATTCCAAAATGAAAAGCAAAGAGGCCCTTTAGAGGCAGCGGGGAGGCCCGCAGATAGCGCCCTGAGCCCGCTTTGGTCCCTGCGCCTTTCCTTTTCGGTTTTCCGCTCTCTATATTTGGGGGCAAGGGCGGGGGCTGCAGCACCGGCTCCCGGGCCTCACAGACAAAAGCGCTTTTCCTTGGCATTCCGCATCCCCACCGACCCCAGGTTCCCGCGGGGCTGCCCGCGCTGCCCGGACTCCCCTCAGTTCTGCTTAGCACCGGCGGGGCCCAGGGCAAGCTCCGCACGGGCTCTCCAGAGGGCTGTGGTATACCGGCTGGTGCCGAAGGAACCCTGGCCTGGGCCGCCTCTCAGGTTTCCAGCCCCAGAGCGGCCTGCCGGAGTTAAGGTCGGCCTTGCGGGCGCCCCAGGCCCCGCGCCCCGACCCTCCAGCCTCCCCTCTCCTTTGTTCCTGGCTTAGGCTGGCCAGGCGGCTGCGGGCTGCAGGCTGGTGAGAGTGGTTGTGCCTGGCGGAGTCCGGCGCCAGACTCGGGGTGCTTCGTTGTAGCGACTAAACTCCTTGTTCGGTTTTTAAATGATTTGCATATGAAAGGGGGGAATGGCTGTAGGTCCGCCTAGGGTCCCCTCGGTTGCCCTCGGCTCTCCAAACCTTCTCCCCCATCCCTAAGCCCGGTAACCTCTCCAGCCTGCGCCCTCTGCATGTCCTCTCAGGTCCTCCCCACCCCACCCCCGCCGCAGACCATTAGCTAGCTCAACTATTGGGGTTCCTTGCCACTGGACCCCAGCAAGCAGTCCTAGAGGCTCCTGGCTGCCCAGTAGTCCCTGCCACGACTTTCTGTGCCCTCTTGCCCCCTCGCTGTTGTCCAACTATTTATTGACTCCAGGTCTTTCCTGAAACTATATTTTGTCATATCAAATAAAGACAAAGAGAGAACAGGACTAAAGATGCAGCAGTGCCTCTCTGTTTGGGGCATGTATTGGGTAAAAGTGTCTAAGTGGGCTCTGGGGTGTAGGGGAGGCCCACGGCCTTTCAGCCTCTTTTTTTTTTTTTTTTTTTTTAAAGAATTCTTAGGAGCTTCTAGGGGTATTGAGAAGAGGAAGGTGAAAGTGAGCTCCTTTCCAGATCCCTGGTTCCCAGAAGGGCCTCTGGAGAAAGGGGAGGGCACCTAGGCAGTCTGTACTGGCTTTTTCCCTGCTGTGGCTCTCCGAGGCTTGCAGGCCTCTGCACCCCGTTCCCACCTTGGCTGGCTGGATCTGAGGTCTCTAGACTGGCAGCAGCCTCCACTGCTTGCCAGAGCTAATTTGCAGGGACTGGTGGCTCCGTGATACCTCTGAAGATCTCTCCCAGGGCCAGGGGGTCCCTGAGGGGCCTCGCTGGACATCGAGGGAGGGCTGAGCCTTCAGCCCAGGGGCCCATTTGGTCCCAGAAACATCCGCAGGAAGAGTTGGTACTGCTTGGTGAAGGGGGTGTGGGGGAGTTGGAGGAAATGTGTCTTAGCTTTTTATGATACTGGGGGAGATGGGAGCAGGGAGGGCAATCTACAGGGTACCTGCCTGGCAGGAAATGTTCTGACTGCTTCCCCACTTCTAGGGCCTAAGGCTATGCAGGACAATTAGCTGGGAAAGGAGCTGCATAGACTGGTGCCTGAGTCCTGTCTGTTTGCCATCATTTGTCTCAGTCTCTGGGATTTTGTGTGGAGGGGGAGGGTGGGCTAAGGGGAAAGGGGAAAGGCAGATAATTCAGGTGGTGCCCGAGGTTGGCTGAGGCCCAGGCTCTGCTCTGCCCCAGGCTCCTGGGATGGGATGGGGGAGGAAGTACTTTATAGGAGAAACAAATGTGGGAAGGGTCCATAAAACTTTACTGCATTTCCTCTCCTGCCTCCCACAACGGGGTGATTTCCTGGAGCCAAGCCTAGGCCCCCCACACTGGGGGAGGGTGCGGTTCAGGAGCTGGGCTAGAAGACTGCTATAGCAGCCAAGAGGGAAAGGGAGCAGAGAGACTCTGGGGAGGGGCAAGGGGAATATTTATGATTATTAATGCTGATGCTCCTTGGATTTATTATAAGGACTGACTTCTCTGCATCCCACTGCCTAAGCTATCCATCTGTCTTTTTTTTTTTTTTTTTTTTTTTTTTTTTTTTTTTTTTTTTTTTAAACCCAGGAGCCTCTCCTCACCCCATGCCTAGCACGTAGGAGGTCTGGACAAATGATATTGAACGCTGTACCCTTACCTTCGCCCTGCACTCAGGCCAGGTTAGGGCGCCCGTAGTGTCTCTCCATGACTAGCACACAGCAGTCTGCCCAGCCTAGCACCAACTCGGCTCCTCTCTCAATCTCTCACTCTCTCTCTCTCTCTCAAATAAAATGTGTAATTTTCTTCAGGGAGTTATTTTAATTTTTTCTCCATGCTGAGGAAAACTATTGGGCGAGCGGTGAAGCGTGGAGAAGCACTGGCGTCTCCAGTGGGTAACAGTTAACTAAGAAAGAGGCCGTGGCGCCCGCCATCGCGCGCGCCGGCATCCCGGGCTGCCGAGGCCCTGAGCTTCCTCCCCAGGGGACGCACCGCCCCAGGGATAGA
This sequence comes from Panthera uncia, assembly GCF_023721935.1. Taxonomy (NCBI): domain Eukaryota; kingdom Metazoa; phylum Chordata; class Mammalia; order Carnivora; family Felidae; genus Panthera; species Panthera uncia. The sequence continues at coordinate 77,935,415 of NC_064809.1, forward strand.
ACCAGGGGCTTGGCCGAGGCCAGGGCCTATATGCTCAGACCCGCAGGGTAGGGCGCACCGGCCCCACCTTGCACTGAAGGCCTCCTTCCGCCAAGGCAGGGCAGGGTGAAGGCCTCTCTTTCTCTGGAGCAGCTGGAGGGCTGACTGAGGTTGGCCGGGCTGGGGTAGACGCAGCCGCGCCCGCCCGCCCCCGCCCCTGCCCCTCCTGTCAGTCTGCAGGCCTGCGCCCAGGCCCCAGCCTCTGCTCCAGCGGCGTCAGCGGCCACAACCTAGCCAGAGGCCTCGGACGCACTCCCCTACACTGGGAGTAGGTACCGCCCAGACCCTCGCTTTCTCTCCGAGCAGAGGCCTCTGCTTTGAAGTCTGAGGTGGTTCTCCCACCAGCCAGCCTCCTGGAACAATCTGCGAGTACCAGGATTTGGCGTTGCTCTGGGAAAGTTGGTGGAGGGGCTTCTGGGTCCCAAGCAGAGACCATGGAGCCTGCCTCTCCACTTTGCCCTGAAGCCCACCCCCTCTGGCAGCGAGAAAAAAGGGCAAGAAGCGTGACTTACCTTCCCCGGGGGAGTGGGAAGAGGGGGACACGGCCCACTCTGAGCAATTAGAGGAGAGAGGAGGAAAAAAAAATAGGAGGAAAAAAAATATCAACACGACCTCGAAGGCGACAGGTCCTTATGGAAATAAGTAAGTAAATAAATAAATAAATAAGGATCCACCCTCTCCCCCCTCCCCACCCTGCAAGGGGGGTGTGGGGGTGGGGCAAAGGAGCAGCACAAGGGCTTTTTAGTGTAACTGAGCATTAGAGAAATACGCACGGCTTCTATGTGAATTTAGGAGTTTGAAACTTTTGGAGGTTATTTATGTGAATGGCCCGAAGGCAAGCCCGTGAGTGGCTCTTGGGGGACCACGTGATGTCATTAAACCAAGTTTTATGGTGTAGGGAGAGCTGACAAACCCACAATATATTTACATCATATATAATCTTAACTGTCCAGCCACGCAGCTGCTGGTGAGGTTTAATGCTAGGACAGAGGGCCTGGCAGTTAGAGGGGATTACGGCGCTGGGGATGATGGTGAGAGTTACATCTTCGCAAATGAATCCCAGGCGAACGCTGTAAGTTAATTTTCTCTCTCTCTGACCCTTTCTCCCATTTACCTAATCCCCCTCCCCAAGATAGGAGGCAGTTCCCACTCATTAAGGGGAGGGGAAGAAGGCCTCCCCGGGCATCCCCAGGCTAGGGTGGAAGAAGAAGAAGAGAAGAAGCCGCTGGGAGGTAGGAGGATGGGGGAGCTTGTCTCCTCTGACCAGCCCTCCCCTCCCTGCCCTTTATTCCCTCCAGCTGCGAGTCAACTGCGGTAAAGAGAGGCCTGGGTTCTTTAGAGCTTTGCTAGGTCTTCCTGACCCCCTCTTCCTCCTCAGCTGGGAAGAAAGACTGCGGCACACACATGGGTGTTGGGTGCTGGTGAGAGTGTGTAAACTCTAGGTGCAAGCGCACCTGGGGGGCCCTGGGCCAGGGAGGGGCCAGTTCGGCCCTTGGGCCAGGGCAGGTCAGGCAGCTGGAGAGGGAGGCCGGGAGGGAAGGCGTTGGGACTTCTGAGCCCATAGGCTGCGACCTGAAATGGCAGAAGCATCTTGAAGGTGGCTGGTTTGAATCCAGGGAGTCCCAAAGCGCTTTCTCTTTCCTCACCACCAGGCCTGGGTGGGCAGCTGTCCCAGCGTCTGTAGTCTGGGGTCTTAGTCTGGCTGGGGCCAGTGTGGTTTCGTGCCTCCTCCCTCTAGCTGCTGGGGTCTTTGCTGGCACCCCTAGCCCTTGTCTGAGGTAAAACTAGGCCGGGAGGCCTAGAGGTTCTGCTGTGAGTGGAGTGTAAATGAGTGGGAGAGTGGAGGCAGTGTCTTTACTGGGCTGGCCAGGAAAGATCCTCAGCCCGGAGGAGAGAGTGGCCTCTGGGGGATGGAGCCATCAGGGCCCAATATGGGCAGTGATTCCTGGGGCCAGTCTCAGGCTGGGGCACCTTAAAGATTTCTAGGAAGGAGCAGTGAAGGCGTCGGGCACGGGAGGCACGTGTCCTCCACACCTGCAAGTGCCTACCCCTCCCCATGAGTCACCCGGAGCTAAGCCAGGATGGAAGACATAGAAACTCAGGCTCCTTGAAGGGGCCGACCATATCTCCCATATCTCAAGGGATTCCGAAGCAGGGAGGAAGGCGGGCCCATGGAGGGCTACTGGCCTAGGCCCAGGGAAAGGGGAGGAGAGGGGAGGGGGCGAGCCAGGTCAGCGCCTACCCAGGGGGGAGGACTGCCTTAGGGCTCGAGGCGGGCCTGGACACCGTTTTTGTGGAGAAGTGTTGGGGGGGGGACGGGGAGAGGACGTTGTCAGTGTGCCCCTGCCGCCCAAAGAACTGAGGAAGAAGCGGGACTGAAGCAGAGACGGAGAGCCCAGGCAGACTCCAGGAGGGTGAAGGGGAACAGAGACCCAAAGACACCAGTGTCTGAGCCGATCCCCATCCCTGGCTCTAGCGGGCTCTCGCCTGCGTGAGGAGCGCTGGCAGGGGACATGGGGAACTCCCGGATGCCCTCCCTCTGGAGCCCTCTGTCCCACGCCAAGATTGGGCCTTCCCACCATCCCCCCCCCACTCCTTTATTTCCCAGGGAAGCGTGAGCATCCCAGAGGATTTCCCCAGTAGCCCATTCAAAAAGTTAACTCAGGTTCTCCCTTTCTCATAAGCGGCCCTCTCCATTCTCCCCTCCCCACCAGTCTGTGATTTTAAGGGCTTCTGGAAACCTTCCATTCAAACCTCAGGGAGACTGGAGTTTTCCTTGGTCTCTAACTTGACTCTGCCCTTCCGCCGGCCTCTATAGGGCTTTAGGGAGCGAGTCTAATGGCCTTTAATCAAAAATTTAGCCGGGGCCAGAGTCCCACACCCAGGCAAACTCAGCCTTCCCAGACTCCTGGCCAAATTGCAGTCCATTCCCTTCCTGTCCGTGGAGAGGGGTGTGTATTTCTGTTTCACAGATTTATGCAACGTCTGTTGGGGGTTCTATGACTTCTTCATCTCCTTTTCTGTGTCTTAAGCTCAACAGTTCCATTTAAGTATCACCCTCTCTTCCTGCCCCAGTAGTAATAGATCGTCCTTCCTCTCAAATACCTGGGCCAGTTTTTTGCTGTTTTGTAGGACAAATACACAATACACAAATGGAAGAAAGACAAATACAAATTGGGCCTGAGACTCTTGGTTTTCCACCCCGCCCCCCACACCTGATTTTGGGGTCTCCTGGAGCAGGGAATGGGTGATCAACCAGGTGCCAAGGTGCCCCAGTCAACCTGGGAAGCTTTTGATTTTGTTCCTAGGTCTTTAACCCTAGAAAAGGTCAGACAACCAATCAGAAATGAGCTAAGCAGGGTCACATGGGCCCCACAAACCAATCAGCCAAAAAGTACTTGGGTCTCTGTCTCACTTTTCCCCTCAACTCCTCTTCCTCTTTCCCTCCCTCACCACCCGCGTTAGCCCCTGAGTCCACCCTTTCTCAGCTACAAATGGGACAAGCGATACTGAGAATATTCTAGCCCCTCTCTTTGTCCCTGAACTAGTTCTGGGGAGTCTTTGGCTTGCGTTCTCTGGTTCTAACAATGTGCCTCGAGGTGAATATCAATTGTACAGGGATCTGAAGTTGGAGGCGTCCTCTGGATCATTCCCATTCCCCCCCCCCCGGTGAGGTCCTACCCAATTCACTGGGCTTTATAGACGTAGACTCGAGATTAGGGTGTACAGTAGGTGTGGATATGGACTCCAGCCCTGAATTCAAATTCTGACAGTGATTATTCCCTAAACACTTAACCTTGTAGAGTTTTCATTCTCTTCAGATCCTCCTGGAGGCAGGTGGGGGCGATTAGAAGAGACCTCTTTTGATTTATCATTCTGGAAGTGCTCAGGAGCCATTAGCTTTATCAAAGGACCTCTGAGGTGGTTGGGGAAGGGAGCTGACGTGGAGATTTTTGCTCCCCTGTTATATTAAACAGTTGATCAATTTAAGTCCCTTTCCTTTCCATTCTTTTAATAATATAATAATAATAATATCAATCTTATACGATTATTATACAATAATAGTAACAACAATAATAAACTAAGTGATGATCCTGTGTCCTTGCCACAAAGGACACAGCCACTGAAAGTGTGGATTTCTGTGTTTGTGTTTAGATGGATCAAGTCAGAACAAGCAGTGGGTGAGAAACTGTTTTGGAGCAAGATTGTCTAATGGCACAGAAACTGTGCACGTAGGACAGAGAGGCTGTGTTTTCTGAATGCTGGGGCTGGGCCCTAAGCCAATCCACTCGTGAATCCAGACCCAGAGATTTCTCCCTCCAGTACCCCCCATGCTCTAGGGCTTTGTTTTGTGGTTAATTTTATGGTTGAGTTCCCTCTCTTCTCTTGATCTTCTGCCCTCCTTGAGCTGACTGAGGGGCAGGAGCTCTGATGGCCTGTGCCACTCAGACCTCTAACCCCTCTTTAGGGGTATCAGGAGTGCACGAGTGCAAGTAGTAACCCAGTTTGAGCTGGGCTTTGTCAGCACCACTCTGCTTGTTGGTCTTCTGCGTGGGCCTGATTTGGGGACAGTGCCACAGGACAGAGGGGAAGGATTAGAATGAGAAGTCAGAGGGAGAGCAGCTCTTCTCAGAAAGCATGGGACCTCCACTTCCCACGTCTCCGTCAACCACACTGCACCACTGACCTCTTTCATGAGTTTGAATTAAAGCACGCACATTTATTTTTCCCTGGTAGATGGTGTGGGAGTCTTTGAGACCAACTTTCACCTCCACTGTGGATTTCTCACACTGGAGTTTCGAGATCTCATGAAGGGTGGAAAAAGAAAGATGGGGGCTTGCTTCTGTCCCAACAGGCACTGGGAAGAGAGGTTTGATTGCTCCAGTCCCTTCTAATACCCATGTGAACTTCTTCTGTCACTTTGACTCTCCCTTTCTGTGTATAATTGCTTTGGGCTGAGTTTTTGAGCTGAAACATCATTGTCCTAGGCTTCAATTCTGTGTTTTCTTTTGCTGGGGAAACAAGAATTACCCTGAGCCTCCTGCTGGTGGGACTGGAGACCCTGGAGCCCTTTCAGATGGAGAAGGGAGACAATCCAGATTTGAGACCCCAAGCTAAGGCTTTCTGGGTTAGAGATTCCATTTAAGGAAGGAACTAGATTGCTGGAGGGCCAAGAAAATCACATTCCCTTTTATTGGGTTTTTGTCACCCAGAATAGTATATCTGTATACTCCCAGATATACTATTAGTATATATACTATTATACTAATAGTATAATACTATTATATTAGTATATATACTAATATAGTATATAGTATAGTATATAGTATATATACTAATACTAGTATATACTACTAATAGTAGTATACTATTAGTAGTATATCTCCCTTGGCTGCTTTGAAGGGACCCCAGAAGCCCAAGGAGACTGAGGAACTGGGGTGAAAGAGATCTCTTTGTCCTTGAATCCTACAGAACCCTGGGATTCACCTTCCTCTGACATTGCTAAGGCTCACTGTGGGGCAAAAGGAGAACAGAGATACCCAGGAGATTTGCTGAGTGTGTGTGTGTGTGTGTGTGTGTGTGTGTGTGAGAGAGAGAGAGAGAGAGAGAGAGAGAGAGAGAGATTGGGGGGGTGTGTGATGCAATTTGGGACTTGGGAAAGTTGGGCTAGGTAACCAGGACCTTATTCAGCCTCTGATGACCAGGCCTTAAGATCTACAATGAGAGGTTGGATAGGTTTATGCAGGAAGGCAGCTACTTCTCTACACCTGACACTCATACCGAGAAAGTTCTACCATGATCTGCAACCCCACACGGGCTGGGTGGGATGTGTGGGCTCAGTTACCTGGTGTTCCTTCAGTACCGCAGGTGTCTCAGCTCTCTGAGAGGCAGAGCAGGTTGGGTTCCACCCTTGAAAAATCCCCAGCCCTCGGCCCCAAACACCACACCAGAACACACAGTAGCATATGCACATGCCCAGAGAAGCCCAGTAAACCAACTGACTTGAGCCAACCTCGCACTCATTGTCCTGCCCCATTTTTCCCATGGGTTCAGCCTGAAAACCATTTGTCCTCCCCAGCTCAGCCCTGCCCCTCAAGCCCTGGGCAACTGTTAAGTTTCCTCTCTCCTGCCTCCCTGGAACACCGAAACGCTGGAGCAGCCCCCACAGATGGGGGCAGCCAGGCTCTTGGTGACCTTTAGTGTCCTGTTAGCCTGTTGGGTTGTGGGGTGTTGAAAGGCATTGAACTGGGACTTTTGAGACCAGACCCGTCTCTGATCAGATTCTCCTTTTACTTGCTATCCTAGCCTCGAATTCCAAAACTCCAAATTTCTCAGGGCTGCTTCTTTGGTCAGTGGGGGACAATTTTGTCTAGTAAATACTTCTTTAAAAAGTCAACTTTCTGGAAAACCCAGTGTGTGTGTGTGTGTGTGTGTGTGTGTGTGTGGTGTGAATGAAGGGAGTAAGGGTCAGGTCCCTCATTTTAGATTGGGTCTCTCCCCCTTCTCTGGGTGGAGGATGGGGGCGTGGGCTGAGGTTTTATTGAGGGTGCTTTTCCTGTTGGGAGTAGAGATGGGGTCATAAAAGCCTAGAGGAGGCTGTTTTGATCTGGTGACTTCTCAGGAAGTAGCATCTGAGGTTTTGCTTTGTAAATCACTCTCCCCCAAGCTGGCCAGCTAGATTGGATTGCACTTCCCGAAGCCCACCTGGGGCCCTCTTGCCTCCCTTTGCCCAGTAAACCAAAGAAGAAAAAAATAAAAGGAAGTCCAGGGCTTTCCAAATCTTGTGCCTCCAATAAGAAAAGCGCTTGTTGGTGAATTTTCCCCCCTCAAAGTTCCAGATTTAAAAACCATGCAATCGCTCATTTTTCTTTTGCCCACACAGACCTTGGTGTCCCCAACCCCTCAATTAAAAAGGGACTAACATGGAATGCAATCAGCTTTTGAGCCTGGTGGTTGATACTGTGACTCCTGGGGGCTCTACCATGACTTCTGGATCTGCTATCTCCCTGTGACCCCTTTCCTGAGCCCAAACCCCTTCTTTACAAGACGGGACTTCAGAGGTGGAAAGAGCTCTTGAAAAGAGGCATTGGGAGTGAGCATATAGAAGAACCCATCCAGCACCTAGCACCGAATGAATGGAGAAAACCCTCTGTGACTGGGTTTTATGTAATTAAGATGGGTGTGGGTGTGTGTGTGAAAGCCCACAGCCTTCTGACGGCTCACTGTAACTGAACTGTCTCCAAACAAAATCATATTTTACCTGAATAACTCCATTTTTTAATGTTAATGAGCCTTCCCCTTCTAAAGACACCCCAACTTCCCAAGGGTCCCCCCCACCTTCCCCAGCCCTGGGCTAGGGAGCAGAAGGGAAAGGAAGAAAAGAGCTCTCTACCTCCGTCTCAGTGAGGGCTATATCAAGTCAGGACGCTTTCAGGCCCAGGGATCAGGGCTCCTATCCATTGCCAGAGAAATGCCCCCATATGCTGGAAATGAGGCCATAGATTATGAGTTCCTGGGCTTCTTAGCACTTGCACAGGTCCTAGTTTACCCTCATTTGTTTCCCAGAGAAGTCTGGGCTAGGACATCCCAAACGCACAATCACTAGAGAATCTCCCTCATTCCTAGGACTCAGTGCAAATACACATATTGTTATAGAGAGCTGAGCAGTCCAATAGCTATACACGTGAAAATGTATTTATAGATCGATCTATGTCTATATAACAGGATGTATGTTTTATATCACTTTCTGCTCCACATTTAAATGCAGGTATATAGATCTTTAGATTTATAGATCCACAGTGAACATACCAGTCCTCCGTCGAATTCCTGCGTGCGCATTACCAATCTTTCTGTAGTGTTTGGATGTATACGCTGGGATGTATTGGTACAGTCTCTCTAAACATCTAGATGAATCTTTGGAGTTTTTTTTTTCTCGATGGGAAAGAACTATGTGTGTGTTGCTCAATCTCTATTTTGAAAATTTTATCTAGATTTATGCAAGGGCCTCTCAACCCGTAAAATAGCTACATATTGAGGCTACACATTTGGAGATCTTTACGGTCTTTGCAGTTTTGCTGCAAACTTAAACATTTGAACATATGTTTAAAGGGGTTCCATAATGCATACATCTGTATGTAGGGGCATAGATCTCCCTCTGGAAGGATTTAAACTTCCTGCATCTCTCTATCTCTGTGATCAAGAGACATCAGGCGAGTGGGGATGGAGAACAAATACCTTTTGGATGTTTTGCTTGTTAAAGTGAGTGATTCTGTTGCTATCTCTAAAGCTATCTCCAAAACTAGTCCAACTGAGTCATCTGCCCCTTCAAAACCCACTCTAGGGACCATAGCCTCTCTCTCCAGGCTGTCTCTGTGACAGCCAGGCTCCCCATCCTGCAGTACCTCTCAAGACAGCCTAAGGAGAATGCGAGAGAAGGGGAGAGCCCTCAGCTGGTCTCGTCTTGGCTCTCAGGGTGGAGAGGCTGACACGGGCATGAAAGTCTTCCCCAACCCCAAATGGGCCTTTGAAATTTGGAAAAAGGGCGTTCAAGTCCCCGACTATTTTTGTAGAGTGCCCAAATGGTGCCAGGGTCACTGCCCGACCCCTAGGTGCCCCCCTCCCCAATTGTTCTTGGTGCCCAGGGCCCAATTAAGCGGCCGCCTCGCTCCCGGCAGCCGCTCTCTTATCGGCCCGGGATTGATGCCTCCGCGGCTCCTGTATATCATTTCCAAGATTTTTTCTGTCCAACTCCTCGGCTCCTTTGGCTTCCGCGGCTTTGACTAATGATTGCTACAGATGCCAACGTCTCCAGAATCCTAATAGCCAGGCAGGCGGACTCTTATTTACCCGGCAACATTGCTGCGGGGTCCTGGGTGGGGGGGGGGGGGTTGGGGGGAGCAGGGGTTGGGGGTGTTGTAGGTCGGAGGACAGGGAGAAGGTTGTGACCAACTCAAGTTTCCCTGAACTTCTTCCCCAGTGGGCAACACATTCCTGAGTCCCTCCTCTCCCTGAAGGAAAAAATGTGTGTGTGTGTGTGTGTGTGTGTGTGTAGTCATAAAATACTGCTAATAGTAAACTCATTGCTTGCCTCGTTGGAAGGGATCAAAGAATGAACAGGACGTGGGAGAATACTCAGAGAAGTGTTTATTAGTTGTAAATAGATGAGAGAGTAAGCGGAAAAGCAGTGGTTTGGGGAGGAAAGGGAGTTGTGTTTTGTTTTGTTTTGTTTTTCTTCCGGAGACAGGGAAAGAGGTCAGCCACGGTGGGCGAAGGGGCTCCTTTTCTTTATTTCATGGCTTCCCCTTCCTCTCCCCACCCCAAACCTACACTTCTCATAAATGAAAATTCCTCCCCTCTTTCCCTTCCTTCGCCTCACCTTCAGTCCCTCCGGGGAAGGGGCTGTCGCCCGGCGTGTTCCTGGACGCAGGTGCCCGCGGCCGGGCCCGCTGGGGCTGCCAGGGCGACGGGCCTCTGTCTGGGGCCGGGAAGCCAGAGCAGATTCAACGACCGACGGCAGGCTGGGGGCCGCCAGCCCCACGGGCCCGCTCGCGCTCGGTGGTGCAAAGTTGTGGCCGAATTTTCTTGTCCCGGCGCTTCTCGAGCTCCCGCGCGGGTCTGCTCTTTGGGGGAAGCGGCTCGAGCTCCCCGCGGAGCCTGGAGCCGGGCGTGGTGCCGCCTCGGGTCTCCATCCAGACCTTCTAATGCACACCACATTCGGGGGAAGAGAAAACACAAAAACGCGGAGCAGCCCAGCTCCGGGCCCAGGCATGGAGTGGTAACTCAAACATGGAACATTTTTCTATCAGAGGATAATGGAGCACAAAATAATTCAGGAAGGCGAATGGGCAGGACCCGAGTATCAGAGCCCGGCGGCGTGGGGCTGCTGCAGCCAGGGCCGCGCCGAGCACCGTGGGAGGACCATTTCGTTGGCGTGTAGGGCGAGGCAGGAGCCCGGACCCACCGGACCCAGGCCACCCGAGGGGCGGTCTCTAAATTACAGCCCGTCAGGAGGACTCGGAAACACAAAAAGGGAGCCGAAAGATTTAAACAGTCGGAGGCAGAGGCGTCCCGACGCGACCAAAGCGAAAATCAATCACGTAATTAAACCGGGGAGAGGGCGAGGCCCGAGGCTGGGGGTCCTGGGTTCGGAGGAGGCGGCCAAGGTGCGGGCCGAGGCCTGGGGATGGGGCTCGCCCGCCGCGGCCAGAGCGCGGAGGGGGCTGCGGGCAAGTTTAGATCAGATCGCAATGGATTCCCGCTTGGCTGGGAAGTCCTGAAGCCGCCGATGGCCCCTTATCGAGCTCCCCCATTTTTATGGAGCTGTGGTGCAGCATTAAAGGCTGCTCCCCATATTCCAGTGGTGCCAGGGATGTGTCTAGGGAAGTGTGTCCGGGAGCCCAGGTGGCACCAAGATGCTGCCTCTGGGTTTGAGGGGATAGAGGGAGGTGGCACCCTAGTTTCGGCCCTTACATGTTGTCCTGGGCCTTAACTCCCCCAACCCAGGAATCAAAGCAAGCCTTTGGAATGACTCCCATCTGTGGGCCAAGGCTCGGAAGGGGAGTAGGAGGCAGGTAGGCTTCTTAAAGGAGAAACTTGGGGCTGAGCAAACTGGGCCCCTTTGGACAGGGAAGGAGAAGGGAAGATTCCCGGAAGAAGAAAATTAGGCACACTGGGAGCTCTGTTTTGTGAGGGAATGATGCTCTTGTTATTATAGAGGTTAATAATGGTAATGATCTTGAATGGCTGGGTCAGTCCAGAGAGACCAAGCTCTCCACAGTCCTTCCTCACAGAAGCTTTTCTGGAGAAGTCAAGGGGTCCCCAACTTGGTTGTGGTTGAGGAGAATAAAATAAAGACCTTTCCTCTCTCTCCCTGCCCTTTCCTCTCTGACTCCTTGAGGACCCCAGGAAAAAAAGGAACCTTATAAAATCACCATCACCTTCCCCACCCCCATTATTTTTCCTCTCCTCTTTGCAGTTCATGGAAAATGCACTGTCTTCTTCGGGAGGTGGGCTTTCCTGGGGTGCCCTGTTCATGAAGCAAGCAGTTACCATTCCACATCCCCAGGAATTCTGTCTCTAACCCTGGAGGAGAGAGATCCAGGATTCTCTTGCCTGCTCCATGGAATTCTCCGTCTATCCTTAGCCTTTCCCAAGCTCTGCCTTCCTTGGTCCTGGGTGCCTGGTCCCATGGGTCTCTGGCCTCTCAGAAGCCAAGAACAGATTGGGGCATTTTGAGATGCCCTCATCAAGCCCCTATCGTTTCCTTAATTCTGGGTTCCCAGCCTCCTATCATTTCTTTAATTCTGGAAGCACCAGGCCAGGGAGCCCTCCATAAGCTACCCTAAAGCCAACCTAATTCCTAGAACTTTCAAAACTGCCTTTCAGCTCCTTTAAAAGTAAAAGTCCTTTCCCCCTCTAACAGGAAAGTTTAGGTTACAAATCTCCAGCAGCGCAAGCTTCCTGAAGCCTTAAGTCAGAATTTTCAACAGCAACAACAATGTTAATAATAATAAGAATTAAAGCTTGCATCAAAGGGAGAAAGGGACACCCCAGCTCAAGTTTTAAAGGGGATATAATCCAGCAGCCTTGGATGAGAGTGGGGTAGGGGGGTCAGTGAGGCCAGGATGAGCAAGGAAGGGGGTGGGGAACCCAACCTCTAACTAACAATTTCTCCAGCATAAAAATGAAACATCAAATTCGTTAGCCCAGGGCCTTCATTTTTCCTCTTCCACATTATAACTAGTTATTGAACTCGCTGGAAGATCTAAAGGCCATTTGCGAAGAGACAAATTTCAATGGAGTTTCCCCATCAATAACCCCATGGCAGTGACCTATTGGAACAAGTCAAACACCCGAGGTGAAATGCAGGTCACTCTGTCTAACCAATATTAAAATGCGGCCACTTTTTAAAAAGCCACTTTAAACGAGATTTGAGGAAAATTGAATTCCAAGGAAGGCAAGGCAAGGAGGGGGAAATCCACAAGAGGACCTTGCCTATGGTCTCCGAACAAACAAGAGAAATTCATCTTTAATATTTTAAAGGGGGGCAAATTAACATTCCATGATTGCTTTTTTTTTTTTTTTTTTTTTTTTTTTTTTACTATAAGCGATTCCAGGAGAAAAAAAAAAGGTTTAGTATTTTCTGGTGACATGTCCGGGTTATTAAAATCATTTTAGACCAATTCATTACTTTTACTGACAAGAGATTTAAGAAAAAATCAATTAAGCATTTGCATATTCTTTTGCATACATTACCTCTGCCTGCTGGCATTAGAAAGGGACAAAAACACCCATCTATACGTACACACACGACAAGAAATAAGATAGGAGTCTTGCTTTGGTTTGGGGTTTTCAAGTTGCTTGGAGAAAAAATAAAAATGAAATGAATTACTTGATTGCATACCATCTAAAAGTCAATTTATTTGAGGAAGAGGAAAGAGATGTGTTGTGATTTTTTAATCTCTAAAACAACAACAAAACCACACACACACACACACACACACACACAATCCTGCACTTCTGAGAGTGGGAGAAGGAATGACCCTCATTTTCCTTCTCTTTGCCCTCCAAATCCTGAGTTGGCTCTCCCATTTATTTTCTCCCTAGGAAAATCTAGGGAGTCTGAGAGGTGAGATTTTAATGCAGCACAGAACGTGTGGAGCCGCCGAGGTCCTTCAGCCGGCTGCTTGTTACTGGGGAGGGGAGGAATATGGGTTATCCAACGGTCAGTATGGTAATCCGGGCACAATAAGGCCTCGCACACAATGGACACATATTTTTCTTCAGTGGTGTCAGAAGGGAAGCGCTTTGTACTGAAACAGGTTTCCGAAAGAGAAACCAGATCGAGATTCAGAAAGGAGATGGGGAGGGTGGCATTCAGAGAGTGTTTGGAAGCTGGCAAAAGGTGGTCAGAAAAAATTTAAAAATAAAATTGGGTCAGGGAGAGAGAGGTAGAGGGCAGAGCAGGGGTGGGGGGGTGGAGACCCACGGGCTGGTAAGGCAGGAGCAGGAGGGCAAAGCACAAAAGGAGACAGGACCAGATAAGAGGGCTCAACACAGGCAGGAGCGGCTTTAGTACTCCCCCCTCCATAAAGCCAATGCTAAGTGCACTGCCTCTCCAGAAGGATTTCATTTCTGTGATTATAATAATATCCAGGTGAAAAATGTTTGCATGTATGTGTATGGTGGAGTCTGGCTGGCTTGCTATTTTCCCTTGTGATAGGTGACTTTCTTGCTATTAAGCTATAGGCACCCAGAAGGAGTTTTATGGCGAATGATGTAGATGAATGTGGACAAATTTGGGGGAGTCTTCCAGATTTCACTTTCTGGAGGTGCGTGTTGAATTGGCTGTGCCAACGTGGAAGGAGAACCCCACATATTTATGGCTGCATAAGGAGGCATCTGATGTATTAACAAGTACTAATAATATGTATGCATATGTATTTGTTAGCCGTAATAACCAAAGACAGACTTGACATTCAGCTGGAGGCAACTGAACTCTGTATCTATGTCTACATATTGGCCCAAGGTGGGTTTTCTGCTCCTGCTCTCTTGAACCACCTGCAGGAGCTCAGAATCCTGGGGAGTGGGGGTGTGGGACCAGCAATGCCTTGGGAAGAACTCCCTAAGAATCCCGAGAAGGTGAAGAGATGAAAGAAAAGAGGGTTATGGTGGGGGCAGGGCTGGTAGAAGGAGAGTGGGAGGGCTGGGAGCAGAAGAGCCAGGCCCAGACCTCACCTTTCCAAGGTGGGGAAGGGAATATTCCGGGCCAGGACTGGGTGGGGCAAGCTGATCCAGGTGCTGGCCTGAAAGGGAGGTTGGGGGTGGGGCTGGAAGGCTTTCTTCTTCTTCAGCAACCCTCCCCCCACCCTACCTGAGCTCTCTGGAGCTTTGGCTCTCCCTATGGGGCAGTCTGGGGCTGCGGTTCAGACTCTTTATGTAGGCAGCATCCAGCGTTGGTTTCCCTCTGCCCTCTTCCAGCAACTTATGATTAACCTGCCCCTACCCCCAATAAAGACGACAAATCAAACCCTCCCAGACTCCACACCACTATCACCCAAGTAGCAGCCTTCTCCTCCTCACGGTTTCACGTTCCTCTTCCAGCCAAACTGGCCAGTCCTCACATGCACACAGTCCCAGACAGGAATGGGCAGAGGTTCTCAACCCACTTGGGAAATCTGGGAATCTCCTCTAAGAGATGGTGGACCTTCAGGGAATTCCTGTTTCCTCAGCCACCTGGTGGGAGGGGGACAGGGCACTGTCCTCTTGGGGAGAGAGTATCCAGGAGCCCCCAAGCACTCCTCACTCCTGGTGAGCCTGGGGTGAGGGGGGCCTTGGCATGACTTCGGAGGATGTAAGGTGGTCAGCGGGCCCAGGCGGTTCTCATTTCTGCCCTCAGGGTGAGCCCTAATTTGGAAATGGGAACCCCCCTCTCCCGCATCCCTAAGGTGGTGAAAGATAGGTGGGGAATCTCCTGCCTTCGGTCTTCCCTCTCATGAGAGAGCTTTATTTTTTTTTTCCCTTTCCCCTCCTCATTCCCTTAATTGCAGATGTTCTAATTAAACCCTCAAATAGTTGTTATGCCGTTTTAAAAGGTACTTATTCAAGTGTCAACCAGGCTGGGCTGGGAGGAGGCAGCGTAGGGCGGCGAATTAAAGGTAGATTGACTAATCACGGCGGCGATCATAATAATAAAATCAGAGGGAAAAAAATCACATTACGACTTTTCGTGGAAAGGAGGGAGCAGGCAGCCAGCGGCCGCCAGCCCTGCGCCGCCGCCGACACAAAGAGTGCGGGCGATTCCGCGAGACTGATTTATGACGTTTTACAGCCCTATAAAAGCTGGAGCGACGAGGCAAGCGCTCCTACCACCGCTGGCAGATTTAGTCTAATAAATAAAACATAAACAGTTAACTTTATGTGTCACTTTTATTGTTATCAAGTAAAATATAGCCGAGCCCCGGCAAGCTATGATTTTAAACTATAATTGTTATCAAGTACAACAAGGGGACCCAGCTCCCTCCCTGGGCTCTCCCTTCTGCCACCCCCCAACTCTGAGTTATGGGATCAGCTAATTGGAATTGGTGGCACAGCGTGGCCCCCCCCGGGTGGGGGGGGGGGGGGGGTTGGAAAAAGCAGCCCTTCCTTGCCCCCTCCCTCCTCCAGGGCCCTGCCACCCTGCCATCAGGGTGTTCCTGTGGGTGGGTGGCAGAGACGGGAGCGTGGAGGAATGGGCTGGAGACCCCCGAGGCCTGCCCAGCCTCCCCAGCTCCGTGAGCTCACCCCTCAGCTTTTGGAAGGCAGCCTGGAGCTGGCCCTTGGGAGTGTGTGTTTACATGTAAACACATGTGTTACATGGATACAATCCCTGGCCGGAAGCAGGCTCTACCCACACAGGCCTCCCTCTCAGTTAGGTCGGCTCACTGTGGGGATGAAGAAAGAAGAGCGCTCAGGGCCGTGGCTGGGCACCATCACAGGGCACTGGTTCCTGGCAAATCCCACTTCTCCTCGCCCTAGGTCCTTAGGAACCAGCCCTGGAGGTAGTTGTAAGAAAGCAGCAGGCCAGACGGAAGGCGAGTGGAAACAGCAGCCAGCGGTGGAAGAGATCATCTGCTCTGGGGCTGGGGCAGGGAGGGTCAGTGGGTTCTAGGGGAGGAGGGCAAGGCTTCTGAACTCTGCTTTTGCCAACCACTTCCTGTCTCTCTTCAGCGGGGGCTCAACCCCCAGACTTCCAGAAATGACGTCAGAATCATTTGCATCCCGCTGCCTCTACCTGCCCGGTCCAGCTGGGACCCTGCCTCGCCGGCCCCATGGCCAGAGGGTTGGGTGAGTGTGTACGGGGGAAGGGGGCTGGACTCTGGTATCCTTGGATGGGGGGCACCCCAGGCTCTCCAGCCTCCTGGGCTTAGCCTGGGCCCCTCCCCATCCAACCTCCACTCCAGTCCTCCTCATTCAACTTCCTCTTCCTGCAAAAGAGGGGCGCTGCCCGGTGACCTACACAGACTGAGACAGGATCGCCATGAATGGAGACCTCTGGAAAAGCTCAGGAGCCGAGGCCCAGGGGGCCCACCGGAGGCCCAAGGGGAGACCATGGGAGGGGGCTGAATCACAGCCTCCCGACAGCCCCCCAGTGCCCAGGCTTTGGAAGGGAGCTGGGGGCTTCCCATCTCCTTTTGCAGGGAAGGGCTGTCAGTCGGCGGCGTGCGCACTGGGGGCACCTCAGCCCCCGCCAGCTAACCCCACATCACCACCACCACCACCCCCAGCACCACCACCACCACCACCACACACAAAAAAAATTGGATACATTTTGAATAAAGCGATTCGGTTCCTTATCCGGGGACTGGGTTGCTCCGTGTGATTGGCCGGCGGAGTCACATGGTGAAAGTAACTTTACAGGGTCGCTAGCTAGTAGGAGGGCTTTATGGAGCAGAAAAACGACAAAGCGAGAAAAATTATTTTCCACTCCAGAAATTAATGATCATGAGCTCGTATTTGATGGACTCTAACTACATCGATCCGAAATTTCCTCCATGCGAAGAATATTCGCAAAATAGCTACATCCCTGAACACAGTCCGGAATATTACGGCCGGACCAGGGAATCGGGATTCCAGCATCACCACCAGGAGCTGTACCCACCACCGCCTCCGCGCCCTAGCTACCCCGAGCGCCAGTATAGCTGCACCAGTCTCCAGGGGCCGGGCAATTCGCGAGGCCACGGGCCGGCCCAGGCGGGCCACCACCACCCCGAGAAATCACAGCCGCTCTGCGAGCCGGCGCCTCTCTCAGGCGCCTCCGCCTCCCCGTCCCCAGCCCCGCCAGCCTGCAGCCAGCCAGCCCCTGACCATCCCTCCAGCGCCGCCAGCAAGCAACCCATAGTCTACCCATGGATGAAAAAAATCCACGTTAGCACGGGTAGGCAACTTTGCTTTTTGCTCTCCCCCTCCCTCCCCTCTTCCCCAGCGCTCCCCACCCTCCCCGGCCCCCTCCGGCCCCCGTCCTCCTTTCTCTCCTTCCCCCTCTCTCTCCAGGAGCGACTCTGGGTTAGCACAATTGAACTGGATTTACGAGCGAGAATGGGTAATTACATCCCCCATAAATTTTATGGCTTAGCTACTCTGGGCAGTCCGAGCCATGTGCTACGATCTGTTATGTATGTGTGAAAACTATGCTCGCTTTCTAAGGGCGCATAAATAATTCAGTGTCGTTACAATGAGGATTCCCCTCTTATTACACTACAAAGTCTCCAGCTTCCTTCAACTTCTTTATAACCCATTTAGCTTGATGACTTTATTTCCACCACCCCCTCCTCCTGTTCCACAGAGCTGAGGATGGGGTGAGGGTGGGGGGCGGGAGCCTGCTGCCTCTGAACCCCACTATTTGCTTTTCCCCTCCTCCTCCCCCCCCCAGTGAACCCCAATTATAACGGAGGGGAACCCAAGCGCTCGAGGACAGCCTACACCCGGCAGCAAGTCCTGGAATTAGAGAAAGAGTTTCATTACAATCGCTACCTGACCCGAAGGAGAAGGATCGAGATCGCCCACTCGCTGTGCCTCTCTGAGAGGCAGATCAAAATCTGGTTCCAAAACCGTCGCATGAAATGGAAGAAGGACCACCGACTCCCCAACACCAAAGTCAGGTCAGCGCCCCCGGCCGGCGCTGCGCCCAGCACCCTCTCGGCAGCCACCCCGGGCACTTCTGAAGACCACTCCCAGAGCGCCACGCCGCCGGAGCAGCAACGGGCAGAGGACATTACCAGGTTATAAAACATAACTCACACCCTGCCCCCACCCCATGCCCCCATCCTCCCCTCACACACAAATTGACTCTTATTTATAGAATTTAATATATATATATTTTTTGGTTCTTTTCTCTCTTCCTCCCACCTTATCCCTTGTCAATTCCAAACTGACAAAACAGATAAGCCCTCTGCCCTTCTCTCCCTTCCACTGTTAAGGACCCTTTTAAGCATGTGATGTTGTCTTAGCATGGTACCTGCTGGGTTTTTTTTTTTTTTAAGGCCATTTTGGGGGGTTATTTATTTTTTAAGGAAGAAAGCTGCAAAAATTATATATTGCAAGGTGCGATGGTCTGGTTTGGGTGAATTTCAGGGGAAATGAGGAACAGAAAAAAAGGAAAGAGAGATTTTTAAGCCAATTCTCCTCCTTCTCCTCCTCCTCCTTCCCCCCTCTTTCCTTAGGCCTTTTGCATTGAAAATGCACCAGGGGAGGTTAGTGAGGGGGAAGTCATTTTAAGGAGAACAAAGCTATGAAGTTCTTTTGTATTATTGTTGGGGGGGGCTGGGAGGAGAGGGGGGAAGACAGCAGACAAAGCTAAATGCATCTGAAGAGCCTCTCAGAGCTGTTCAGTTTGAGGAGCCAAAAGAAAATAAAAATGAACTTTCAGTTCAGAGAGGCAGTCTATAGGTAGAACCCCCCCCCCCCACCATCGTGGTTATTGTGTTTTTGGACTGAATTTACTTGATTATTGTAAAACTTGCAATAAAGAATTTTAGTGTCGATGTGAAATGCCCCGTGATCAATAATAAACCAGTGGATGTGAATTAGTTTTACGTCAATGTCTGATGGTTTCTTTTTATCCCCTCCTCCTTCTGGCCTGATAACATCCCCCCTTCTCGATAGTTGCCTAAGTTTACTCTAAGCAAACACACAAATCTTAACTCTCCACTCCGTTTCCAATGTCCTTAGAAGAACCAGCAAGGGGGTTGGGGCAGGGGATCCTCAGAAGAGGGCATATGGAGGATTAGTGCTGATCTCTCCTGTCCCTTCCCTGAGTCTGCAGAGGCCAGACTCTTCTGGGGGTACTTAGAGTGGAGCTGGGAGGGTCTCACTTCTCTGTAGTTAGGTACCCATCTTCTTTTTGTTGATTTCCCTCTCCCCTCTTCTCTTTTCTCTCTGCTGAGTAGGCCTGCCTGATTTGCAGACAAGAAGGCAAGTTTAGGGAGTGGGACAGAGAAGAGTTTTCATCGTTTTGGACCCTTTAGGGATGAGGGATTAAGGAAGATGCCCCCTCAACAGCATGTGCTCCTTAAAAGAAGGAAGATTTTGAGCTGGTGATTCTGTAGCAGTGAAGTGACCTGTCAGGGTGGCTTCTCTGTTTGTTTAGACTTGGAAAGAAGGGTGAAGTGGAGGCCAGAGGCCTGGGAGGCCCCCTTGCATGTGTAGGCCTCAAAGCCTGATGCCTGGAGATAATGAAGAACTTTTATTTTTTTCCATAACTTTTATCATGGACCTGCCAGGTGTTGAGAAAAGACACAGGGAGAGGCAGGGACCACCCCTTTTCCTATAACCTCCCAGGTCCTGGCAGGGATTGAAGTTAGCTGAAACAAGGCTCTCCGGCTGTTAAAAAAATTTTTTTTTCCAGTTGTTTCCCCGGGGGCTAAAATGAGGGAAACAAACAAACAAACAACAACAACAACCAAAACTGGCCTGGATTACCTGAATAATTAATTTAAGCCAAAGGCTCCCAAATAATCCTGATCTTGAAGACCAGGCCCTAAGCAAGGCCTGCTCAAATTTTTGCTTGTTTGTTGGGAGAAGGGGGGGGGGGTGGTATTTGGTGAGTTTCTCAGACAATTTATCCAAATTTCCGAATTGAGGGCTCTGAGAAGTAGAAGAGATGAGGGAGAAGAGATCTGGGATTTGTAGAGGAGCCAGGGATACCCTTATCCTCTCTCCCTAAATTCTGGAGTGGAAGGTAACAATGGGACCAGTTGTGAAAATCTGTTGTTCAGTATGCTTTGGATTTATTTCCTCTTGAACCACTTGCTGGCTGGTACTTGGAGTGGAGTGTGTGTGCATGCGTGTGTGTGTGTGTGTGTGTGTGTGTGTGTGTGTTGGGGGGAATCACTTGGTCCTGGAGGTCTACTTTCCCCTCCCTCAATGGTGCCCTGGAGACAGCAAAACATGCTGCCTACAGTGTGCGGAAGCAGGGCCAACAATTATCTGGAGTTATTTTATGTGATCAAGTGAATTAGGAGCCAAATCTGACTGTAGCTCCTATCATCTTGAGGCAATTGACTTTGGGGCAGTAAAAGGGGGTCTAACTGTGCTTGGGAAAAGGGAAAGAAGGTCTGGGGGGGGGGAACTTGGGTGTCTTTTCAACCCTGAAGGAAGTTTAAATGGAAAAGGGGGGTGGGGAGAAAGAAAAGGAACTTAAGATCCATAGTCTTTTCTAACTTTGCTTCTTTGGTTTTAGAGGAATTTAATCCCCTCTCCTCCCAAAAGTGGAAGAGATGAAAGCAAGGAGGAGAAAAATTACCATCTTTTATTTCTTAAGCTTCTCTCTGAACTTGCGAAAGGGACGCTGTCTAGCGCAGGAAAACATCCGGAAAGGATTGGGACTGTTCCTTTATTTCCCCTTCTTTAGGGGCTTCTCCCTCCTCTCACACATACTGTACACATAGTTCTCTGTCCCGCTCCGTCTGAAAAGGGGAAACATTAGAAATCTGTAATTCTTGATCAATGAAACAAAACGAAACCCCCTTACATCTGAGTTTGTGAAGATTTTGGCCTCTGGCCTTCCCTCCAGTGGGCTCCGTTCTCTCCTCTTTCCCCAAAGCTCTCCTTTCCTTGGACCTGACTGCCCAGAATGGGATCAGGGTGCCGGACAGAGATGGGGTGGGGGGCGGAGGAGGGAGTGAGGGGCATGAAGGGCCAACCCCTTGGCCGGACCCCTAGTTCCAGAGGTCTGGGTCCCCGCTGCTGCTCCACTCGGGGCTGCTCCAGCCTCATTGGGAAGCCGAGGGCTGGAGTTTTTATTTAAGTTGGGTTGGGGAGGGGGGGAAGGGGGGGGGGGGGGGGGGGGGCGGTGCGGGGAGGACACAACCCAGGTTCACGGGGAGGACACAGCATTTTCTCTCCCATCGCCTTTATATTCGGCAGCGCCTCTGACCTCTCCCCCACCCCCATCTCCGACCCTCCCAAACCAGCCCTCGCTCAGCCCCTGGTCTCCAGATACGATGCCACTGCTTTTGTAGGGCTGGAGATTTCTTGCCCACAGTAAAGGGAGAGGCAAGGCTCATGAATGCCTGCCAGCGCGTTGTATCTCTCTCTCCAATGGCTAAGTTAAAAGAAGACGGGGTGAAAGCGGCAACGCCAGTCTTCCAAGGTCCTTCTCTCCAAGCACCAGGAGATCCCCACAGATCAAAAATCCCCTTGACATGTAAGTAGTTAGCACTTGATCTGCTCAGGGCAAGGAGTACAGCATTTTCAACTCTGTCTCGTTTTGCCATTCAGTTTTTAGCTCAACTCCCGATCTTGGGGAAGGAAGGCGGGAAATCCAATCCTGAACGGAGGGCTTCCGCTTGGGGGAAATGGAGTTTCTGGGCCGAGTCTTGTACCTGGGGAGTGAAGAAACTTCGCTCCAAAAGGAGAAGGTGGGGAGGGAAAGCGAGCCTGGGGTGGGGGAAGGACTGGGGAACTTTACTTCTCCAAGGGCCTCTCGCTGCTGCTTGCATGAAGTTTCCTACAAAGTTTTCTCTGCAATCTGGGCATCAGCTTCTGGGTTTTTTTTTTTTTTTTTTCTCCTGCGTGGACTTAGCGGATTGCAGTGCAGAGCTGCCTTCCTGCTGTGAGATGGATGTGTATGTGTGTGTTTGGGGGAGTGGTAGGGAAGATAAAACAAGGGGTTCTCAGAGCTTGGGACCAGGGTACCCTCTGCTAGGCACCACTTGTCTGCTTGTCCAAGATTAGGGGAGACGGACTCCGAAGGGGGCCCTTGAGGTGGAGGGTGCTATGATGGGAGAAGCAGCATGCCTACGTGATTCCACATCTTTGCCTCTGCTTTTTGCCAAGTCCTGGGGGGAGCATTGGTGTTGCCCTCACAAAGCTCCTTCTCATGGTTTTCCACAGCTTCTATCTGGTACCCCACCTTCAAAGAGCTAATTCTAAGAAACCCTTCCCAGCCTCGGAGAAAGAGACGAAGGATTCCCCCCCAACACCAGCGGCCATCAGAGCAGAGGGGATATTTATTACCTCTCTGGATATCATTATCTAAGAATACAATTTTATGAACTTCCTAATCTGTTAGCTTGATTTATCTGGTGGGCAGAAGCCCAAAATAAACATTTGGGGGATTTGGTAGGGGAAAAAAAAAAAAAAAAAGAGCCTTTGCCTCTGACCACTCTTTCTGGTAGAACTGATCACCCCCTACCAACTTGGCCTGCTTTTGCTACACCCCATAGAGCTAGCCCCATTTTACTTTTTCTCTGCAGCGCGTGACTGTTTGTTTGGGGTATCGGAATTTTAGCTGCCTCTTGGGGGTTAAAAATGGTAGGGTACACTGTGTGAACCAGAGACCTGAAGGGGTCCCTCAGCCACCTTAAAGTCTGTGTACCTCCGGGAGCTCAGATCCCTTTTGGCTTTGCTAGCAGGGAGAAACCAAGGTTTGCTCCTCTGCCCTCTAGGTCCAGGAGCCCCTTCTCAGACCTGGCTCTGTCTCCACTCCTCAGGATTTGTCTTCTCTTCTCTCTGCCATCAGCTCTGTAGCTGCGTTTTTAAAAAGGGTCCATCCAGCAACGGAGCCCACATCCGCGCAAACAGGGTCAAGGGCCTTTGCAGTTTCATCCTCCTGTAGACCCAGCTAGCTGATGAATTAAATTAGGAGGCAGAGAAGACAAGGATGGGTAGGGAGGGTCTCCCATGTTTGAGGGTGACTAGGGTTACAGAGCCTAATAAATGGAAAGGACTATTTAAAATTTCCAGTCCCCAGCAGCAATGGCCAGATTTCCTAAAACGTAGGGCACTCCAGGGTCTGTTCTGCCAGCCGTGATGGGGATATGGGTCAAACCCAAAGAAGTGTCATCTCGGCTCACTCCTCCTTTCTGACCCTCTCTTCCCACTTCCAGCATCTAGAGAGGGAAGTATATTTGAACTTCCGGGGGCGAAGCGTTAAAACGGAGAGTGTGGTAGGCACTGCCAAACAGTCCGACCCCAGGTCCCCGCTGCCGGCCTCTGGCCTTCCAGGCAGCCGGTGCGAGAGAATGGGGCACAGAGCGGCTGCCGCCACCGGGGGTCCCGGCTCCCTTCTGGAGCGACCGGGGTCCTGAGGATGGCGAGATGGGGCCGGCCCGGGCAAAGGTGAGGTGCGAGAGGCCGGCAGCGGCCCGGCGCCCCCTCCGGGTTCCACGCCACGGCCGCCCCGGGCGCCGTGTCGCCTTCGGCTGGGTCACGACCCCGGGCTCGGACCGCGGACAATAGGGCTCTGGGCGGGGGCCTCGGGCTGCGCGGCCGGCCGAGCGGGTTCACTGCGCGGTGAACTCCGCTCCACCTCCGGGGTCTCGCCCTTTAAGAGCCCAAACTCCCCCCCCCCCCCCCCTTTTTTTTTTTTCCCCTCTTCGGCCTTCATTTTTTTTTTTTTTTTCGTGGAAAATTGAGCACACTCTCAATTGCTCCTCGACCGACCGATCCCCCACAGTTACCACTACCGAATGAGATTTCATTTTCGCTAGCAATGAATGAATACTTTTCCCCGAGTTACAAGAGCGGGGAAATGGGACCCTCTCAAGATTTTTGTGGGCACAGAGAGAGAAGCATCCCAGGTCATCAAACCAACAAATGGTCTCCTCCATCACAGGAATTCCAGGCCAATGGGTCCTCCCGGCACCTCCACCCCAACACAGGAAGAATTGCTTCCCTCTTCCCCTGGCCTTTGTCTCTGGGCACTAGATTAGGATTAGGGCTCTTAGAAAAGGGGGAATTTGCTCTTAAATCTGATGGGCAGGGACAGGGCTGGGTGATCCACGGGAGGGTGGGGTGGGTACAGAGTGAGTAACTTGGGAGATGTCCCCCAACCAGTTTGTTCTTGTTCCCCCCATCTCTCCCCATCCCTAAGATGGCCTGGCTCTTGTTTGAGACTCTGTCCCTTTTGTCAGTTGCACAGTGTTTGTAACTTTGCGCGTGTGGAGTCCTTCTACTCAGCTAGAATAGACCTTGGAAAATATGGTTGCTGAATAGCAGTTGGTTCTAGCTGGAGGCAAAAAAGGAAGGCAGTTTGGTGAGAGGAGAAAATGGGGGAGGCATGGAATATTCCCCATGTACATTTGCTCCCGTCTTTCCCCAGCCCCCCATCTCAAGCCCTGTCTTGCCTGAGCAAGCTCAAAGGTCACATGGAGAGATGCGTGCCTCCTCCCCCCACCCCTCGTTGGAAACCTTTCTTCTTGGACTCTGTCTCTCTGCCGATTTCGACCCATTTTGCAATGTGACTGCCTGCAGCCCTGCTTGTCTTTGCTCAGCTGTTTCAAGGTCTCTGCCTGGCATTTCTACTGCTTTCTGTGCTCGGTGTTTCCTCATATCCCTGCTGCTCTGCCCCTTTCATCCTGCAGCAATCCTCTAGGACATTCCCCAGCCCCAGTGCTCCTCCTAGAATTCCCCTCCAACTGAGAAAGTGGAGAAGAAGAACCAAAAGGTGGGGGGGGGGGCAGCAATCTGGAGGGACAGCTGACGTTCAAAGGTTCCTGGCTGAGCCTCCAGTTCAGGCCACCTCAGGGGCTGATCTGACCGCTCCAGAGCCAGCAGCAAATAGAGCAAGGTTTTACAGCCTGGGCAGATGTCTGCTTAGCCAACTCACTCGGATTCCCCTTTATCTCCTCCACCAAAGAGGCTCCAATCCCCACTATACCTTTGTTCTCTTTCCTTTCCCCCCACCTCCCCCTCCTCTTCCTCCGTTTGATCCTGCCTTTCCCCCTCAAATTATTTCTTTAGATCTGGAAGCATCTGTTCCTGCCTGCCCCTCCCCCCCACACCCTCCTTTCCTCCTTTTCCTCCTCCCTCCACTTCTGGGAATCAAAGAGGCCCCCAAATGGAGGGCCTCTGGCTTCTAGAGGGCTTTGCTACCCCAGGGCTCAGAGACCTGTGAGGCCAACCCTTGAGAAGCTTTCCCAACCCCAAGTCACTTGAATCTCACCTTCCCAGCTGGAGAGGCCCCCCCACCCAATGGTGCAGTCTGAGTCCTGGCCCCCAGGGACCAGTCTCTTCTCTCACTGGGACAGCTATCCATTAAATTCAGGTAAAAGCAAGGTATCTGAGATCGAAAGGTTTGGTGCAGAATTTTTAAATAATTGCCCCAGTTCTCTGAGGGCTGTTTTGGGCTCCAGAGTTTGAACATATCTTCCTATCCTGACCACAGAGGGGAGATGGCCTTTCCTAACCCCTCTGTCTGGTCATTCTGCCCCTTCCTTTGATGGCAAACTCATTCTCTGAGCAATTAGAATGTCCCTCAATAGCTCCCAGAATTCCGTAACCCAAACTGAAGAAATCAAGACAGTGTCCATACTGTGCACACTGGAGGGCCTCTTTTCTCTATCTCTCAAAAAAGAAAAAAAGAAAAGAAAAAATGACTCCCTGAGATCCTCCTTTCCAACACTCATATCCAGGAATATGTGGTCTCCGAAGCTTAAGGAGAGTATGGTAAACCCAGTCAGGGTAAATAATAGGCTATCTTTTCCTCTCTGTGTCAATCCAGTTGGGTCTGAGTCCAGATAATTCAGGCCAAGACTCTTGAACTCTGCCTGGGAGACCTGTCTTTAGCAAGAACCCGCTTCGTATCCCAGAGCCCCAGACTGGAATAATCCCAAGGTCTTTGCCCTAGTGCCCACAGTTGAAAGCTGGTAGGAGAGCATAAGTTCCCCTCCTCCCTTCATTCCCTCCAGCTCCTTCCCGAGATTTAGCCTTGCCTGGCATCCTGCTCCCTCTTCTGTCCTTGAAGACCAGTGGTTGGCCAAGAGCCCCAGATTCATGCTCCCCGTGGCTTGCCACTCAGTTTCCATGGCAATGAGAGGCAACTGAAGTATTCCCCCCTGTCCCTCAACTGGTTGGATAGACCCATACCAGCCAGAATGTTCTCTGGGGGAACCTGACCCAAGAAAGATACAGGAGATGGTGGGAGTCTGTATTTTGTTATGGAATTTTTGCTAATGGGGACGGAAGAGGAAAGACTGGGAAGAGAGTCCCTCCCTCCAGCCTGTAATTTCACACAGTCCTTTCTCTCTGCACACGTTTACCTACAGACACACCCTCAAAACACTCATGACAGATTCATGCTAGGACCTCAACACATTCGTTTCTTCTGTTCCTGCATGTGTCGGTGGGTGACTTTGTTGAAGGCGCGCGCGTGCGTGTGTGTGTGTGTGTGTGTGTGTGGAGGTGATTTGTGACAGACAATAACATCCCAAGTACAGCGCCTATGAAGTAACTTCTTTGACTTATCCCTGGTAATCGAGGCTTTTGCTGTCCCCTGTTCCCCGCATGCTGCTCAAAAAGGCTTGCTCCTTTACTGGAGACCCTGTGGCCTGAGGACTCACCCTTGATCCTGCAATTGGGCTCCTTAGGCCTCGGTGGCTATAGAGGCAGGTGGAGTTAGAGGCCTCCGGACGATCAGATTCCTCACCAAATACTTTCACTTGTTCACAGTTCAATCAAAACCACAAACATGTATCTAACCCTCTAGTCTGCACTACTCTGCTCGGAGGCAGGACCTAGGAAACCACTGCCACGGCCACACTAACAGCAGCGACTGCAGAATAGTTCTCTCCTGGGGTTGCTAACTGCCTTACAGCGGCATTGGAGGAGTAAGTGGGTTAATGTATGAAAAGCACTTCGAAGAGTGCCTGGCACACAGTGAGCTTTCAATGAGTGCTATTCTCCGCCTCCTCCTCCTCCTCCTCCTTCTTCCTATTATTATTATTAACAATAATAGGCATTTTCTTAAGTGCTTACTATGGAGCAGGCACTGTGCTTAATTTGTTATCTTACTTGAGCCTCATGACCACACTGTAAGGAAGCTATTGTATTCCCGTTCTACCCAAGAGGAAGTTGAGGGAGGCCCAGGAGGCTAGCGATATGCCCCATGGGCAGAGCCAGGACTCCAGTCAGACTTGCTGGACTTCCAGAGTGGGCGCTCTGAACTCCTCCAATTCTTTGCTCGTGATGGACATGGGCACTGGCCGTCAGGATGGCATGAGGTTGGCAGGGACCATTGGTGAGGTTGTGGGGCAGCGCCAGCCTGGGCGCAGGCAGGGCCTACAGTAACCTCAGGTTCTTGCCATTGACAGGCTCTAACCCCAGTGGTTCTCGAACTTTTTGGTCTTCACACTCGTACACTGTCTACACTCTTAAAAATTATTGAAATCTCAAAGAGCTTTTAAAAATACTATCTCTCAGGATTTCCCTTATTAGAATTAAAACTCAAACCTTCTAAAAATCTTCTCAAAAAAGATAATAAAGCTCTTACATGGTAACATAACTAACTTTTGGGGAAAATAACTATATTTGCCAAAACAATTTAGTAAAAAGGATGTCCTCGTTTTGCATTTAGACAAATCGCTTTTCTTTTTTAAAGCTTAGTTATTTATTTTGAGAGAGTGAGAGCGGAGGGAGGGGCAGAGAAAAAGGGAGAGAGAGAGAGAGAGAGAGAGAGAGAATCCCAAGTAGGTTCCACACTCAGTGCAGAGCCCCAAAACCACGAGATCATGAACTGAACCGAAATCAAGAGTCGGATGCTCACCCGACTGAGCCACCCAGGCACCCCTAGGCAAATCTCTTTAATGTCTAGCTGAGAAGACGAATGGATTCTCACGCCTGTTTCTGCATTCAGTTTGCTGCAATACATTCATTGTTTTGGCTGAAGTATACGAAGTACATAGCCTCACGCAGATAGGTAGTTGGAAGAGGAGGGACCGCTCTGAGAGCTCCTGAAAGGGTCTTCAAGAACCCCCAGGGGTCCTTGGGCCACATTTTAAGAAACACTGATCGAACTGACTGAGCTAACCAGCAGAAGCCACTCCATAACACTTATATTGGACACCGTTTTAGCTCATTAGTGGTGTTTCTGACTCTAACACCTATCATCATTTCACGATTCCATGACGTCTTTGGAATGTGTTGTCTTAGGCAGTCGATTCAATTTTTCTGTCCCATGGATTCGATGAACAGATATACATGCATACGTACATATATGTCACAGATTCATCGCCATCATTTTTAGTATGACAGTGTGGGGTAAAATACAAATTTATAGGCAAAAAATGGCCTTCCTGCATTTAGCGTCGCTTGAGATGGGCAGCTTAGCTATTAATATCAGTCTTGTCTTTCAGGAGGAGAAACTGAGCCAAAGAGAGTGATGTGACTTGCTGAAGATCTATGCTCAGCAAGTGGTGGAGAGTAGACTAGAACTCCTGCCTTCTAACTCCTACACCTGCACTGACCTACTCAGAACCCCTCTCTCTAGAGACACGGCTGTGTAACGTGTACCGAACGTGGATGTACGCCACGCACGAACTCTTTAAGGAAGCATATGTGACGGTTATATTTATCTGAACATATCTGTGTATGAGAGGAGAAAACTATCTTGTACCTGCGCACAGAGTTGCAGTTTTTGTCAAGAGGTACAGGGCACCAGCCTGACAAACTCTCCACGTGTCTGTGGTCCTGGGGCTTGATCCATCCATCGTCGGGAAACATTTCTTCCTTCCAGGTCCCCTGTCGGTACCTTCTCACTGAGGGTATGTAAATTGCCCAGATCTTCACACGAGAACACAGAACCGATGTAACGATCCGATCCCCTTCTTCCCCGCCCCCTCCACCCCACACGTTGTGTCTAACACATCTTTTCAAAATAAGTGATCTACAAGCGTACAACAAAGGAAAGCAGAGCTGTGTGAACGGAGGTGGGGAGCCCTTGGGGGTCCAGATACTTGTCTGGGTAAGCCCCGTGCAAATGTATGAGCAAGCGGAGTCTTAGTTGTTTCATTAACATAATAGGTATTTATTCACAAATTCTGTATTTTGTGGCTGCACGAGGCTCACGTTTATGCAGGATCCAATGAGAAGAACCTTTGGTAGGAAGTCAGGCTGCCTGAATTCTGCTCCCGGTTGCCTCAGGCAAATCCCTTACCCAGCGAGAGCCTTCACTTCCTCACCTGTGTAATGGGGGGAAACAATTAGAGCTACATCTCTGGATGGGGAGCGCAGGGGGAAAATAGTAGGAGATGCCTGAGTGGACATGATTCTTTTTCTACTATTGAAAAGTCCTAACACGATAGCAGAGAAAATAATATGAGCAGGCTCTCATATACCCGTCACCTCACTTTAACAACGATCAGCCCATGGCCAATCTAATTTTTATCTAGATCGAACCCAACACGATCTCATATATTTTGAAACAAATCTCAGACGTCATGTCATTTCTGTGAACAATTCAATGGATGTCTCTAAAAGATGAAGACTTTTTTTTTTTTTTACAACATAACCACAATATGCTTCTCATAACCACCTAAAATTTTTTTAGTAAAATTAGCTTTCAAAGAGTGGAGAAAGGGCTTTAATAACTCAGACCAGCTGGCTCCCCTGTGCCTCGTGCTCAGAGTTGACGAATATTAATAAGGGAAAAGGTAGATGGGGTTCCTGGGAGGCTCAGTTGGTTAAGCGTCCGACTTCGGCTCAGGTCATGATCTCACGGTTCATGAGTTCGAGCCCCGCATAGGGCTCTGTGCTGACAGCTCAGAGCCTGGAGCCTGCTTCGGATTCTGTGTCTCCCTCTCTCTGCTCCTCCCCTGCTTACGCTCTGTCTCTCTCTCTCTCTCAAAAATAAATAAACATTAAAAAAAATTTTTTTTAATAAGGGAAAAGGTAGAATGGGCAGGAAATTATAAAGTCTCCTCTTCTATTCCTGTCTTAAATTCTCAGTTCACCTCCAGACACTCCCTTCCACTCATTAGGTCCATTAAAAAATGGCCTGAGTCTGGGGCGCCTGGGTGGCGCAGTCGGTTAAGCGTCCGACTTCAGCCAGGTCACGATCTTGCGGTCCGTGAGTTCGAGCCCCGCGTCAGGCTCTGGGCTGATGGCTCGGAGCCTGGAGCCTGTTTCCGATTCTGTGTCTCCCTCTCTCTCTGCCCCTCCCCCGTTCATGCTCTGTCTCTCTCTGTCCCAAAAATAAATAAAAAACGTTGAAAAAAAAAATTTAAAAAAATGGCCTGAGAGGGGACCCTGGAGGTCTAGAGCTGGTGGAGGCTGCCAGAAGGGGCCCGTGGAAAACACTGCAAACCTCATTTTGGAGGAAAATAGTTGTTGAGCCAGAAAGAATCTGAGCAGAGGGCCTGCCTGACCATCCTCCAGCATCAGATTTCATCCTTGGCTTGCCAGGCACAGACTTTACAATGTCTGAAGTCTCCTTGGAGCTACCGATCTCCAAAGACATGCAGATATGCACATGTAACAGCGTCCTCCTACAGAAACCCAAAAGAAGATACGGACAGAGGCACAGGCAAATCCATGCACAGGCCATGTACAAACACATGCAAATGCTCAGAGACAGATGCAAATGTCCAAGTACATATCAGCGGACTTAACCACATGGGAAAATGCTGAGACACAAATCCAAACGCTCAGACATGTGTGAATATGCAGGGATACAAACTAAGCCCTGGTACAAAAATACAGAAAGTCAAATACAAAAGCCGGGATGCATGCAAATACACGTTGGCCCGCTTTTATTCAGGACCAGTTAACATGGCCAAGGTCCATTCTAGCTGGCGCCTTCCCTCTCATCCCATCAAAAGGGTCACGTAGCAGCCAAAGCTACAATCTGTGTCATGTTCACATAGACACGCCCCTGAGATAAGTCATCCCAAGGTCTTCCCACTGCCCCTGACAGCACAAGTTCTCTATTGCCCAGTCCTCTCTCCTCAAAAGACAAGACTGAGAGTACTGTGTGTCCATATGAACGTACATCTCTTGTCCTAAGAAGTCAGCTCAGTAAGAAGGGGGAAGGACATGGGCCATATACAGACTTTAAGTCAGCTCAGGCTGACAAAGGAACATTGTTTTGCCTATGCTGTATAATAGGTATAGGTTGGACTGATTTTTCACTGAATTGGTTAACCCAGGTGGGTGTTGTGACATCTTCTAGACATGACCCAAGAGTGCTTTCTCAGGGCCTGAGTGAGGCTGTGTCAATTGTCATTGTCTGAGTTTGACTCTTTTGAGTGAACTTGCCAATCCATTCAAAGAAAAAAAGGTGACACTGCTCAATGGATCAGATGGTGGTTGACTAGGCCTTGCATGGCCACAGAGTGATTCTGAATCAAAAGGGATGGCCACGGGGCATCTGGGTGGCTCAGTCAGTTAAGCGTCTGACTTTGGCTCGGGTCATGAGCTCACGATTTGTGGGTTCGAGCCCCGCATCCGGCTCTATGCTGATAGCGCAGAGCCTGGAGCCTGCTTTGGATTCTGTCTCTCCCTCTCGCTCTCTGCCCCTCTCTTGTTTGTCCTCTCTCTCTCTCTCTCAAAAATAAATAGATATACTTAAGGGGGGGGGAATAGATGGCCAGAATCTGACAATTTAAAAATAAAATCCATCAATTAAGTGGGGATAGACCAGTGGGGCTCTGTGGCACCAAGTTCACCAAAACCAGTCAACTGACTAAAATATTGTCATTTCAACCAGTTTTGGTGAGGCGCAGGAGCAGCCACAGCCTCTGAGTCAGGGGACCCAAATACGTTTGCATCAAAAGTTGAATCTACACTGGCATTTCGGCTAGGGAACGGGCTGTGTACGTTGACTGTACGATTTTGGAAGGATAAGGCGGTGATGAAGGGCTGTGTGTGTGACTGGATGAGGACATGTATCTGGAACTGTGCCCACTTACAATGACATGCAAGTAAACATTGTGTAGTGTAAGCAGGGCTTTCCATTTACCGGGACTCACAAGATGGGACCTTTGGGCTCATGTGGAAACTGAGGCTTAGAGAGTTTTAAATGTCCGAGATCTCCCGGCAAATCAAATCAATGGCTGAGACATACTTAGACACTGTATTAGTTTGCTGGGGTTGCCCTAATAAAGTACCACACACCGGGTGGCTTAAACAATAGAAATTTATTTCTTTTGCCGTTCTGGAGGTTTAGAAGTCCAAGATCAAGGTGTTGGCAGGGTTGGTTTCTTTCGGGGTCTCCTTCCTTGGCTTGTAGATGGTCTTCTTCACGTGGTCCTGACTTCCTGTGGTCTTTTCTCTGTGTCTGTGTTCTAATTTCTTCTTATAAGTACACCTGAAATACTGGATTAGAGCCCACCCATATGACCTCATTTTACTTTAATTACCTCTCTAAAGGCCCTGCCTCCAAATATAGTCACCCTCTGTGGTGCTGGGGGTTAGGACGTCAACCTATGAATTTGGGGAGGAACATAATTCAGCCTATAAGAGACACCAAGACTCTGGACTCCCGGGCCAGTGCTGTTGTACCCACATCAGACTGATAAGGGATCTGGCGGATTTTGTTCCTGAACTGGTTCGATTTTGTTTGGTTTCTTAAGGATGGGGAAGTTGTTGAGGACCAACGTGAGATTTAAAAATGTTTCCCAGGGCCAAGGCCCAATGGGAAACTGAGGGAGCACTGCCTGAGGAATCTAAGATTAGACAGACCACCAAATACTGGGAAAAGTAACCAGAATCTTTGGACGGGAAGGAACCCTGTGAGCTTAACTTGACTATATGGGGGAGAGGAGATGAGAATTTACCTGGTGTATTCAGAGATCCCAGTCATCAGACGACTCTCCCCGGGCTGGCAAGTTCTTTCTTATGTGGAATCAGCATTCCTAACGCTAATTAAGCTCAACTCCCTTCCCCGGGCTTCAGTCATCAGAGTTGGATGATGAGACAGGTTTCTTTCCTTTGAAAGCATATTAAGGAAACTTCTCTATTCAAAGCAGCCTCGGTCCTCACGTGAGGCTGCGAGGAACAAAAGTTGTGTTTACCCATTTGCTCTCTGCCTGAGCCCTCCAGCCCCTCTGCAGGCCCTGGCCAGCTCTGGGGAGTGGGGCAGAAACCAGGGGAACAGAGAAACCCTTTAACTTCACAGAAATCACAGATGGGCTCTAGCGGGATTATGGAGCATGGTGTGGGTATGCTGAAGCCTGTGCCCAAAAGTGGTCGCTCCTGGGCTGGGAGGGCTCTGCCATCATGGCATTTGTTGGTGTCTGTGTAGTCTGCCATGGAAGGTAAGCTTGGATCCTGGGGTTTAGAGGGAGCGGTGAAAAAAGTATTCAGCTGAAGTGCAAAGAGAGCCAGATGCAGCACGGCTTAGGGATCGAAATACCTGGGTCCTGGTGTCTGTCTGAGCCTCAGTTTCCCTTCCTTCACAATGAAGTGGTTCGATTAGGACATCACTAAGATCCTTCCAGCTCTGAGAAAAAAACCTAGAGGATGCTGGGGGGCAGGGAAGGAATACTCTTTGTAGAAAATCAAATGATGGACTATGTGTCTCCGTGAACCAAACCAGGCACAGAAAACTCTCCATCTTCATTCCAGAGTTGGTGGGGGGTGGGGGAGAGGGGGTGTTAGCTGTGGTGTCTCCTCATTTGACAACTCAACCTCTTCCACAGGGCCCCTGCAGCCACACCATGGGGAGCTGTGTCCCTTAGGGACCCTGCCCCCCAGGGGAGGGAGGCAAAGGCAAGATGAGGCAGGACAATGGCAGGGTATCTGCCTGGTGCCAGCAGTCAGGTGAAAGCAGAGAAATCAGCCCCCTGTCTGCTCAGTTTCAAATATCAGAATAAGGGATCCAATTTGATAGCTTTCATCTGAAGTTAATGGATAATGAGGTGCAGGATCAGCCTTATGCATTGATGCAGTTTAAAGCCCCTGGGAAGACTCTGTTTCCCCCTCCCCAATTATCTTGCCACTGAAATGCCGTGAGCTCCACCATTAGAGCACGAGGTGTTAAGTGCGGTCCTCTGCAGATCACATCCTTTCAAATAGAAAAGCACCGCTGGGGTAGTTTATCAAACAAGGATAGAACAAGAAAAGCACTGCTGGGGAGTTGGGGGAGGGATGCTCAGGGAGTGAGGGGTTCTGAAGATTTATCTCGAGATACTTCTCAGTTTCACATTGGCTGACCCTGGTGAGAAAGCTAGACTCTGCCTGGGGTAGTGGAAAGTCAAGGGCTCCCCTAGAACCCAGAGGCCTCAGCTATGGGAAAGGGGTAGACTCCAAGTGGTGAGGGCAGTCATTATGCTGAGAAATCACAGGGGCTGCCAGTAACACTGAATTCAGAGAGAGAAAAATGCCAATAGTGTGCATGCATTTGGATTGGCCACTGTAGGAGCCAGTGTACAAGTGCCCTCCCCACCCCCCCCGCCCCCCGGTATGTCCATAGGATGTAAAACTTTTTTTTTTTTAAATATCAGTTTCATTGCCATGACTATCTGCTGTTTATCTAACCCACGAGGCATGACTTGGAAGTGTTAAAACATAGCAGATGGGGAAACCTGGTTCAAACCTGGCTATGTGACCTTGGGCAGGTGACTTAACCTTTCTGAGATTACATTTCCTCATCAAATTCAGTATAAAGCACCTGGCATATAGTCATCTTCTCTAAATGGAAGCGATTATGGTTATGAGTATTGAGGGGGCTTCAAGACACTGTCCATAAATTGGAACTAAGTCATGGAATGAATGACCACCATGTTCAGAACAAACAGAAGCTCACATCGTGATAAATTGTGCATAATGTTCTTTTTACCTGGATGAATCCAGTTTCTTTCCAACTTCATTTCATCTCTCAAGATCTGTAATCAGTAATATTACTGTAATATGACTTTATCAGTAATAAAGATGCAGAGAGAGAGTTCTGGATTCCTCTAAGCAGCTTGGAAACCTTAGGTTCGGGGTGAGGATAGCCTTATCCACAGAGAGGATGGATGGCTGCCTCCATGATAGGGACTTAAAAAAAAACAAAAACATAAACTACCCTCACACAAATTTCTATCATGCCACCAGGGCAGTGAGGTGGAGGCTGACCTCAGGGTCTGGGTATCTGGGCAGCAACACCCAGGATCTCAATGACAGGCCAAGCTTCTCCGTCTGTGATGAAGACTCTCATGACATTGACTCTGGCTCTCCACCCTGGGCTGGGGCTGAGGAAGTGAGCTCCACAGATCACTGGGACTCCAGGGGGCTTTTTAGGTGGTCCAAGAGACTACTCGCAATCCGTCATCCAAAAACTCGTGTCTGGTTTGTGTTTTCATTGTAATCTCTGAGAAGATACGATTTTTTATTTAAAGTGGAAGGAAATGAGTATTTTAAAAAGTGTAGCCATGGTCA
Organism: Panthera uncia; assembly: GCF_023721935.1. NCBI lineage: Eukaryota > Metazoa > Chordata > Mammalia > Carnivora > Felidae > Panthera > Panthera uncia. Next base: position 77,970,569 of record NC_064809.1, read on the forward strand.
TGATTATTCACTCAGGAAAAATATATGTGCGAAAATGTGTGCATATACAAATGTATATATGCACACACACATATATATATATATGCACATGTCTCCTTCCTTTCCCTTCCCTTCCCTTCCCTTCCCTTCCCTTCCCTTCCCTTCCCTTCCCTTCCCTTTTTTTTTCTTTTCTCAATGCCAAAAGAGACCGGGGGGATAGATGGGGCCCGGCATCTCTGAGGTCTGGCCTGAACAGTCTGAAAGCCCCTGATACCGATGTTACATTTGCAGGACCAGCCATTCTCCTGCACTTGACTCCGATGTTCTGGCATCATGCAGGCACCCGTCCCCTCTCTAACCCAGTCTGCCTCTAAACGATGTGCAGGCAATTTCTGCCCCCCAACGCACAATCAGAGAAGAATCTGGTTCCTCCCACATCATCCTAAACATTGCTGTGAGGCCAGGGAAACAACATTAATACCCAAAACTCTCTGGGGCTCAGCTACTCTCCTCCCCAACCTTTCCCCCCACCCCAGATTAGGGGGAAATTCCCTTAACAGGGATGGGAAAAACTGGGAATGGGAGAGGAGAATTGGGAAGGGGAGACTGTGCTAAATAGGTGTAAACACGAAGAGGGGCTGTGTAAGTGCTCCGTGGATGGGAGGAGGAGGAGCCGGAGGGTGGTAATTAGCTTATTATTGTTTCCCCTGGGTGTTGTGAGAATTCCTTAGGAGACACTTGTAAAAAAGCAGAGGGAAGACAGTAAATACACATCTAATGATATGCTAAATAAATTATTATTGTTATTATTATGACTATTATCATAGCAATTGCAACTTGCTCCTTGCATCCAAGTTTCCACTAGAAATGGGAATTAGACCCCTTATAGCCAGGCCTCCATGCTGTCACTATGCCCTCAGGATCCCTCCCCCTGCCCCCCCCCCCAGATGAGTGGAGTAGTAGGGCAGTGTAGACCAGGCTTCAGTTAATAGCCACTCTCCTCGTTTCTGCAGGAGAGCCGATCAGGAGCTCGGCATAAGCAAGGCCTGTGCCTGGTGCCTGCTCTAGAAAAGGAAAGAAGGAAGAGAGCTCTGCCAAGAATGGCAGAGAAGAACTGCCTGACTCCTAAGCAGAGGCACTCAGGGAGGGTACAAGCAAAAGGAGATAACTGGAGATGGGTCACAAGAAGCAAGGGAGACGCAGCCCAGAGATCATGGGCTTCCTGGTCTCTGTATGAGCCCAGCAACCCTCAACAACACTGTGGGTATGCACATTTTGGTGGGGAGAGGGCAGATTGTTTTTATCTGCTTCTCAAAGGAGGTTGGGACCCAGAAACAGCTAGGAGCCATTCCAGCCCAGGTAAGAGAGCTAGGACTCTCCAGGATTAATGATGTATGGCCAGGGTTTCTCATCTCCCGTCTTTTGGCCAAGGACAATCATTGTCTGAAGCCACAGGTTCTGAGGTTTACAGCAACTGCCCCCACCCCAGCCCGATCCTGGCCAGAGTCCAGGCACCTGCCCAGAGTCCTGCTTAGGCAAACCCATGTAAATGCCGGACCCTCCGTTCTCCCACTCAGCATTTCTTTAGGCAAAGCACCCACCATCTCTATGGGCATTAGGTGTTCTGGGGAGGGAAGGGCTGGGTGTTTCAGGAGGAAACTGTCAGAGTCTGGGGCTAGAATTAAGGTTTAACTTAGATCCCTCTCTGGATCTTGGACCCTCACCCAGACACAGGACAGTTTGCCCCTAAAGACTCTTATGGAAAAAAGGAATCGCATTTGGGAGAGTCTTCCTTGCTCCAGGCCTTGATGGGAGAGGCAAGGCTGACCCTTCCCTGCAGACCTAGATCCTCACTAGATAGAGAAACTGCCTATACTCACCCCATACACTCACGGTGACCTGCCTTCCCCAAACTCCAGGACCTATTCTGCACAGACCAAATCTACAGGGAGTGATGATAGGTTAAAAAAGAAGGGCACCTGGGTGGCTCAGTCGGTTAAGTGTCCGAATCCTGGTTTCAGCTCAGGTCATGAGCTCGAGGTTCACGAGTTCAAGCCCCACATCGGGCTCTGTGCTGGTGGCTCTTCCCTGGTGGTGCAAAGCCTGCTTGGGATTCTCTCCCTCTCTGCACCACCCCCCCCCCCAAAACAAATAAATAAACTTAAAAAAAAAAAGAACTATATGAAACAACCTAATTAGAGAATATTACCGAATCAGAAAATTTGTGAACTTTTTAAGTGAAAAAACTTTTAAAATATTTATTCTGATGCATTTGGTAGTATCCCTGGAGCCCAGCTGAGGGGTTTCCTTCTACCAGGGTGCCTGTCTCATGCTGATTTATTTTTTGTTTTATTTATGTATTTCTTTTTTTTTAATGTTTATTTATTTTTGAGAGAGAGAGAGTGCAAGTGGGTGAGGGGCAGAGAGAGAGGGAGACACAGAATCTAAAGCAGACTCTAGGCTCTGAGATGTCAGCACAGAGCCCGACATGGGGCTCGAACCCACAAACCGTGAGATCGTCACCTGAGCCGAAGTCAGACGCTCAACTGACTGAGCCACCCAGGCACCCCTATTTATGTCTTTCTTAATGGACCAAGTGGTAGTTCCTTTTTGGAGCCCTCAGGCTGACAGGCAGCTCCTTCCCAGTCCAGGTCTCAGTTCTGGTTTAGTTTTCATGTGCTTGGGGTCTGGGGAGCCAGAAGGCTGGGGTGGGGGATGGAGTCACTCTATGGGGGCAGATCCTGGCTTCGGTGCCTCACTCTACCCCCTACTCGCCTGTCTCAGCTCACGCTGCTCTCTGCTGGGCACTAATCTCCAGCCACCATGGGCTCCTGGCCTGGCTCCAGCCAGGGCCCCCAGGTGCCTGCTAGCTAGCTCTCAGCAGTGGCCACAGAAGGTGAGATTCTCTCCACCAAAAGCTGTTGCACTGACCGCCATTCGGTTTATCTCCACAAGCACGTATCGGGCTACCCCTCTGTGTCAGGCAGAAGATAGAGTCCTTGTCCCGGAGAAGCTCCAATCCCGTGGGCAGGGGTGTGTGGAGGGTGGCACTTGGCATTTAACCCCAGCCCAGGGGTCTTCACTTCCTTGCCAGAATCCTAGAGATCTTGGAAGCCTGACCGGCCACTGATCCTGAGTGCAGGGAAACTCCCTCAAACAAACCATTGAGCAAAGAGGTCTGTGACTTCCTGGTTTAAAGAAAGAAAGATGGAAAGAACCGGGGCCAGGGGAAAAATGTCTTTTCTCCTGGGATGGTTGGTGGCAGGGGAAGAATTGTGGAGTCCGGGCCCAGTTGGCACCTGGAAGGAGGCTGGAGAGAGAGCCAGGTAGATGTGAGTGGGAGAAATGAGGTCTAGAGGTGCCGATCCACGTTCCCCACACATTAGAGGCAAATTCTCCCCTCAAGGCCCAGGGCAGTGCTGGTAGGAAGCTGGAGGGTATAGCCTTCTGTACCCAGAAGGGAGGGAACCCCAAGCTGGGGAGCAACAGAGGAGTGACCCAATGGAGCAGGATTAAGCTCCTGAGGCTTGGGCCTCCAAAAAAGGGGGTTGAGCAAGGCTTCCTGAAACTCCCATCAGAATAAGCCCAACACTTGAAAATTCACCCCTCAAACTACCACACAGGCTCCTACCACACAGCCCCCCCAGGGGCACAGGAGGCCCCCGGTGAAAGCAAGCTTTATTTGGCCACAGTCCCTGGCTTTCCTGGCATTAGCCCCAGAGAGCAAAGGCAGTGAAAGCGCACCCCTCCCTGTCCTGTCCCTAAGTCTCCTGACCTCCGAAGCCACCTTTCTGAGACCCTGAAACTGGGGTTCAAGAGCAATGTGCCAGGAACGCAGAAGGGGCTAGGTGGTAGCTGGCCTTTAGTGCATGAAAGCCAAACCGAAGGCCTGCTCCCGGGCCGCGGAGCTGAAGTGTACCTCCGGGTTGTGGTACTGTTCCCGGCCTCCCCTTCCACAAGACCCGCGCCCACGACCATCTGTACCTGCCCCTCACAAAACCAGCTCCCTGTCTTCAGGCAGTGCCTGGGGTTCACCGCTGTCCTCCTTGACTGTTCCCACCACACCCCAGTCATTTTGCCTCCTCTTCTCAAGGCTTCCTATGTTCTGTTTACCTTGTGGCCCTCTCCCCGTAAGTAAAGAACTCTGCTAGCTGATTTCCTAGATGGCCCGATCCTGCTTTTCAGTTGGCTCTCTGGAAATATTTCTGTGAATAAGTCTCTCTCAGCCCCTACATATAAATATGTCTGTACAGAGATAGACTGGTCTGAGCCCCAATACACACACATCACGAGGTAATTACACCCTTATATACATACAGATATCTCTACAGAGTTATATTCACAAGTGTCTATAACTCTACAGAGAGATAGCAGCATGTACATATAGGACTATAATTACTTATGTCTATTTTTATAACTATGTAGTTATAAATAGAGATGCCTATATATAGTGATAATAATATAGAAATATCTCCACAGCCATATATGGCTCTGAGTGAATGTTCTAACTACTCTATATCACAATCAATAAGTATATATCTCCTGATACATAATTCTAACGATATACATTTATCTATATAGCTGCTCGGAGATATAAATCTGTCAGGATATCAAATGTCCATAAAACTGGATGGCTGTAAGAGTCGTATATTTTCTCATATATAAATCTACTTCTATAACTATTGTATATGCACAAATACAATGGAAATAATTATATTTTCCTCGAGCATAAATCTGTAAATACAAGCACAGCACATTTAGGTATGGTTAGAGATAGAGCAATATTTTCTAGACATCAGTGCCTCCAAACAGGGAGAGTTATAGTGGGGGTTATAAATAAACTCTCCAGATGTGAACAGATCAGTAGAACTAGATGTAAACACGGCTCTAAGCCGGCCTTCTTTTTCTTCTCCTTCAAGATATTCCTGAAGTGAGGTCACCCATGACAGGGTGCAGAGGAGTCTGGCCACTGATATTTGCCCCCCCCCCCCAACAAGGAGGGTTGGAGGTCGCTAGACTTTGGGGAAACCATACAGGAGTGGGTAGGGAGCGGCCCAGAAGCCCCTGTTGTGTCGGTCCCCGGGTGGCTGAGCGCCTGGGCAAGTGGAGAGGCCTAGGGGAGAAAAATGGAGAGTCTGGCTTGAGTCACTTTGCCCCTTCTTAGGTCCCAAATTCTCGCACCAGGGAGGCCGAACCAGGCATCTGAGCCGAGAGGGCAGGAGGGGCGCGGAGGCTGGAGAGAAGGGGGCCGCGGGGCGGGCTGGGGACGCCGAGACGGAGCAGGGTCGCCAGCAGGAGCCTGGCCCCGCTCGGCGCCCCCCGTCGCCCCGGGCCGCCTGGAACCCAAGATCCGGCCTCTCGCCGCTCGCCCTGCACTCAGCGCTTCCCCCGATTTCATTTTATTTTATTAGTATTTTGTCCGACTGGTTATCAGTATCCTCCGCCTCGCGTGGTGTTCAAATGCAAGGACGCCCCGGGTTCTCTTGCGAATCTTTGTGTGTGCACCAGTCTTAAAGAAGTGACTCAGTGGCAAGTGTAGTTCTCCGTCCCTTTCAGACCAGATGGGTCACCGGCTGTTGAAAAAGAATCAAAACCTCTGAAAAGGTTTGTGACTTAAATCTTTTAAAAGTTCTCAACGCTTGTTTGTTATGGTCATTTTTTTTGTCCTTTTCTTTCCTTTCTCTTTTAAAAACTTGGCTAATTTGCGTTTTTATATTTCCTCTTTGATTTTTTCTTTCCTTTTTGGGGGATACAATTGTTTTTAAAGGGGGGAGGGTGGTGGTGGTGGTGGTGGATTTCGTTAGACCCGAAACTGTGGGGCGGCTTTCTCTCTGGGCGAGCGCCGTATCCCTACACATGTGACTCCCCACCACACACGATAAATACATAGATAAGATTACCAGAAAATTGTACCTGGAGAAAACGAGGCAGATGTGGAAGGATCCGGGAGCGTGGTCTTCTCTTCTTTTATGGAAATCCGCAGGCTCCAAGACCGCGAGGGAAAATTCAGCGCGCCTCAACCCCTCCCTTCTTCTCCTTTTTTGTTGTTGTTGCTGTTGTGGTGGTTGTTTTTGTTTGTTTGTTTGTTTGTTTGTTTGAAAAGCCCCTAGAAAGGGAACTTTCCCTGGGCCTACCGGAAACCCGGCCTTGCTCTCCCCTCTCTCTTGCAGGCGGCCATAAATGTTTTTCTGCTTCTGTCCATACCCGGCAGCAGGTCCTCCCCCAGCACCTCTGCGGCTCGACCGGCCGGGACCCCTGGCTCTGGCCATCGCCTCATCCATCTCTGCCCCCTCGTCTGACCCTGTCCACTTGCTCTTCTCTTTAAAACAGGGGCTCCAGAGACCCCAAAGCCACTAATCACCCCCATATGTGGGATCCCTCCCCTGATCGCACAAAGCAAAAGCCAGAGTAAAAGAAGCAGGAAAGAGTGGCCTCCTGGCTCTCCCTCTCCTCCTCTGGCCAGAGGACCTTGTCTGGAGAGGGGGTTCCCAAACCCAGCCCCCCGAGGGCATAGGAAGAAGCTAACTTCCTTCCTTCCTTCCTTCCTTCCTTCCTTCCTTCCTTCCTTCCATCCTTCCTTCCTCCCTCCCTCCCTTCCTTGTCTTCCCCTCAGATGCTGTGATCATGACTCCTTCCCCTGGCCCCTCCTCAAAATATCTCCTCTTGCATTTTATTGTTACCCTGCTAGGGAGGGACTGTTAACTACTGTTTTATTGTTATTTATTATTTATTGTTATTATGACTGTTGTTAGAGATTTGTTCACCGGGTTCAGGGGACAGCAGCCAGGCCCAGAGGGAGGCCTGCTTCTCACACATGCACTTGCGTGCACACACACACCTAGCACACTGCACACTCACAGGTATACGCCCACAGATATCTGCTAGATGCAGGCCCCGGCCTGGGAGGCAGGAGTCCTCCTACCCCAGCACACAAACACCACACTGCCCACGCATCCCAGCAGCATTCAGGGCAACCACCACCCGAGCCCCAGCCCCAGCCCCATGCCGAAACCCACAGACACCGAGCTTGTAAGGAAAGCAAAATACATAAGAACCCACTTGCAGAGATCCCTTCTCTCCCACAACCTGGAGGGGTGAGTCAGGCCTCTGTCTCTTTCCCCCAGTCTCTCTCTCTCTTTCTCTTTTTTTCTCCTTGTTTACAGCTTCAGAGAGCTCAAGGCCCATAAATCTTGAGGGGCCTACAGAGCGCAGAGCACATTTGTATGCATCGTTAGGACTCGCTAATACCTAAGCCCATTAACGAGCGTGTATGCGCGTGGTTTCCGGTGTGTATTAACTTATAGTTAAATTCTGGAGGAAAGGGCATTGTGAATTAACATATACCAAATCCATCACCAGCTTTTGTCATATCATATTAGTCAGCCATGGGTTTGGGGGAGCTGATTACCTCAGTCGGGGTGTACCCACCCTCCAAACTTTCTGGAGCAAGTCTAGGGGTGGGTTTAGGGGAAGGCAGGACACCCCTACCCCAGCCCCGGTCATTCAGATCCCTCAGGCCGGCGGCTGCACACCTGCGGGATGGTGGAGGGGCTGCGCACCAGTTCAGGAGGCCATCGGCGGCGGCGGCGGCGGCGGAGGGTGGCGGGCGAGGGGGAGGCCCTGACGGTGGCGGGCCCAGATTGTGCTGGGGCCACGGGGCTGCTTGGCCCATGGCCGCTGGTCTGTCTGGTTTTCGCTTTCGGAAAGAGAGGAGAAAAAAGGCAAGTGGAGTCGCTAAACTTTAATTAAACCGGAGAGAAGACGGTGGGGGGAGGAAAAAAAAAAAAAAAACGATCTGAGGAGGAGGAGGAGGAGGAGGCCGAAGGCCAAGGAAAGGAAGCGAGGCGGGGCAGGCTCGGAAGCCTGGCGATCTCTGCAAGCGGCTGAAGGCTGGGCTTTCCCCCCACCCCACCTACCCCGCCCTCACCGTGGTTAATTCTAGCCCTCTTAAAAACAGATAAATACCTGAAATTAAAACAATAGAATTTTTAAGGGAAAGGGGGAAAAAAGGAAAAGAAAGACAAGGTAACGAAAAAGAAAATCCTTTCTAATTATGGCCAGGTGTTCTTGGTTCCAATGCTTCAGATCCTATTGGAACCCCAAGGATCTGTATAATTGGGCCCGTATAGACAGAGATGAAAGATGCCAGTTCTAGAGAGAAAAGGGGGAGTGGAAGGTCCATCTCTTGGGGTCCTGTAGAAAATGCCATAGACAAGCTAAATTATTGTGTCCGTGTGGATCCAGTTGCCTATTTAAATACAGCAAGCGGGGCGGGGTGGGGGCGCCGGCCGAGCGGCCGAGCAGCGAGCGGGCGGCGGGAGAGAGAATGTCCCCCCCCTCCTGCGCGCGCGAGAGCAGCTCGGGGCCTCCGGGCGAGGCTCGCGCGGGCTGGGCCGGGCGGGCCGGGGGCCGAGGCCGGGGCCCGGGGCCGGGGGAGGGGAGGCGGGGGCGGGCCCTCCCCGGGCGCTGTGAACTTTAGCTGGGCCGCCGCCTGTCAGCCCCAGAAAGCGTTAAAGGTGCAGCAGCCCGCGCCAGCCTCCGCAGCCGCCTTTGTACGCGTGATTTATGACTTCAATCTTGGTTCACCGAGAGTTCACACGGCTTTCGCTGCTGTTGAAGGTTAAAAGATGGTCTTCGCTTGACAAGTGGGACTATTGAAAATTCCTTCTTCTTCGTTTTTTTTTTTTTTTTTTTTTTTTTTTTTTTTTTAAAGAAGCGAAGAGCGGAGGCTCAGAAGAGAGAAAATTTGGGGGGAGGGGACAGGAGTTGCAGGTGGGGAAAAAATGGTAGATCAGGAAAGTTTGTTCCCCTACTTTAGGATTTTTTCGTAGCTAAGATTTTGGAGTACGTTGGGGAGGCGGGTAGAGAATAGGAGGAGCTAGGGAAGGGATTTAATGATCTCTGGAGGCCAAAGGAGTGGCATTTTAAGAGAACGCAAGTCGTGCTTCCACAATTAATTATCTGGATAATTTGGATCACGCCTAACTGATCCCTCTCTTGAGACCAAAAGTGGGGCCAGGGAAGGAGCTTGAAGTGAAGGGTGGTTGTGTGGTCCCCATGGCAGTGGGTCCCCCCTGGGTGTGCTGCGCTGACCATCCACCTAGGCCAGAAGCAGATTTTCAAGCACATCCTTGCACCCACAGGTTTGGAAAAGAGTGCTTTAGGTCCCCTTGTGCCAACTCCCTTCATCCTGAGATGTAGCCTCACATGCAGATTTGGTGCAACTGCTGAGGCTGATGGGAAAATTGTAGAATTGGGATTGAAAATTCTTTCTAATGCCAGATCCTCTTGGCCACTGGCCACTTGCTCCTTCTTTCTTCTAGAATATTGAAGAAGATGGTTCCACAGCAGAGATGGTGGTCAAGGGTCTCCTAATGGCCAGAAGATAATAAGGCCCCTTTGTGGTCTAAGGCATTGAATTTGGGGAGAAACAGGAATCTCTCCTTTTCAGATTCCCTGAGAGAGAGGAGATCTGGAGCTGTGAGGGTCTGAGTAGCTCTTTGAGCTTCCTTTAAGAGATTTAAAAAATGGGAACTTGGAATTATGCGTGTTGGAGAGGAGAGCAGCAGGGAGCTGGGTCTGGGGGTGGGTATGCCTCCTTGGCCCTGTTTAGGCCCCACCACCAAGACATCCCATGATGTCTTCTCAGTAGGTCAGCGTCAGCCCCTCGAACCCAGACCCTGGAGCTAACAGCATCCACACTAGAAGGGGTACTCCCTGTTTCCCTTCCCACCTAGAACTGGAAGACCTTCCACCACCATGAGGCCTCCTAGACAATCTCCATGAGAAGGGAGGAGAGAGAGGGAGAAGAGACACCCATCTTTGTATAAAAAGCAGGACAGGCAGCAGGGGCCAGAGAGACCACAGAAATCCAGGGTCTAGGTTCTGAGGTCCCTTTGGCAGGGTAGAATGGGGAGGAAGTGTGGCCCTGTGTTTAGAAGCATGGGGGGCGGGTAATAGCCGTAAGGGGGAACCCACCAAGCAGCTCATGAATCTCTTCCACGTTCTGGTTGGGAAGCAGAGGAATGATCTTCAGGGCCTCTAGAAGTAATGGCCGCAATGCAGTCCCCTTCCCACCCCCTCCAACTGAATTCCTCCCTGGGAAATAATTTCAGCGGGCTTGTGCTTATCTGCAAGTCTGGAATAATTATGAATTATTAATTCATAATTAAGACCGTTGATTGTGGCCGTTGTTCTCCAGTGGGCTCATTTATTTCCTTCTCCTCTGTGAAGCACAGGGCACCCTCTGTTAGCCCCTGCCCTCAGAACAAGCAAACTGAGGCCTGGTCCTCTGGAAGGCAGCCCTTGAACTCGGCCCCTGTGTGGAACGGTTGCCACATTACCAGTCAGGTCATGTTTGCACCTCACAGAGTGTTTGCGCTCCATTAACCACCACCCACTAACTTCAGATTTCAAAGCGCTTTGTAGGCCTGGCTCCTAGAAAGGTGGAGTGGAGACTGTGAGTAAGACTCCAATGAGAGAAGCAGGTTAGCCGAGCTGTGTGTGGAGACAGGGGGTAAGGCCTGGTGGCAAAGGACACCCAGGTGCGACAATCCAAGTGATCTGGGATCAAGGGTGGACCTCCTGCCTCCCCTGCCCTAGGACAAGCTGGTCTCCCTCAGCCCTCTGGAGACCCCTGAATACTGGCCCCTCCTTTTCCTGGCCTCCCTTTCCTCCTACCCCACTCCCTTGAGGCGGCAAAGGCTTCAAGATACACCATGCTCTTGGATGTTTGGGGGTGGGGAGTGGGATCTGCCCGTTGTTTCACATCTGTAAGGGCCTAGAGAGGGAGAAAATTGTCTCCTGTGAGATAATTTCCATCCGAATCCCTGCCTGCAGCTCACCTCCCCCTGCACGGAGACATTTTCTTCATTCCCTCTCCCCTCTTTCCCTGCCGTCTGAGAATGCTGACCGGGATAGGGGTGGTGGAGGGCGGGGGGGTGGGGTGGGGGGGTGGAGGCAGAGGCAGTTCCCAAAGTTGCATCTAGAGAAAGGCAGAAGGTAGAAAATGAAGGAGGGGGTTCAAACCTCCTATTTTCTGAGTTTTAACCTCTGTTCCTCAAACCCAGATCCGCACCCCAATCCAGGGCCTTCCCTCCTCCTTCCCCCAACTCTGCCTCATGGAGGCAACGCCTCCCTCACGCTGTGACTGCCCTGAGAACTTTACTCTGAGAACACCGCCACCTTTCACAGGACGTGTGGGGACCCAGCCCCTGTGACTTGCTCAGTGCCCGCCTGGTCCAGAGGGGACCTGTGGCCCGGCCAGCACATGGCCATTTCATCTCCCAGTGGAGCAGACCGTGGAGACATCTCAGCTGCCATCCCAGACCTCAGCTGCTCTTTCCCCAAGTCACTCCAGCATCCTTGGTCTCCCCCAAGCCAGGAGGCAGGTAGGAAGCCCCTCTGGAGAGTCCCCGGGAGTTGGCGAGCATATTTTAATTTACTGTCTGATGGCAAATAAAGAGACCTTGGGAAAAAGGAAAGGAGCGACTGCGCCCAGGCGCCCTCCCCACCCGCCCCTCCTCTGGACATTGGCTTTCTCGATGAAACAGTGCGCTGTTGTTCTTGGACAACCATTCCCCACCATCTCCGTTCGAAGGGTTTGAGTTTCACCCTCCGTTCACCCCCATTAATCACCCCGGCCGCTAAACATCACCCAGCCCCCTCTGGCCCTTTCTCTTCTTCTTGCCCTTAGTATTCATGGCGGGCATTCCTCACTGCTGCGTGCCTCACAAAGACCCCTCCTCTGACACAAGGTCCCTCCCCCTCTCCAGCTACCCGGTCCTGGTCCTCGGTGGGCACAACTCACCTTTCCCAGCGTTCTGATTGCCAGCTCCCGCTCCTGAACCCCTTCCCCCAGATTTCTCCACCACCACTGCCCCCTTCCCTCGCCACACCTTCTTCCTCTTGGTACCTCCGGTCATCCCCACACACCCCGGCCCCTCCCCCCACAGCCCTCTTTTCTCTGAGCTCCATCCACATGCCCCCTTCTTGTCTCCCTTGCCTTTCCCCTCCCCAAGATGATCCCCAGGCCCTTCCCATACTAGCTTTGAAGCACTTCCAGCCCGGAGAATCTGGGAGAATCTGTAACAGTGGTTACAGCACAGGCTCTGAGTTCAAATCCCAGAGCCGTCACTTGCCAGTTTGTAGAACCCGAGGCAGATTCCTTCACCTCCCTGAGCCCTCCATAAAATGGACATACCCACTGACCTCACAGAGTTGTGTAGATCCGATTAAATTTTATTTGCATAGATCCGAGCATTCAGCAGGGGCTTGATAAATGGTAGTTATTAATATTAGAAGCTTCTGGTAAGGGGAATAAAGGATGCTCTTCAGATTCCAATAAAAGTGAAGGGATTGTCCCCTCCACCACCTGAAAGGGAGTGATAAAAATTACATAGTCACACAGAGGAGCAGGGCCCTCTCACCAGGGAGCCATACCCTCCTGTTAGCCCCGGAGGGTCTCATCCGTTGCCGCACATTGGAACCCACTGGGGAGCTTTAAAAAATACTGATGCCCGGGTCCCCCCCTCCAGGGATTCTGATTTGGTTGGCCTGGAGTAGTGCCTAAGCATCTGGTTGGAAAACTCTTCCGGTGATGCTAATGTGCAGCCTGGGGTTGAGGTATGGGCCCTAGGAGGTGATATGGGAGGCGAGAGGCTGCCAGCTGAGAGCTCTTCCAAGTGTGGGCATTTTCACAGCCTCAGCCCTCATTGCCTCATTGGGGGAGGGTGCCACTTAGCATTGGCTTCTCTGGACACTTCAGAATTTTAGAGACTCTCATCTTTTTCATTTCCTACCATCACTAGGGTTTTGAAAGGGGCCTCCCCAAGAGGAAACAGGGGAATGGACAGATTGACCTCGGAGAGGCCCCTCTCTCCTCAAAAAAGCATCCAGTCCCAGACCACCAGTGACAGAGGCAGAGGCAGCCAGTAGGAGAATTTGTAGTTACATAGTAAATGGAATTTCTACCTGGTTGCTACAATAATAGGCCAAGCAATTAGGATACAAGTTTCCAGGATCTTTTCCTATATTTCCAAAAAGATAAATCACCCCCAGGAACAGAATCTGCATATTGTAATTAACTGATAAATATTTCATGCCTGATTCAAACTTTCTCCTCTTCTATTTAATGGCCACAAACTTTAGCGCAGAGGAATCAGGGGAGTGAGGAGAGGGAGGGAAGGGAGGCTCCACTTTGGCTTTGGGGGAGGGAGAACCTGTCTCAGCTGCCTCGTTGTTGACTTTCCTCCTGTTCCTTTAAGGAAACATTGCTCACCTGGAGAAAATTGGGTTGCAGGTGATAGAGGGTGTTGCCCTTCCCCCCCCCCACCTCCTCCAGGGGAGGCCAGTTTCTGGTGACCCCCCTGGGGCACCGGGGGTGGCAGGCTTGGGAGTCCAAGGGCCCACTGTTTGAATACAAGCACCACTTTGCCATTTATTAACCGGTTGGCTTTAGGCCATTTACTTAATTTATTTGAAACTCAGTTTCTTCATCTGTGAAACAGGCGTAGCAATCTTTTCCTTGTAGGACTGCCTGTGCCCAGCACGTTCTCTAATACATGCTATTATTATCAGCAGGAACAACTTATAATAAACAGTCACCCCCCCCAGCACTGTACCCATTCCTTTGCCCTACTCCATCCACCCCAGTGTTGAAGGCACTTAAGCAATTAAATGCTTACCCTGAATGCAGCAAATACGTATCTCATTTAATCAACAGAACAACCCTATGAAAGGAGCGTGTTATTATCCCTATTTATTGTTTGTGTTGTGCAAATGAGGGAGCTGGGGCTTGTAGAACTTTCTGTCTCACCCAGCTAAGTGGAGAAGAGCACAGACTGTGTGGTTTTACATTGGGGCTCTGCTGTTCAATGAATAGCTGTGGACACAGCATAAGCTCCTGAAATTAACTGAAGTCTCAGTTTCTACATCTGTAAATTGGAAACATTCATGGTACCTCCCTGGAAGGTCATTGGGAGAGATGCATGTACAGGGCCCAGCTCAGTACTGGCACACAGTAGGCGCCCAGTAAATACTAGCCGGCATCTCTAACATCACCATTGTCATCACCATCACCATTATACCACCAGTGGCATTCCTGGTGTCTCCTGCTCTTTGGTGGTGTTGGGAGGTTAAGTGTGTGTGAGGGTTCTCCACAGGCCACAGAGCAACTCTCTCATTAACTCCCCCACCCCCCACGCACACTTCAGTACCCAGGACTTGGGAAAAAGGACACTAAACAGATTATGACTCCATTTCGGGAATTAAATCAAAACTCAAGACTAACTCAATTTGGTTCCTGACGAGAGAGAAAGGTTAAAAGGGAGTGAGGAGGCGTCTGGGTGTGCTCTCAGAATTGTAATTGGTTCTGGATCCTTGCCCCGGGCCCCTCTGCAGGGCCAGCCCCCCCCCCCACCCCCCCCATGGGGATCCCTTGGGTTGAAGGAGTGGAAGAGCCTTAGAACTCTGTGTCACCCAGAAGTGGGTGAGGGGGCTGGGAAATCGTCTGAGAACATTTCCCCAAGAAGGATTCTCTCCTCACAGCCCTGAGTCAGCCTAGCCCTGGATTGAAGGGGATCCCAAGACAGGATAAGGAATGTGCTTTCGGTGAGTGGGCGGGTCTCAGTAGAGTGGAGGAAGGGTCCTGCTCCAGGTGGCCACCTCCCCGGAGAAATGTCGCGCTGCTGTGCTTCTCTTTAAACACACGTTAGCAACGCTGACTGCCATCTCTTACTTTCAGGTGTACTTATTAGACACCCCAAAACATTATATGACATGCGGACGTGCATAAACATATGTTCTGTGTGTGGATATCCACCCAGCTCTCATTCCGAGCAGTACATTAGCCTGTATTCTTCTGAGCACTGTAAACTAAAAGTGAAAATCAATTTCAGCTTAAGGGAGATGGTAATTTCCCCCCGTGTTTTCTCCTTGGCTGTTAACACTCTCCATCCAGGCTTGGAAAGACCATTATTTCCTATTATACAGAAGGGGAAACTGAGGCTGGAGACAGATGAGTGAGTGGCTTGTTCAGAATCACAGTTGCAGCGTAGGACCCAAGGATGATTTCAAAACAGAAACCGAGGTCTCCAAGGGAAAGAGGGCAGGGAGAGACCCCATCTCAGCCCTGACCCGGAGGCCGCAGGCCTCTCCAAAGCCAGGTGGGTTGGGGGCCCCCGCGCCTTGGAGGAGGGACTCCTGGGCTAGCCAAACAGCCGGCCTCGGGCGAGAGCGTCGCCAGCGCGTCCTCATTCCGCGATTACTGTCAGGGGACCATCCATCAGCGCCGCCCGGGACGCTCAGCCCAGACTGCCCGCCGCCCGCCGGGGTCTCTCCAGATCGCATTAGCGAGGGGAGAGGGCGCGCTTTGGCACCACTGCGGGGAGGGGGACCTGGGCAGGCCCCAAGGCTGCTCTGGGACCCCCCTCCTCCCAGCTCCCGCCCTGGAGCCTAAGGGCGCTGAAGGGGGCGCTAGAACCAGCGAGGGGCAGGGAGGGGAGCCCCAATACGGAGGCTCTGGGGAGGGGGCCGGGGCATGCTGGGAGGAATGGCCAGAAGCAGAAAGAGAAACACCTGTAAAGGGCGAAACAGGAGCAAGTTGGCTGGCGCGGGTGGGGGGAGGCACTGAGCAGGGGTGCAGAGAATGGGAGAGAATTCGTGGGAGAGAAGGGTTTTACTGGGGGGGGGGGGGGGAGAATTTGGAAAAAAGAGAGCAAACAGGTTGCTGGGAACCTTAGGGATAAGCTACGGAAGCCCCCTCACATTACACATGGAGAAACTGAGGCCCAAATGGGGGGAGCCCGTATCCAAGGCCGACTCCATCTGCTGGCTGGCCTAGCTTTTGGCCCCCAGGCTCATTTATTCAGTCAATACATGAGTTTTGAGTGTCTGCATTGTGCTGGGCACCGGGGCTGCCTAAAGGATGCAGGACCAGCTCCTGCCTTCCAGAAGCTGCAGTCTGTCCTGGGCCGGGGGAAGGGGCCTGACCACCCAGAGGAGCTCCCTCACCTGCAGCCAGGAGGGGTTCTAGGAGCCCCACCTCTTCTGGCCTTTCCACCCCCCTTGCCCTCTGCTGCTCTGCATCCATCCTCATGGCCTGTGGCAGCTCCATAGAGGAACCCCTTCCTTCACGCTCCATGGGGCTCCCCAGGAGCTGAGACAGGTGCTTGGAAGTTTGGCCAACTTCTTTTGCCTCCCGTGGTCCACAGACTAGACCTGAAAGCAAGACCCTTATTCCTTGCTCAGTCTTCCGGGGATGGGCGACATCCCACAGTAACTGTGAGATCAAAGCAGGCTGTGGTAGGCAGGACTGAGGAACTTGTCCATGAAGCACTTTCAGGTTCCACAGTCTGGAATTATTTTTTGCTGGGACTCTACAGCAGCTGTCCTTTCCTGAGGGCGGGGCTGGCACCATCTTCCAGGGAAGGACTTGCCCTCCTCAGTCAGATTCTCCAGTGCCCGGTGTGAGGCTTTGTGCAGTTTGAGAGAACCTGGTCCCTGTCCGTGGGGTTTGTGCTCTAGACACAGATGAGCTGACATGTCCCTGGCTTCCCCACAGTCCCTGCGACATCATGGCATCCCCAAATCCTTTGCAGGCTCAGGTCATCTCCTTCCTCCTGCCTCTGGGGGACCTGAGTGGTTCCATCGAACCCCTCACGAAACCTCTCTCCTCAAGCCTGTTCCCAACAAACAGGATGTGTCTCCCTCCTTCCCCATTGTCCAGCATCATCGCTTTGACTTGACTTGGGATTTTGTCGTGACCAAGGCCGAAGCGGCACAACTTTTCCACAAACATCCCTCCCTCCAAGTCATACTCACCCAATCTTCAATGGCCAGGCAGCGAGTGGGGACAATCTCTCTCCAAGAGCTCTGGAAACTTCTCTTTCCTCTATCTGAAACAAGCTCTCTTTTATGCTCTGAGGTTGTGGTGGTTGTTTGACAGAAGGGACCAGCTTTCATCCACAGCCCAGGTTAGATTTAGAGGGAGGCATATGTGAGAGTTTCCAGTTCCAGAATCTTTGCCTCTGTGCCAGTCCCCAAGGCGGTGTGAGGCTCAGGAAGGGAGAGAAATGAGCAGAGGAGGGAGAGAAATGAGCAGATTATCAGGGATGGGGCCCCCAGAGGGCAAGAGAGGTGGACACTCTTCAAGTTCCAGACCAAGACCCACAGGCGAATTTCAGCATTATTCCTTACTGCAGGCAAAGTGAGGCCCTCGGGATCTAGTCCAGTGGAAACGCCTGGGAAAAAGGCTATTGCTGCAGCCCCTGACACTTTCTCCAGAGGAGGATGTCAGGAGCGGTGTTGGAAGCTGAGAGGTTGGGCATAGACTGAAGAAATTCTTCCAGGGGCATGTAGACGAGGACGTAGAGCGTCCAGCCCAGCAAAGCATCCAAGGAAGGAGGCCTTGGCAATAACTCTCTGTGTCTCTGTACTAATTCCACACATATTGTCTCGTGTGATCCTCGGTGCTGGGTTCAGCGCCTGGCACAGAATACACGCTTGTTGTACAAATGGATGAATGAGGAGCCGTGGGAGGAAGGTCACGCTCCGCGCTTATAGATGAAGAAACAGAGGCACAGAAAGGTTAAATGACTGGCTCAGGGTCACGTGTCTTGTCACGGGCAGGGCTGAATTGCAGTGGAGAGCCACTTTGGTGGTCGGGAGAGGTGGAGAGGAGGGAGGCAGGAAGGGAAGGAATAAACTATCAGATGCACATGGAGGGGAGTGGGGCACAGAGGAGAGCTCCGTAAACACGCAACACTCTGAGAAAGATGGCATTTAAGACCACGCACCTTTGGGGCGCCTGGGTGGCTCAGTCGGTTAAGCGCCCGATTTCGGCTCTGGTCATGATCTCGCGGTCCGTGAGTTCGAGCCCCGCATCGGACTCTGTGCTGACAGCTCAGGGCCTGGAGCCTGTTTCAGATTCTGTGTCTCCCTCTCTCTGACCCTCCCCCATTCATGCTCTGTCTCTCTCTGTCTCAAAAATAAATAAATGTTAAAAAAAAATTAAAAAAAAAAAAAAGACCACGCACCTTTTCAGATGCCTCTTTGGGGGGAGGGGGTGGTGGCGCCTGGGTGGCTCAGTAGGTTAAGCGTTGGACTTTGGCTCAGGTCGTGATCTTGCTGTTTGTGAGTTTGAGCCCTGGGTCGGGCTCTGTGCTGACAGCTCAGAGCCTGGAGCCTGCTTTGGATTCTGTGTCTCCTTCTCTCTCTGCCCCTGCCCTGCCTGCATTCTGTCTCTTTCTCTCTCAAAAATCAATAAACGTTAGAAAAAAAAATCTTTAAAAAAAGGATGCCTCTTTGAAGGCTGATCTGTAGCATATGCACAGCCTTGCAAACAACATGGACAGGTCAAGGGGGAGGACAGACCACTGAAGACCAAGAGAGAAAGCTGACCCTGTCAACTTTCCAGAGTCTGGACACCGGGCTACAGACGTTTGCTAGCCCCTAAATGCTGTGTGACATCAGACCAGCCACACCCCTCTCTGGCCCTCTAGAGAACGGAGATACCAGATGGAGGAGGAGGGTGCAGAGGGGACGGAAGGGCTAGGTCAGCGTCCTCAGCGTAGCCATCGCAGGCATTAGGTTCCCGCTTCCCTAGATCTATTCTTTGTTGCTGCTGTGGTTGTTTTGTCCTGTTTTAATTATTTATGTCTTTTGAATAGGAAATATATGTACGTGGTTGAAAACTCAAAAGGCACCAAAAGTGATACAGTGACAAGTAAGTCTCCCTCCCATCCTCGGGACTCCCAGGCCACCCGGGTCCTGTCTCCATTATTACCACACCAACCACTATCTTGTATCCGTCTCCAAAGATACTTTCTACCTCGCGCGGCTTGTCCCCTGAAGTCACCGCAAAGCTGAGCTGAGCACTGGGGATTTGAGGAGAAGTGCTAAAGGCCCACACGTGGACCAGTGGGGTCTGGGGCACCAAATGCTGTCAGTCTCCCCTCCCACGCCCTAGGAGCTTGGAAGCCTTGCAGGTGACAGGGAGGGGTGGGGCCGGGCAGAGGCAGAACCTGCTCAAGGGCCTGGCCTTCCACCCTGCCATCCCATGGTCTCTCTCACAGGCCTGCAGGGCCCTCGGCATCAGCCTAGCCTGCTCGGGATCCCCAGCGCACAAGGCTCCACACCTTCCCTCTTCCACCTGTTGCACGGTTGGCAAGTCTTTCTTGATGCCTCGCTCCACTTCCTTCTACTCCAGGTGCAGCCTGGGACCTTTTATTTTGCCCTCAGTGTGGGGGGGGATCCTCCTCTTGGAGATGGTGACTTGGTTCCCTCCCCCGCCCCACGTACGCAATCAGCCACCCTCTCCCCACCTTGAAGGCCTCTGAACTCCTGGCCCAGCCGTTACTGCCAACCACATCATGCTTGCTTGGCACATCCCTTCGGTATTATTAGCCCAAATTACACTTTGGCCGTGGAGATGAGGAAATCCCAACCCAAAGCCAAGTCTTCCAGCAGGGGGTAAATCCAGGCCAGTCCCTTTGGCAACTGAATCTCTCCTTTTTGGGTGATGCGCTGGCCCAATCTTGCACCGTACCCATCTCCTAGACTCCCAGATCCTCACACATGGCCGGTAGTGAGATAAGGCCCAAGTTAACCCCACACCTGGGATGGCCTCCCCCTGTCTTCCTCTCCAAACCCTCCCCTGGTTAACCTCATCCTTCATATTTACTCACTAAGCAATTATTGAGCACTATTCCAGGTCCTTGGGATGATGCATCAGTGAACAAAACAGAGAAAGACCCCTGCCTCTGTGGAGCTTACATTTTATCAGAAGAGACAGATAATACACAATATATTTATTAAATAGGTAAACCATATTGTATATTAGAAGGTGATAGGGGTATAGAAAAAAAAAACAGATCAGGGTCGGGGCGCCGGGCGGGGGCGGGGGGCGGCTCAGTCGGCTAAGCATCCGACTTCAGCTCAGGTCATGATCTTGCCGTCTGTGGGTTCGAGCCCTGCATCGGGGTCTGTGCCGATCGCTCAGAGCCTGGAGTCTGCTTCAGATTCTGTATCTCCCTCTCTCTCTGCCCCTCCCCCACTCATGCTCTGTCACTCTGTCTCTCAAAAATAAATAAACGTTAAGAGAAAAAACAAAAAAAAACAGATCAGGGGAAGCGGGGTCAGGATGGTGGAGAAGTCCAGGGGCCAGGGGCACCTGGGTGGCTCAGTGGTTTAGGCGTCCAACTTCAGCTCAGGTCACGATCTCGCCGGTCGAGAGTTCGGTTCGAGAGTTCAAGCCCCTCATCTGGCTCTCTGCTGTCAGCACAAAGCCCACTTCAGATCCTCTGTCCCCCTCTCTCCCTGCCCCTCCCCCGTTTGCACTCTCCCCCACCGCCAGCACCCTCCCCCCCCACCCCCGACCACCCAGCTTGCACTCTCAAGCATGCCTTCTCTCTCTCAAAAATAAATAAACATTAGGAGCACCTGGGTGGCTCAGTCGGTTAAGCTTAGGATTTCAGCTCAGGTCATGATCTTGCAGTTCATGGGTTCAAGCCCCAGGTCGGGTTCTGTGCTGACAGCTCAGAGCCTAGAGCCTGCTTCAGATTCTGTGTATCTCTCTCTGCCCTTCCCCTCTTCTCACTCTGTGTGTGTGTCTCTCTCTCCCTCTCAAAAAAAAACATTAAAAAAATTTTAATAAACATTTAAAAAAACAGGATGGTAGAGAGGTCTGCAAGTTCAAATATGGAGTCAGCGGGGGTCTCATTGAGAATATAGTATTTGAACAAAGACTTAGAGGTGAAGGGGTAAGACCCACAGATATTATAAATAAGGGTGTTCCAAGCACAGGGAGCAGGTGGTGCAAAGGCCCTAGGGCAGGTGCGTGCCTGGCAAGTGTGTGGAGCCTGGAGGCCAGAGTAGCTGGAAAGTCGTGAGCAAGGACAGCGGGGGAGGATGACAGCAGCACTGAGGGGCGAGATGATGATGCAGGGCCTTGAATACTGTCTTAAGGACTTTGATCTTCATTCACTCTTAGGGAAGCAGGGAGGAAAGACATGCCGTGCCAAGTTCTAAATGGTCCTTCTGCCTTTTGTATTGGGAATGGTTTGCATAGGGCAAGAGAAGATACAGGGGGCTTGTGGCAAGGTTACTGCACTAGTCCACGTGAGAGGCAAGTGGCTCAGACCAGGTGGCAGCAGTGCACGCGGCGACAAGGGTTCTGGATTTGGTGACCGTTTTCTCTGCCTCGGCTTCCGTCCTTTTGCTCTGTTCACTTTGTCTCTTTTTTTCCAGGTTGTGTGTTTTCTCTTTCCTGGACGACTGAGAGCTTTCTGAGGGTGGGGCTCAATTCCTGCCCCAGAATCTGCCCCGGCACCTGGGGCAGCACCCGTTCAAGGGCAGATGGCCCAGTGCTGCCTAGGAACAGGCTGACAAGCTGGGCAGCCTGGCAGCCTCCGCCGGTCTCAGGCTCCCTGAGCCGAGGGGAGGAAGGAGGCTGCTGTCTTTAAAGATGACGTGATGGACAGTTATTGAAGGCGCTCAGCTGGGGCTCTACTCTAGTCTTAATCTGAGCCGCCCTCAAGGAAATCATAACCAGCTCTTAAAAACATGTTAAGACCAAAGCTGGTGTGTGTGTTTGAGCAGAGCTTCAGACAGCTACTTAACACTGGGGGCCTCCAGGCCTTTGATTCCTCTACCCCTCGCTTTGCCCTCTCCCCCCATCTGGCTGGTGTTTATCGGCCAAGACGTTGTTTAAATCACACTTGCTTCCTATAAACATTTCACTTGAAATGCCATCCGCTGCTCCAGAAATTCATCTATCACCAGCTCGGGGGTGTACTTGTGAAGCCTCGGGGCGATGACTCCCCATTCTCTCTCTCCTGTCCCCCCATCATCCCTCCTCCCCTGACCCATATGCTCAGGTTTCACACTGTAAGAACAACTTCCCCTCCGTGTAACAGGGCACTTAGTGCCAGGATTATTTATAACAGCTGAGGTGGCAACAGGCTGTGGGGAGCCACCCGGCCCGTGGATGCCTCCGCTTGCAAAGCTCAATAAATGGACCTGGCACACTGTTTACCACCTGATGTCTCGGCCTCTTGTGTCTTTCCTTCCGGCTTCAGGGGGACATGGAGTTTGGGGAACAGGGGTCTGGATCAGGCCAAGGCTGTCCTCGGAGTTTAAGGGCTTTATACGCTGGGCACCTCTATTCCCTGTCTCTCATTTCTGCCCACGCACTCCGTCTTGGAAAAAAAGAGCAGCCTGTGGGGCTTGCTCTCCAGCAGGGAGCCCGCAGCCTCCCTAGGAGAGCTGCCTCACTCTCCCGGCACAGTGGTGGTGCTGGGAGTCAAGCTGAGGAAGCCATCGGCCTGGAACGGGGCTGCAGGTGGCTCTGGGGGTTCTTCTGAGGAAAGGTTTGAATTGGCTCAATTCAGGCTGGAGTGGAGGTAGGAGCTGGATGAATTCACTTCCCGAGGACTGAAAGCTCTTTGACCGTCCTCTTCCTCCCCAGTCCTAGCAATTCCCTAGTTGTCCTAATTCGAAGGCTCTGCTGGTTTGGGACTGCAGAATGGTAGCCTGTGCAATGGTTCCCCACCCCATCTGACTTATCAGCCAGGGTCACATTAACAAAAGGCACCATCCGACCTCCCAGTCCTTCCCAAAAGACACTGGGGCACCTCTACCTCCTTCCTCTGCCCACTCACTGCATGCCAGGCACCTCCTAGGTGAGCTCAGGAAGAGCCTTGGTGAGAAACTTCTAGAAGGTAGACAGGGACCAGGGAGAAACCTAAGGTGGGTCAGGCAGGGGAGCAGCCCTCGTCTTTGGGGGGTCAAGTAACGCTCCCTTTACAAGCCAAATGAAGAAAAAAAGTTCTAAGGGGAACATATGACTCCATAAAATAAAGGGACATAATTGGGAGCGATATCTAATTTATCTATTGAATGCCTCCTACGTACTCTTTTATCACTTAGATGGACAGAATATAATTGGTGTGCTGAACGCCATCAATCTCAGGGCCTGGGCTTCCTGTGCTGGCTACACCTATTACTGTCAGATTATGACACTGTAATACCAAGATCAATGACATTTTAAATGTGCTCCAGTTATGGGCAATTGCTGACAATAAAAACAGTGACAAATTGATGAAACTTGGGCAGCGATGATCTGGTGTCAAAAATAAACCATAAATAATCTGCTTTCCAAACTGGGAGAGGTGCCTGGGACTCCGGCTTAGGGGGAAAGGGCCCAGGAGGAGAGAGCCTATCTGCCCACAGCATCTTGGCCGCTCAGGAAGCCCCGCCTGCTGGGGGAAACTCCCTCCAGGGTGGGCTGCAAGGGCCCAGCAGGGAAATGGAGAGGTGATCTTTGGTCAAGACCTGGCGTCCCTTCAGAGAAAGTTCCTTATCGCTGAAACTTGGAGAAAATAACGCTTCCTATATTATACGCTCTTTCTAGATGTACCACAACGATCTCCTTCCCAGGCAGGCTGCCACTCAGCCAGGGGCTCCAGCCTCCCTGAGGCAGCGGGAGGCAGCTTGGAGTCGATCAGACTGCTGTCGGAATACTCACTTGGCCCCTTGACACCTGTGTGACCTTAGGCCAGCCACTTCACCTCGCCGAGTTCCACGTGGCTGTGACAATTTAAACAACAATGCATATAAAGCATTTGGCATGGAGCCTGGCACACAGGAAGTGCTCGCTAAGTGGTCGTCATCAGAGATGTAACTTTGGACAGTGGCAGAGAAGTATGACAAATCAAAGAATCAGAGAAGGAACTTAGGGGGCCTCACACAGAAGCACTGCTCACCTGGGGCGCCGGTGCCCTAGGGCCACACTGCAGTGGCCGCATGGTAAAGGTGTCACAGGATACATAAGAAGCTTCTCTGAGTACCACAGAGGTTTTGATGGCAAATATTTTAAAACATCATTTTTATTTTAACACACACACAAAATATGCTATGTAATAAAATGCCCAGGTTGCATAGTTTTAAAGCTAAAACCTAAGGCCTGGGGTAAGTGGGCGGCTCAGTCATTTAAGCGTCTGACTTCGGCTCAGGTCATGATCTCACGGTCTGGATTGTGAGTTCGAGCCCCGCATCAGGCTCTGTGCTGACAGCTCAGAGCCTGGAGCCTGCTTCGGACTCGGTGTCTCTGTCTCTCTCTGCTCCTCCCCCACTCACACTCTCTGTCTCTCTCAAAAATAAATTAAAATAAAGATAAATTTTGGGGGGCACCTGGATGGCTCAGTTGGTTAAGCATCTGACTTTGGCTCAGGTCATGATCTCACTGCTCATGAGTTCAAGCCCCTCGTCGAACCCTGTACTGACAGCTTGGAGCCTGGAGCCTGCTTCAGATTCTGTCTCCATCTCTCTGCTCCTCCCCTATTTGTGTGCTCTCTCTCTCAAATATAAAATTAAAAAAAACATTAAAAAATTTTTTTCAAATAAATAAATTTTTTAATAATAATTAAAAAAAATAAAACCAAAGGCCTCAAAAGAGGCCTGGTCCTTGGCCAGAGCCCTTCAAGCTGAGTCCCCAGACTGCTGGGGTCCATTCACTCACCTCTCTCTAATATCAAAGGGACTTTGGCAGAAAAGTTTGAGAATCTTTACGTTAGGGACAGAGCCTGGACAAGAGCCAGGGTTTCTAACTTTGTTACTCTTTAAAAGAGCAAAACATACAAACCACACTACTGTTCCCACCTGCCCAATGTTTAACCTTCAAGTTTAGCATTCAGAACATGAAGTGTTCAGTTTAAATTTACAGCAACTTATTCCTGATTCCTTCCTGTTTAATAATTACTAGCTGAACCACTAATCATCAACTGGGTGAACAGCATACTTTATAGAAGGCTGCAAAGCATAACACTTAAAATCGGTTGGATTCTTACAGAAAAACCCCAAAGCTTCCTGTCACTTAGATCTTTTAAGTTTTATGGCTGTGAAAGGAATTCGACCGTCCAGGTCTTGTCGACCCTTCCTCTCTTTACCTGCGTTCTCATCCCCTGCAGGTGCCCCTGTTGGCCAGGTGTGGGGCTGCCCAGGGCTCAAGGCTGCCGTGGGGTGGCCCTTTGTTCATTAGTACATCCACAGGACGCACATCTAACTCGGGCTGTGTTACCAACTCAGCAGAAGCCACCTCCATGGCCCCCTGTAGCTATACTTCCTAACTCCTGGTCTTTCTAAAGTTTTACTTTCTTCTTAATGGCACAAGTAATATATATTGATTGCAGAGAAATTTAACTGTCCAGATAGTGAAAAAGTAGGAAAAAGAATCCAAATAGTTTCCCCGCCAAGGAAGAACCTTGGTTAGCTGGGGAGGGCACGTGACTTGGGGTAACCATGTTGAGTGTCTACCTGTTTAAGTCACACAGTGTGACTCTGACGGTTTAGAGCTCTGGTCAGTGTAGGGGTTCAGTGAGGTGGTATTTTGCCGGGTGTATTGCTCTGATAAAAGTCAGAAGCCTGCCCAAGTTCAAGGTGGGAGGGGACTGGTCACAGCATCGTTTGTGGATCATTAGGTTGGTCTTTTGGTGACTCTTAGGGGTTGGATCCAGAGGACAAAAGGCCTTTCGAGTGGATCCCAGCACCCCTTCACATGGCAGGCTCATGGAGAAGTGGGCTGACTGGACCCTGACCAGCCATTCCAAGATTTCCCCCTCCACCTCCTCCGTTTCTTGGTGATATTTAAAACTCCGTGAATAAAGAACAAGTCTAAATTACAGGTACTCCTAGGAAAGGGCGTCAAGTGACGTGGATCTACAATGGCTCTTATTCTGACAGAAGGAAATGCCTTACTCTGCCAAACAAAACTTAAGTGATGCTCTGCCCCCACCCCCAAAAGAGGAGCACCGGGGATGGTAAAGGCATTCCAGCCCCAGAACCCAGGGATGACATAGGGAAATGCCATTAATCATACCCAGGACCCAAAGAACTCTGAGGCCAAGCCATGGAAGGCTCAGGTGAGGGCTGGAAAGAGGGACAAAGACGGATGAGATTGGAGCTGAGAGCTGCAGGGTTCAGTTCAGGAAATCAGTGCTAGGGTGCAGGGGAGGGTGGGGCAGGGAAGGCTTCCAGGGGAGGGGAGTGTGTCAGAGAAAGAGAAGGAGAAGACAAACGAGAGACTGTTTAAAGGTGAATTGGCAGCAGAGGGTGGAAGGTGGCTGGGCCTGGGCAGGGGTGGGTGGGGTAAGGGAAGAAGGAGGGACAGTAGCTTTGAGGGAACTCTTCGCAGAGGGGGCAGCCTTTCGAGGTGATGACCAGAACTCTGGGTTTTAAGAGCAGGAAAGCAGGTTATATTTCACATCCTTCCCTGAATAAAGAGATTGGATTTGGTCAAGAACAAGTCCCTAGGAAGCAATTTTGAGCACCCTGCCCGTCCATCTTGTTGATGAATATGGAGTGGGAGCAAAGTTGGGAGTGTGGGCACCTGACAAGGTCTTTATGATTCTAGAACCACTTATTACACCTTCTTCCTCCTCCTCTGCCTTGGCTAATGGGCTGCGGTACTCGCCACACAAAGGGCAACAAGGCATTGGTTGTGGGTAACGCGGAAGCAGGGCCCTGCCCTCCTGGCCTTCTGAGGAAACTGGTGTTTGAATCTCGCTTGGTTTTCAACTCTCCCTTTGCCTCCAGCATGACTGAAACTTCCCCCCCTCCAGTCTCTGGATCGCTTCAAATCCTTCATTGCCCTCAGTCCTGAGAAGTGGGAGTCTGTTCTGCTCCCTATCATCAACCCCTGTTGTGCAATGCAGCCCCATTTCCTCCGGCCCAGAAAGACAGCTTCTGGATTAATCTTTCCCTGCAATCCAGCTCCTCTTCCTGGGACCCTCATCTTGGATACTAGCACCATCATCCCATCAGTCACCCTGGGATGAGAATCTGGGAGTCGATCTGGATTCCTTCGTCCCTATCAACCTCTCTGATTCAACAAGTATTTATTGAGCATCTTCAATCAACCAGGCCCTGTTCATGGTGCTGAAGAGCAGCGTGTACAAAACAAACCTGTGCCTCCCAGGCTCGCCATCAGTGACCTCTGCTGTGGATTCTACCTTTTGAACATCTGTTACCCCCTTTTCCACTCTTACCATCCTCAGTCCTCCCTGTCACCTGGAGTCCTCCACTTGATAGCCAGAGTGATCTTACAAACCCAGATCTGGTCAGTGCTTTGCCAAAAACCTCAAATGAAGACTTTTTTTTTTTAATGTGGAATGAAAAAAATCAAGTTGTAAATTATATCATAATAGTTGAAGAGTTTTTTAAAAAGCACCGAAGCAGGGGTGCCTGGGTGGTTCAGTCGGTTGAGCGTCTGACTTTTTTTTTTTAATTAAAAAAAAATTTTTTTAATGTTTATTTATTTTTGAGAGAGAGACAGAGCATGAGTGGAGGAGGAGCAGAGAGAGAAGGAGACACAGAATCCGAAGCAGTCTCCAGGCTCTGAGCTGTTAGCACAGAGCCTGACGTGGGGCTTGGACCCATGAACTGTGAGATCATGACCTGAGCCAAAGTCGGACGCTTAACCGACTGAGCCACCCAGGGGTCCATTTAAAAAAATTTTTTTAATGTTTATTTACTTTTGAGAGAGAGAGAGAGAGAGGGAGAGGGAGAGGGAGAGGGAGAGGGAGAACATGAATGGGGGAGGGACAGAGACAGAGGGAGATACAGAATCCAAACCAGGCTCAAACTCATGAACCATGAGATCATGACCTGAGCTGAAGTTGGACACTTAACCAACTGAGCCACCCAGGTGCTCCCAGCATCCAACTCTTGATTTCGGCCCAGCTCATGATCCCAGGGTCATGGGATTGTGCCCTGTGTCAAACTTCATGCTGAGTGTGGAGCCTGCTTAAGATTCTCTCTTTCTCTCTCTCTCTCTCCCCCCCCGCCCCCTTCCTGCTCTCTCTCTCTGTCTCAAAAAAAAAAAAAAAAAAAAAAAAAAAAGCACTGAAGCAATGGACTATGTGTGTGTTAAAATATGAAAACATAGACTGGATGGATGAACAACTCCAAATTTATGGTGGTGCCTCTGGGAGGGAGGAGAATGATACTGGGGAGGAGGGAAAGGGAGCTTTAGTTTTATCAGTAGTGACCTGTTTGTTTTATTTTTAAAACTTCAGAGCAAAGTTGACTAAAGTTTAATAATAGTTTAATAAAACCGCAATTCTGGATAGCGGGAACAAGAGTATAGAAAAACTTGTCAACATTTAAACCATAAATACTTCCAGGGTCTCTCACTGTCCCCACCCCCTTAGCCTGACAAATTGGCTCTTCACCAGCCTGTGCCGACTTCTCCTCTCTACACTGGAGGACCTGCGGTTTCCCCAAAGAGACCACAGGCGCTCTTGCCTCTGGGCCTTTGCCCAGGCCCTTCTCCCAGTGCCTTTCCTACTTTGCTGCTTCACCCCTGCCCTTCCAGCCTCAGCTCCAGTGGGGTAGTGAGGATGGCTCGTGTAGAGAGCTGGTTAGGACTGGGGAGGCAGAAACATTCTAGAGAGGACAATTCTTTCTTGTCCTGGTTTGTATTCAGCTTCAGCCAGAGAGACGGTCACTTTGTTTCTTGTTATTTAAAATCTGGTTTGTTTCAAAACTGTTATCAGTAAGGGGGATGTGGAAAGAGTAAGACCCTCCACAGAGCCCCCCTGCCCTCCAGCCTTCCCAAACAGCCTAGCCCCGAGGCAGAAGCTTCTTGGGAGAATAAGGAAAACTGATAAGCTCGTTCCCTGGTCTGGCTCTGTTGGGATTATCGTCTGGCTCTCCCTGCAGCTGTTGGAGGAGCTGCGGTAATGCAGGCCAGTGCCATCCTGTGCCTAGAGGAAGGAAACATGGCCTGGGCCTGCTGTGACCACAGCCCCTGCTGGGATGCCGAACAGACCCACAAACTCTGGGCCCCCAACATCCTCCCCATGCCATTCTGCCCTTGATTTCTTTTTTTTTTTTTAATTTTTAAAGTTTATTTATTTTGAGGGGGGAGGAGCAGAGAGAGAGGGAGATAGAGAGACTCCTAAGCAGGCTCCCCGCTATCAGCACAGAGCCTGACGCAGGGCTCGATCCCTCGAACCATTGAGATCACGACCTGAGCCGAGATCACGAGTTGGACGCATAACCGACTGAGCCACCCAGGTGCCCCCCCCCCTTCTGCCCTTGATTTCTGTGCATCCTTTGAGGTAGATTTAGTGTTGCCTTTTCTACATCGTCCTCGCTTCCCCTTTCACAGACTAGGGTGGATGTCCCACCCATGCGCCCCCCCCCCCCCCCCCCCCCCCCCCCCCCCGCCGCGCATGGCAACGGTCCAGCCCCCTGCAGAGCACACATCACCCTGAATTCTAACTGCCGGTTCTGCTCCTATCTTCTGCAGCAGACAGTGATCTCTGAGAAGCAGGGACGGAGTCTGTCTGGTTTGCACTTGTATCTCTAGTGCCTGTGGCACTGCCTGATAAGAGCTCAGCACTTTTTCTGAATGAGTGGATTGTCCTCCCCACCAAACTGTGAGCACCTTGTTGACCAGCACTGGGCCTTGGTCACCTCTCGGTCCTCAGTGCCTTGTATAGTGCTTGGCACCCATATCTGGTGCTCAAAAAACTTGTCGATTTGAGTGACTGGACCTCTGTTTCTCCCCCTTACACTCTGGATTCAGGGAAAGGATTTTGCTTCTCTCTCCTTCCTCCCCTGTGTCAGGGCTGGTGGTTGAAACTGTGGAGCCCTGCCTCCAATGGCCATATTCCTGGACCTTCTAAAGGTACAACAAAAGGTGATGGCCGAATCCCCGGGGCCGGGCATCTCTCCCCTGGCCTATCCCAAGTACAGGAGGACTCCTTGGGAGAAGGGGTGCTCAGGGCCCCTCCCCACTCACTTCAGTCTCCAGCATCATCGAGATCCCATCGTCTTCCGTGAATTCTTCCTGCTATCACACAAGTTTTGTTTCATCTTAACCTATTTTCAGAGGCGTATTTTAGCCATGTGTACCTGTTCCTCAACCCAAAATAAAATACAGGATCTATCCTACTTCAGGCCCAGTGTTTCCCCATCTGGAACTTTCTTTTCTAATTCATATCACCATTCGACTTCCAAATCAGGTCTCCTCCAGAAAGTCTCCCTTAAACTCAGGATGTTTTCATTTTCATTTTCATTTTCACCCCCTTCTCCCATTACTCTCTGTCCCAACAGCATTGGTTTGTTTCCTAACTGTTCAAATGTGAATTCTGTCTTCCTAACCATACTGCATAAGCATGCACTATTTTATTTATTTTTATTTTTTATTAAAAAAATTTTTTTAACGTTTATTCATTTTTGAGAGACAGAGCATGAGCGGAGAAGGGGCAGAGAGAGGGAGATACAGAATCTGAAGCAGGCTCCAGGCTCGGAGCTATCAGCACAGAGCCAGGTGCGGGGGCTTGAACTCACAAACTGCAAGATCATGACCTGAGCTGAAGTTGGACGCTCAACCGACTGAGCCACCCAGGCACCCTTGTTTTATTTTATTTTTTTAAGTAAACTCTACTTCCAATGGGGGTTGGAACTTACCACCCTGACATCAAGAGTCGCCTGGTCTACCCACCAAGACAGCTGGGCACCCCAAGCAAGCTCTATTTTAAAAGCAGGATTGACAGATGATTATCACAAATTGACAAGAAAAAAAAATACATACCAAAAAGGGAGTAGAGGAGGATTTTTCTTTTGCTGCTTTAATGTAGAATTTGTCATCTTGGTTCTTGCAAGCTCCTTAGCACAATGGGAAGAGAATTTGATTTCTGCAAAAACTTCAGGACACATTAAGTATCTGTAAGTACACAGGAATAAAGACCATGTCTTTTACACTTATTATTTTTCTATTCCGCCCCCTTCTTCCTGGGGTTTGCCCAAAGTCCTTGGCTTAAACCCTGAGTATTAATTGGTTGACTTAGGTTTGGACTGTGGTCCACTAAGATCCCCAGATCCTTTTAAGCTAAAGAGTTTACACCCTGCCATGTGGATGTAGGTAGCAGAAGGGCCTTTAAGCGTGACCCATGAGAGAGAAGGGTTCTCCCAGGCGGCAGGCTCCTGGCTGTGTGCATAGGGAGGTGGGGGGAGGGGGGGAGTGGGAAGAGCCAGACTAGAGACAGACATACATACTGGGCTGGCAGTTGGGGCAGGGTTGGGGAGTGGAGAGAGGGGAAGAGAGGAGTCTGGGCCAAGGCCAGAGGTGGCTCCCAGGGGAGTCCTCAGAGCGGGCAGCCGGACGTCGCTCCATCCTTCCCGCCTGACGGATGGGTCTGTTGCTCAGGCACAAGCTGTCAGGCCGGGCCGCTGCCAAGGCAGAACAGTGGCGCTTCTGTGCGCGCTGCTCCGCGCCTGGAGAGTGGAGCCGCCCCGAAGGCCGCGGGAGTGATGGAGAAAGCAGACGTCCCGGAGCAGGAGCCGCGAGGGGCGGGGACCCGCGGCCGCTGGGTCACGCGAAGCGAGGGCCACGGGATGCCAGCAAGGGGGGTTGGCGGGGAGCCGCGGAGGGCGGGCAGGGGTGGGGGGATGGAACCAGCTCTGGGGGTGGGGGCGGGAGCCGTGGGCCGGAAGAAGAGGCAGAGGAAAGGACGCCCAACGAGGGTCGGAGCGAGGCGCTCAGTCCTCCGGCCCCACGCCCCCTCCCCTTCGATAACAAGAGCCATTTGCCTTCAGTGACGCGATGTTCGTTTCCCGGTCGGACGCTCCGAAACCGTCCGAGCGCTTCCCTCCCCTCCGGCTCCGCCACCTCGGCCGGCGCGTTCCGCAGCCGCACCGGCCGTCCGCGCTCCGCGTCCGCAGACCGGCGGCGACATCCCCGCGGCTCGCGCCCGGGACCGGGCTCCGCCAGCCGCCCCGGGGCCCGGCTCCGACCCCGCCCGGCAGCCGCCTCCCCCTCAGCGTTAATTAAAACTTGCGAGATGGAGAGGCTGGCGCGGGCGGCTCCGTTTTATTTGCAGCATCTTTCATGCTGCTGACGATCGTAAAGGGCTTTAATATTGAAATATGGGCCATTTTCCCAGCTCCAGCCCTCGCCGCGCGCTCCCCACACCCCCACACCCAGCCACCCCGCGCTTGATGAAAGAGCCCCTGCAAATCCATTAAGAAGAGATAATTGAAAACTCCGGGGTAATATTTAAGGCCGCGCGCCGACGCGGGGCGGAGGGCCCGGCTGCGCCCGCGGGGCCCGTCAGTGCGGTGCGCGCCTCCCCCCCCCCCCCCCCCCCCCCCCCCGCGGGCCTCACTGTACCCGCCTCACTCCCAGCTCTCAAAGGGCCTGCTCTCGCGTCCTGGGCGCTGCGGAAGGCTTGCCTCGAGAGACTTCTAGTTCCATAAACAGTGACAAGTCACATGGGCGAAATATGGCTCCGAAGCCAACGTGCGCGGTGGACACAGCGTCTCGCCCCACTGGTCCAGCTCGAATTTGATGCATCAGCACGAAGCCCTGCTTGGCGCCCGCGGACGCTGCGTTCCCCCTCTGCCTGCAGTGTCCCTCCAGTGCTTGCCCACACGGGGGATTGCGGCCCCTCCATCCAAACCGTCCAAAGGAATGGTGCCCTGTGGGTGGGAGGGAGTGACACCGCATCTGACCACAAGGTAATCGTCGTTGCAGCTGGTGATGAGGACACAAGGATTTGATATATGTGTATCTTCTCAATTTTCTACCAAAAATTTTTAGAAAGCAGCTCGAGTATCTTCCTTTTATGCCTCCCTCTCCCATAGACCTGTTGGCCTGTCCATTACTGTCCCTTAGCGCATTGTGTTGTCATTAAATGGTTTAAAGTCTGTCCCCCTACTAGGCTATGACATCTTGAGAACAGGAACCAGGTCTAATTTCCCTACATAGCCCTTGTGCCTGGCTCAGTGCCAGGCACATAGCATGTGCTCAGTAAATGTCATTGACTTGGATGCTGTCTGTGTTCCTAGAGGTCTCCAGGGTTTCCATGCAAGCACATGGGGGGAGGGTGGGACAGAGCAGGGAAGAGAGGCAGGATCTGTGAGGCTGGGTTGGGGGTCATGTCCATTTCCCACGGTAACTGGCTCCAGGATGTTTCCGGAATGGGGCAAGGGGGTGGAGGGGATTGCTGAGAACATTGTCGTGCACTGTGGTATAGGAATCCTTAGGTCTGTACCTGAGCTCTTAGGGTGGGGTTGGGAGTGGGATTCTCTACTCCATTTGGCTCACACTCCAATCAGGTCAGCCTCAAAATTCCTGCTGTGTGAGTGTGTGTGTGTGTGTGTGTGTACACACACCCACACATGTGTCCCTATGTGTTTTGGGTGGGGGAGGGAAGCAGGGGGAAGGGGAACAGGTCATTTGAAGATCTACCCATGCAAAAAGCATGAGTGATTCAGGCATTTCCATCGATAACCATCGATAACCCCGTACCCCCCAGCAGGGCCCTTCTTGATCTCTTCTCTTGCCCCAGACTTCCCAAACACAGTGCCCAGCA
This sequence comes from Panthera uncia, assembly GCF_023721935.1. Lineage (NCBI taxonomy): Eukaryota > Metazoa > Chordata > Mammalia > Carnivora > Felidae > Panthera > Panthera uncia. The sequence goes on from NC_064809.1 coordinate 78,003,928, forward strand.
CCCTGCCAGGAGTGGAACTCACAAGAAAGCACCATTGAGGGAGGGGCTATTCTGGCTCAGCTTCCACCCCCACCCCCATTGGTCCCTGAGGCCATAGCTGCAGGGACCCCCTCTGTATGGCCAGGATGAGGCCCATGCCCTTCCAACTCTGTTTCCAACTGAAGGACTCCTCATCAAAATCACAAAATATAAGAGCTGGGAGAAGCCAACAGAACAACAGGTCTCGCCCCCTCTTTAATATCTACGGGGCAACTGAGGCCCAGAAATTGTATGTGAGGCTGTTGGTGATAGAGCCGATGTGAGAATCCCAGCAAGTTAGCAGAAAAGCGGGAGTTAGAATCCCAATCTCTTGCCCTACTTAAATACACACGATTAGTACTTGAAGTGCCTTCTGCAGACATTGCCTGTGAGGTCGTTTTACAATTCCCATCTACAGATGAGGAAAACGAGGCTCAGGAAGAGAAGTGATTTGTCCAGAGTCACACACTGGTAAACAACAGGTCCAGGATTTGAACCCCAGTTTGATTGGCTCCAATTTCAGTGCTTGATTCAATATCCACTCCCCTGCCCTCAACACACACACGGACAAGCCGGGCCCGCTTCCCAGACATTCACACCTCATCCCTAGGACATCAGTCAGAGGTCTTTCCTCTCCTCGGCCCACCCGTTCCTACCCAGGGCAGTGCTCTTTGTCCCAAATGAAGGCAGTGGGGGTGTCCCCAGTATGATTCTGGGCACAGACCATCATGAACTGAAGCCACGCAGAGCCTGGTCTCCTGCACGCAGCCCAGCTCCTGTCCGTGGCCGCTGAGGCCTCAGCCATAAATCCCCAGGTCTCAGCTCATAACCATTAGCAAGCGATTGGGCTCATCAGGACGCATTTATGAGACTCAGGTCAGATAAATGGATTGCCGGAGGTCAGGAACAAGGGATCTCCTCGCCTTGCCTTGCTTCAGAGGTGTCCCCCACCACGCAGAGGCTGGCAGATTCCATTCGACTTGCAGCTGCACGTACAAAAGGGGGGTGTTGTCACAGTGAGATCAAGATGTATCCCCACGTGTGGAAAAAGGCCAGGAGATGTCAAGCCCCAGATAGCTCACAGTCCTCAGGGCTGGAGACACACACACACACACACACACACACACACAAGCACATACATAAACCCACAGCCACTATCACACCTCATCTCGGGTTCAGATCTGAACTATTCAGCAACCACCGCCGCCTCCCACGACACTCACCTCAGTGATGTTCTCGCACTGCTCCACCTCTGAGGTGTTCTCTAGATCGGTGCTACTCCAACATCGCCGTGCCTCCCAACGACTGGGCATTTTGTTAAAATGCAGATTCTGACGCAGTAGATCTGGAGTGGAACCTGGCGTTGTTTTTCTGATCAGTTCCCAGGCGGAGCCCATGCTGGATCTCCACGGATTTTCAACAATGCGCCTGCATAAGGAAGGGGTACGAGTTTCAGAATTTGGAAGAGATGGGGGAGTATAGTTTGGAACACCCCTGCCCCCCGCCACAGAGGGACTCCCCTGCTCACATCCAGGCGCAGGAGCCACTTCTGGAATGCTGGTCCCCTTTTCTCCACACAGTTCCTTCTTGCCCTTCAAATCTGAGCCACATGTCACTTCCTCAGAGAAGCCTTCTCCAGCCACCCAGTTTAATGGGTCCCCACATTAAATCTGTGATCACCTCAGCCCTCTTCACAGTATAGGTGCCACGACTTGCACTTAACACATTTGCTTCCTTTTTTTGGTCTGCCTCATCCCCTGAAATGTAGGCCCTGGGGTCAGGGATCGTGACCGGCCTGTTCTTTCGTGAATTCTCAGTACCCAGAGCCTCATAGGCAGCATATATGCGGTGACTATTGCTGAATGAATGAATGAATGAATGAAGCATTTCCATGCTGAGAAGTAATCTGAATGGGGAGCGGAGGCGAAAGGCAATTAGCAAAATCTCCTTGGTTGAAGGAAACTGGGAGGAACATTGTATGAAGGACTTCGGAGAGAAGACCCAGGGAAAGGAGGGAGGCAAATGTGTCTGGGTAACAGATTGGCCTCACTGGTCCCAGGTGACGTGTCAGGCGTGGAGAAGGGGCCTGGAGGGAGAGGTCCTGCGGGCAGGGGCAGGTGCTGCAGGATCTCGAAAACCATTCCCCGCACCTCATGGGCAAAGTTCTTCACTTATTTATTCTTTCCTATGCTTGACAGATGCTTACTGAGCCTCTATTAGGTGCCGGGCACTGTGCTGCGTGTTGCATTTGCAGGGATGAACACCATGGCTCTGCTTCCTGCCCTCATAGAGTATGCAGTCTGTCAAGAGGGACTGACATTAAACCAATTGAATTGGATTGTCCAGGTTGGGCTAAGCCTACAAAGGAGAGGTGCATGATGAGGGGTGTGATGGACAGCAGAGAAGCTTCCCTAAGACAAGACAGGTCATCCCGAGTCCTGAGGGGTGGGGCTCTTCCTCGCCAGCCCCCAGACCCCTCGGCTTACATCCTGGACTTCCCTGCATTCCGCTGCACTGCCCCTTTAAGAGGCGCGCCTCTTTCCTGAGCAAAGGAGGTTCCGGGCATACAGCCGAGCCTGCCAAGGTTGTGGGCTATAAATCAATGCTGGCACTCCCTTGGCAGTGGGCTCTCCTCTGAGTTGCCCAGATGGCGGGCAGGCCTGTGGCTCCAGGGGCAGCCAGGCTCACAAGAGGGGGGAGGCAGGCAAAGTGGGGGCACAGCTGGGCCCTGGGCCCCGATGGCAGCTGTCCACCTCTGTCTGAGGGCCTTGGGCCAGAAAAAATGCCAAGGTCCTTCTATGCCAGTCACAGGGACCTTCTGACTCCTGAGTCACGAGCTGGCATTGACCTTTGGGGTCACAGTCCTCTCACCACTTCCTGGGATCCAGGCCTCACGGACATCCTCTGAGACCAAAGGCAATGGGGCTGTCCTTTCGGATGACCTCTCAGAGTCCTAGTCTGTTCTAGCATCCAACCCCCAAGTTCTGCCTGTGGGGCAGAACTCTTCTGCCCTCTTCCCTCTTGCTGTAGCCAAGGTGTGCTCTTTAACCCTCCGAAGGACAGGCAGCTTCCCGCTTGGTGGGGGTTTGGGACCTGTCCCCTCTGCCCTCACTTTAAGCTCCCCAGAAAGACAGGCTAAGATTTCTCAAGGTCAGCTGCAGAGGGTGGCACTCTGCCCTCTTGGGGGCTGGCATCCCTCAGCCACCCTCACAGGTGCTGTGACAGAGGGAACATATGTTGCTCCCACCCCAGAGGACAGTAACAACATCTCAGCAGCCACAGCCCCACAGAGCTGAGCTCAGCAGGCCTTGACAGACCTGGAAAGGCAGCCTCTTGCCTGGGCCCGGGGCCTGGGTTGTGTGTGGAGAGGGAGAAGCAAAGCCTGGAGACCCTTCCCACAAAGGAATAGACAGGCTTGACTGCTCTCCCTTCTCCCCCCTCCCCCCAAATAACCAACAATGTATCTAGAACAGTGGGAAACTCCTGGGTTATAGAACACTAGAGATTTCCTGGGACGTTCTTGCCCTCAAGTCCTCCTGTGAAAAGTCAGAGCTCCCAGGAACTTAGAAATCCTCTCACACACTCATTGTATAGATGAGGAAAGTGATGAGGAAACCCCCATTGTATAGAGGAGTAAACCCGGGTCTATCAGCATTCAGGTTATTTCCACTCTACCACGTTTGCTTCCTGAATAGAAATCCCCTGAGCCACCAATAAGCAGGATGTATCATGTTCCAGCTGTGATAGTGTAGATGGAGGTTAGAGAGTAAGTAGGACTTTCTCAGAATGGCGGATTACAGAAGAGGAGAAGACGGAGTGAAGAAATTGAGTTCTCCAAAACAGTGCGGTGGGAGCAGGGAGGGTTGGAATTTTGCAGGATAGAATAGAGGCAAAGGGGACTGGCATGGAGCCCGAGCAGGGCCCGTGGGGCGTGGGGCTTCTGGGGTTCTTCACTGAGGACCTCCAGCCTTCACCCATTCCAGGCTTCTGGGAATCTCCGGTAGTTTAAATTCAGGCCTTACCTCGGCTGATTCTCTTGGCTTATTCCTTGCTCTCCCGGGATGGCTTATCTGGCTGCCAGAGTCATTTGCCGTCTCTAATTTGTGTTTAAATTAAAGTTCCCACAAACAGGGGCTTAATGTGCTGTTACCAAGAGCTCCCGGGCCCCCTGCAGCTCCGGGAAGTTGAGGGGGCTGGGGGAAGAGGCCGTTCTGCACGCATCGAGGCTGAGCCCACTGGGCATAGGCACCTGGGGTGAGTGAGCCAACTGGGTGCGTCCTGTCCTCACTGCTCTCCCCAGAATGGTGACCCCTCGGGGCAGGGCTCCTGCTCACAAAAGGCTTGGTGATGGTAGACTTGACAAGGGGCTCCCTTGGTGGTTGTTCACCCTTTTTCGGGACATTGGAAAGGAGGCAGGGGAGGTGCGCAATCAAAAGACGGCTGGGGGCAGAATGGGAGAAGCTCTGATTTTTAGCACTTACACAGTGTTCCCTGTGTGCCAGCGCTGTTCCTAGGGGCCTCGTGACCACAAACTCACTTAACTATCTCCCCAACCCTATGAGGTGGGGGGTTGCTATTCTCATCAGCCCCATTTTTATGGATGGGGAAACTGAGGCCCAGAGAAGTCAAGTACCCCGTCCAAGATCACACCGCTAGTAAGAGGTGGATCTGGGATTGGCATCTATGCGGTCTGGCTCCAGATTTTTTTTATGTGCTGGGCCACCACCGCGGCCAAGATTTGTCTGTTACCCTCCAACCTCTTGATCACCCAGTGGGGCTTCTCTTTGATTGCCAGTGTGAGGGAGACAGAATGATGCTCCTGTAGGCTCCTTCTTCCCTCTCTGAGTCACAGATTTCTCATCAGTAAGGTATGTGCAGGGATTCCAGGGCTCGGAAGCCTTGAGGAGATAGCTGAGCAGAGCAGCCAGCAGAGGCGGGCCCTGGGCACCAGTCTGTTTCATTCCCCTTGGCCTGACCACAGCTTCCGGCTGCCTGTCCCACACTGCCCCTTGATTCTGCTTTCCAGGAAGGCAGGGATTCCTCATCCCTCAGTGAAAACCCTTGGTAGAGCGTTGTCCTTCATTCAACCTCTCTGTTCCCCGGGGGAGCCCCTGGAGTAGAGGGGTAATAAAGCTGACCTGGGTCTCTGAACCACCGGGGACCCGGTCCTCTGCACCCAGGTGAGGCCAGCCAGAGTTCCAGCGGGAAACAAAAGACACATTCAGAAGGGCTTCACGGAAGGGAGTTTCATGATATGACAGTTTGCAAGGTATAGACAGGATTCGGGGAACCAATAAGGGCCGATGAGGCACCAGGAAAGCCCCAAAGAGGCAAGAAATGGAAATGTGCAGCAAAGCCTGATTCGAGCTGGGGTCATGAACGAAGGGCCACCCAGCAAAGCTGTGGCCACAGAGGAGCCCGAACCCCTGCTGGGACTCAGGCAGGAGAGAGAGCAGGCAGCAGGGGATGGGAAATAAACACAGTGGCTTCTCTCTCCTTTCCTGCCAGAACCCCTGCTGGCCAAACCCCACAGAAATCAGGAGGTCAGGAGCCCAGGTGATGCGGTCTGCTTAGGGCTGCTTCCCCAGGGCCCAGGGCAGCCCAGAGAACACAGGGGGCAAACAAAATAACCCGCCCGCCCCACCTGGGATCCCCATATGATGGCGAAGCCTATCTCTGCTGCTTTATCACCACCTCTGTCCCTGCCTGCAGAATAACAGTAACTGACAGGGAAGGAGATCCAAGACTCCTCGTTTGACAGAAACGGTCTGGCTCACAAGGAAGGTGCGGATCCAGGCAGAAAGAAGGTAGAAGGAAGGAGGGCTGCCTGGGCCAGGCGTGACCTGTGCCTGAGCGTGGGGAGAGGCCAGCAGGACAGAGCTGGGCGGGAGATGATGTCAGGTGGCGAGGCGAAATGACCGTACGACGTCAGGATTTAGTGCAAACCACTGGATCCTGCTCCTGCCTCCCCTCTCTAGACGGTGAGCCCCTGGAGGGCAGGAATTTTGTCTTGCCTATCCTCCACAGCTAGCTCAGCGCCTCTTAGGTGCATGAATTAGAATGCTTTGGATAAATAAGTGGATAACAAGTACATGAATGAACAAGCCTAGTCACAGCCCAGGTGCACACCCCTGGGCCCTCGTCAGGGAGCACTGTTGAGCGAGTAACACGCCACACTCCTAGAGAAGTGTTATTTCCATCATCCGCCACCTCAGATTTTCCACGCGGCCAGTGAGTCACTGGCCGCTCCGGCCCACGTAGGTATCCAAACTGGCCAGAGGCTGTGCTTTGATGGCACGTGTTCATACGTGCAGTGACTTCCTTTGGCCGCTCTCGACGAGGCAACGGGGGAAACGGCAAGTTACTTCATTTTGCCCAGCAGCCTTCCTGTGAGCTCTTTCTCCGGAGAAACCTTGATCCATGGCAAACCGTCTGCGGTATTCCCGGCTGGAGCCTTTGGCAAGAGATAGGAGGCCAGAATGACAGTGCCAAAGAGGCAGCTGAAGGATCGTCACCCTGGGAGCCACAGCTCTGGCTCGCTTTTTTTCCAATGGGCCATAAAGACTGAGGGAGGCAGGGGGAAGGGGAGGGGGGTCACCAGAAAAACAAACTAGAGTTCCCGAGTGCAGTCGCTGTGCCGAGCCCACCTGGTGCAGCGATTACGCGCAGACTGTGGGGCCAGGCAGCTGGCTTCCGCCTCCCCGCTCTACCACTCGCCGGCTGTGCGGCCTGGGGCAAGACACTCCATTACTGTGCCTCAGTTTCCTCATCTTAAAAAACTGCGGCTAACGCTCATGCCCACCTCATATGGCAGTAGAGAAGAGGAGATGGGTTAACAGTCGTGAAATATTTCAGAGTACGCGGTCCATACATAAATAATATCATTACATACGTACATTACATACATAATTCATTACATACATAAATTTCATTACATGAAGTTGAGCAGGACGCTTGGGGTCTAGCCCCACAAACTTTCTTTTTCTGGAACAAGGCCAGCCTTAGCTACCCCGCAGGTCTGTTGTGAGCAGGGAGCTAACGTATGTGAAAATTAGAACGTGTGAAAGCTTGTTATTTGTCGTCAAGACCACGGGAGCGGCCTGATTTAGCAGGAGGCAGCAGGGAGGGATGTTCAAGGACTGTCAGTCGTCAACTTCTTTTTTTTTTTTAATGTTTTTATTTGTTTTTGAGACAGAGAGAGACAGAGCATGAGCAGGGGAGGGGCAGAGAGAGAGAGGGAGACACAGAATCTGAAGCAGGCTCCAGGCCCTGAGCTGTCAGCACAGAGCCTGACGCGGGGCTTAAACCCATGGACTGTGAGACAATGACCCGAGACTAAGTTGGACGCTCAACCGACTGAGGCATCCAGGTGCCCCAGTCGTCAACTTCTGATTATCTGCCTCATGGAGGTCCCCTTCTTGCCAACGTCGTCAGCTCTTTGGCCTGTTCAAGTCTTTGGTTGACAACATCCAGGCGTCTCACGGGTCCTTCCCACAGAGCAAGGGAAATGGCTGGTCCTTCCCTTCCCACCTGCGAGGCAGGTATAGCCAGTGGACACAAGCTGTGAGAGAGGGACACACACCTCTGTCTCAGCCCGCTTTCCTTTGAGCAGGAGGAGCAGGACAGGGGAGGGTGGCCAGCTCCTCTGTACCAGGGCCTCGGAAAGAAATGGGTTTGTCTTGAATGTGGAGAGCTGGGAATGAGAACAAATACACATCCCAGAGCAAAGTACAAATGATCTGCCACGTACTGCTACCTATGGGATTTCAAAGACTCTTGGAGTCTCAGTTTTTCTCATCCTCAAAATGGGGATAATTATACCTAATTAAAAGGGTGAACATCGGTGACATATATAACTCCCTTGGTACATGGCTAGTCCAATAACTGGCAGCCACTTGAGCTAACATTTTGCATTATCCGCACACCATCCCCTCCGAGGGATGGAGAAGGGCTGACATCTATCTACACCAGGAAAGGTGGTGGCGACACAAGTGATTTATAACTCCAATGTTTATGGTTTCTTTCCAGGGAACATACTAAGGGTTCATGCGTTCGTTCATTCAGCAAATGTTGCAGAATTTGTACAACTTGCCGTTATTTTGCTCACTCGTATTTGTCTGGCTCTCACCACCGGAACTGCAAGGCTTACGAGGTCGGTGGTGGAGTCTGTGGAGTTCACTGGATACTTAGTGAAGACTGGCTAGGTAGGTAAGTGAATGGACGGAGCCCAAGGCACGTCTGCAAGACTGAAATGGCGGGTGCTCCTGGGTGGCTCAGTCGGTTGAGCGTCCGGCTTCGGCTCAGGTCATGATCTCACGGTTTGTGAGTTCGAGCCCCACGTTGGGTTCTGTGCTGATAGCTCGGAGGCTGGAGGCTGCTTCGGATTCTGGGTCTCCCTCCCTTTCTGCTCCCCCACCCTTTCGTGCTCTGTTTCTCTCTCTCTCTCTAAAATAAACATTACAATTTTTTAAAAAGTAAAGTAAAAGACTGAAAGGAGGTAGGGGCAGGAGGCCTGCATTCTGGGCTCAGTCACGCCTCCAGGAACAAAACTTTCTCTTGACCTGGAGCCTCCACAGACCTTCCTTCAGCTGTGAGATACCGGAAGATCACTGGAGCCCAGACTCCAGGAACCTTTTCCCCAGTGGGAAGATATCCATGCAACTGCTAAGGTGTCTCTAAAAGACCTGGAGAAGGGTTCGAGTCCCCCACTCTGAGGAATACAGCAAGTGACCAAAATAAGGATGATGAAAAAAAGAATTGATGGCAAATGGAAGGAGCAGCCCCTTCTTAGTAACTTAACAGAGGGAGGGAAATTCCAGCTAGTGGGTACGTAACTAACATAAAAGAAGACATGACCTAAGTAAGGCCCTGCTTTTGTGGATATCGGGTGCTCCCACACGTAAGACACACTCGTTCTTGCCCACAGACCTCACTTTGTGTGATCCAGGCTGTCCAGAGACATAAGAGCAAAGGGTGGAAACAACCCAAATATCCATCAGCTGAAGAGTGGATCCACACAGTGAGGCATATCCATACGATGGAATATTATTCAGCCGTGAAAAGGACTGAGCTACACCGAAGTACTCGTACACGCTGCAGCACGGATGGCCCTCGCAAACATTATGCTAAGCGAGATCAGCCAATCACAAAGGCCACACATCACGATTCCCTTTACGGGGAAGTCCAGAACGGGGAAATCGACAGGGACGGAAAGCAGGTTAGTGGTTGCTTAGGGCTTGGGAGGGGGTCTGGGGGGACACGGAGGTGATAAGTAACGGGTATGAGATTTCTTTCGGGGGTGATGAAAGTTCTCAAATTGTGCTCATAGTTGCACATTATCTGTGAATACACTGAAACCACCAAATCATACGCCTGAATGGTGAATTGTATGGTATGTGAATTATTTCTCAAGAAACCTGTTTAAAGAGCGAGCGAGCAAGCAAGGAGGGGAAGGGGCTTTGAGAGGGAGCAGGAGGGCTGTGCTCAGAAACAAAGCTCGAGGCCTGTCAGTCCTGGCTGCGCCCTCAAGCCAGAGCCTGCACATCACACAGGCAGGGTTATGGTAGCCCCCAAGCCACGACTCGGGAAGATAAATTGGCCCCAGAAGGTATGGGGCTGGGTCTCTTCTCCCCTGACAGCTCCCTCTCTGTGTTTTTTCTGGCACAAGAAACATTCTGTCTTCTTGTATAAATAGGGGAAATTTATGATAGTTTTCCCCCTTCTCCTCCCTGGTGGGCTACTCAGAAGGGGCCTGGGCGGGAGGAGGGAGATATAAATGTGGAAAGACTTGAAGGAGTCAGGGATCTTGGCTCTGGCCCCTGCTCTCCTTTCCCTCTGCGTGTTTGACCATCTGCGTGAGGAGGCGGCTGGAGAAGAGGTGCAGGCCCAGAGAGGCGGGTCTCTGAGGCAGATATCCAACAGGAGGGGCACAGGGGAAATTAGGGAAGCATGGCTTGGCTATCCCGAAGCATATCAGATGAGATACAGGCCCCCTGCCTGGTTTGGGTTATTTCTGTCCTTGCTGCTGGTTGAGGCAGCTGATGGGGTGGGGAGAGAATTCATCTTGGATTCAGAAAATGGACAGAAAAACGAAGTGTGACCTTAAACAAGTCACGTCCTCTCTCTGGGCCTCATCTGTAACAAAGCGGGGGGTGGGGGGGAGATGAAACCGATCAGGGGGTCAAAACTGGTTTTAGCTATGGGGTCCTTTCTCTAAATAAAATCCTTTCTTTAAGGTTTATTTATTTTGAGAGCGAGCAAGCATGAGCGGGGGAGGGGCAGACAGAGGGGGAGAGAGAGAATCCCAAGCAGGCTCCCCGCTATCAATGCAGAGCCCGATGCAGGGCTCGAACTCACGAACCGGGCAATCGTGACCTGAGCCGAAATCAAGAGCCGGACACTTAACCCACTGAGCCGCCCAGGCGCCCCTCAAAATCTTAAGTAGCAACCCAACAGCTAACATGGGGTGTCCTGCTGAACTTCTTGGGTTCAAATGAGGGCGCGATGAGAAATGCCGAGGCCCCTGTCATGACTGTGAAAGGGGTCTGGCCAAGTGTTACATGATCTCCAAGGTCCCCGGTCCTTCTCCGTCTGCAGGAGGGGACTTGCCCCGTATAGAGAACTCGGGCTCTGCACACTCGAGGTTGGGACCCCAGTTCTACCACTTACTGTGTATCCACTGGCACATCACTTATCTCCTCTGGGCCTCAGTTTCCTCGCGTGTAAGTGAGAATAATAGTGATCCCTCTCTCGGAGGACTGTCACGAGGGTTATATTAACTAACATGCGTCATATCTGGCACTCAGTACATGTCATTATTGTAACTATTCCCTGACCTGATGTGATCCTGCCGGTGAGTCTGAACCACAAATCTGGTGTAAGGAGGTACGTCAGGAAAGACGAAGGCAAAACTGCCGTAAGAGAGAGGCCCCCAGACACAGGAACTTAGAGAAAACAAGTTTATTCTTCGTGTAACAGTCTCAGTGGAGCACTTCTCGACGGCAGGCAGTTCGGTTCCACCTGGTCAGTCAGAGACGTGGCTTCCTTCCATGTGGTTGCTTTGCTCTCTCTTAAGGACTTCTCCTCAAGTGCATGGTCAAAGCTCAGTCCCAGGTGCATCGGGTCCAGCTCGCAAAAGAAGAACTTACCCAATGTCTTAAGGCTCTAATGACATTACTTGGCTCCCACTCCCCTCTGGCCACACCTGGCAGCAAGTGCAGCCACGAAATGGGTGTCCAGCCGCAAGGCCGTCTGCTTTCAAGCAACAAGGAGAGAAGGGGTTTTATTGAACAACTAGTGGTCTTCATCCAGGGCTCAGACCCACACCTGAACCACCCTCTTCCCCTTCCCCTCTCAAAGGAGGGGGGCTAGAGACCACAGTCCAGAAAACAATGTGATCCCCCATGAGGTCACTGTGCTCCCCGATGGCCGTCATGCCAAGAACAGCAGTCACAGGACAGTGACTTGGAGGCCTTGCTCCAGGGAGAATACCCCTCCATCCATCTTCTTCACAAACATGTGAGACAAGCTTCTGCCCCCACTGCCCATCTGCCGCTTTCTCATGGTCCTGTCCCATTCTCTACCCTCTGTTCCCAGTCACTAAGTGTGACTACAAACGCGGGGACACAGTAGGAATGGGAGGCAAGCCCCGGGGAAGGGAGGAGGCCATGCTTTGCAGGCAGCTCAGGCACGGGGGTCAGTGCCGGGCAAATCCAGCTACCAAATGTGTGACCCGAAATGGGGCAGCTCTCTGAGCTTCAACAGACTCTTCTGGAAACAGGAATAAGACACTCACTTGTCAGGGTTGTTGTGATCATCGAACAGGACACACCCAGTCTATAACCCTGTGCCTGGGCACAGAGTAGGTCCTCAAGAAACGTAACCGATTTTACTTGGCGCCAGCAAAGCCAAACTGATCCTTGCCCCCTGGCCTCATCCAGCCTTTGCGTGGCCTTTTCCCCCCCCCCTTCCTGGCCAGTGTACCCCCCCCCCCCCCCCCCGCCCTCTTCATTACCCCCATCCTCACTGCCTTCCCACCTGAACCCACCTGGATCTGTGTTTTCCACCTCCGGCAAGTCTTCCCTGACTAAGCATTCCAAAACATTCCCACTTAGCCACTTCCCACCCCAGCCCCCACTCCAGAGACTCACTCTTGACCCAAGGGGGGTATGAGACCAAGAAAGTAGTTCCCCCAGCATGGGCCGCCACAGGGAAAAAAAGAAGTGACTTCCTCTTGAAGTCTCTGGGCACTGAGAGGGACGGCCAAGCCAAGAGCCACAGCAGAGGCTGGGGAAGAACTCAGGCATCCCAGCCTCCAGAGCCCCAGGGCTTCATTCTCTCCTGCCCCCACTGTATACACCCCAGCTGTTAGATCAGTGGGTTGAGCTGATCAGGCTTAGAGAATCCATTGAGCCCTTAACATCGAAGGGGTTCCACGCCTCTATCTCCAACCTTCTCAGGTTAGAAAAGCAACATCCATAATAACTAATGCTGACACAGTACTGCCCACTCTACTGACACTGTTCCGGGCACATCACACACATGGACTCATTTCACTTCCACAACAGCCTGTGCGCTAGGAGTATTAACTCCATTTTGCAGATGAGGAAACTGTCGTCTGGAAAGGTAAAGTAACTTGCCCCAGGTCATACAGCTAGCCTAAGGCAGGGCTGAGATTCAAAACCAGGCAGTCGGGCTCCAGAATCCATGCTCTTAACCACTCTGCTATAATAAGAGCTAGCACCGGGGCGCCTGGGTGGCTCAGTCGGTTAAGCGTCTGACTTCAGCTCAGGTCACGATCTCGCGGCCCGTGGGTTCGAGCCCCGCGTTGGGCTATGGGCTAATGGCTCAGAGCCTGGAGCCTGCTTCTGATTCTGTGTCTCCCTCTCTCTCTGCCCCTCCCCCGTTCATGCTCTGTCTCTCTCTGTCTCAAAAACAAATAAATGTTAGAAAAAAATTTTTATAATAAGAGCTAGCATTTACTGGTAGTTTCCAGGTGCCAAGCCCCGTGGAAAACACATCACGTGGATTTCATCAAATCCCAAACAACCCCTGAGATAGCTACTGTTAATATTATTCCAGTTTTACAGATCAAGAAACTTAAGGGAGCAAAGTTAAGCAACTTGCCGAAAGTCACACAGCTAGATAGCTTCAGATCCCCTAGCTGCTTTACCCCACATCTCCCACCCTCACCCCCAGCTCCTCCTTCTCTAGGTGGGTTTTAGCACCTTCCTTGACAAATCTGCTTTACCCCCACAGCCCACAACCCTTATCCTCCTACCACTCCCATGGATTTCTGTCTTTTTTCCTCCCCACTCCCCCACCCCCACCCCTCCACAGTCCCCCATCCCTCCACCAAAACTACCCCCAAACCCTACTGTCCCTCTCCCTCAGCTCCCCTCTGCCCTCTCCCACATTTGCAGCTCCCACAGAATCAGATGAATTTCACTTAAAAAAAAAAAAAGAAAGAGCACCGGACGTTCCCCAATCTGGCCCCCACTGAGCCTTGATCTCCAGCCCCCTGGGGAGGCACCGCAGTGACTAGGCTGGAGAGTCAGAAATAAAATCCTCATTCTATTCCCCCACCCCCACTTGCCATCACTCATCTGGGAATCCAGGGCGAAGAAGGGAGCTAAAGTGCAGAGCGTTCATTTAATATTAACAAATTGAAATGAATTCTTTTAATGCCAATTAACTTGGAGCGGCCCCTTATTAATAGTAATTTAGATTCATACTTGGGAGAAGCGGGGGACGGGGGCTGGGCCAAATGTGCCCAGAATGTCAATGTGATGAGGGAGCTGGAGAACCCGGAGGGGAGGGGCAATGGCAGTGGCAGTTTTACTTCTGCCCAGTTGGGTTCTGTTTCCCTCCGGGAAACAGACAAAGTCGCAGGAGGTGGATCTTTGGGAAACAGATTACTCTAACAATTTGATTTTTGTACTTGCACTGGATCTAAAGAGGCTGAAAACCTCATCACACCATTTTGATGGGTTACTTCACAGTACTGCTAAATAAGAATCTCCTCAGAGGTGAGATTTACCCCAAACTATCCTAAGCCAGACCTCTCCGACCAGAAGTGACTGAGTCTCAGGCCAGCTCGCCCTTCCTTCTTTGTGTTCGTTCAAAGCCAGAGCCAGAGATCAAAATGGGGGTGCCCTGATCCCTGCCACCTCCACCTTAATCAAAAGTAAAAGAGAGGACTAAACATTGTGTTTCTTCTGGGAATCCTCTTCCAGAAGGTAAGAAACCCAACAGGCTTACCCTGAGCTAGCTGCTGACATTTAGGGGAGGTACAAAGATCTGCTTGTACTTTTCTTAGAATTTAGGGAGAAGATGAGAATTAAAATTTCAACTTTGTGTACCAAAAAGTTGCCCAGGATAAAGGCAAGGAGAAAGAGCTCAGTCCTAGACTAAAAAGTCAAACAGAAATTTTTCTTTCCCTGATTTTGCTGGCTCGATGGGGGAGGGGGGGAGAACTAGAACCCTGAATGTAGGCTTTGACCCAAGCAGGACATTGCTTCTTCCTAGGTGTCCCTCTTTGGCTGGCAGGGTGAGTCAAATTTGAAGCTGGGAATTGTGGAGGTTGGGGGTGAGGGTCCTGAAATGAAGGAGAAAGGAGTGCAAAGGAGGCTGGGGAAGGGTAAGCAAATGTATAAAATGGTGAAGTTTATTAAATAAAAACTTTAAAAACGGTTTAACATGTAAAGATTAAATTTAAAGAACAAGTCAGGTTTTAAAAGGAGGTAAAATACATCAAAATTGAGAGATTAAACAAAAATGAGGATAAAGCATAAACTACTTCAAGTAAATTATTCTTCAAAAGAGGAGGGGGTTGGAATTAATCAAAAGAGACCTTGTTCACACCCCCATAGAGCTTCCCAAACAATAAATTCATTTACCAAACAAAAAGAGAAATCAACACAAGACTAACAGTTTCACACGGAGGGAAAAAAAAATCATGGAGATTCGGCAACAGCTAAAAAACGAGTGAGGAAGGAGAAAAAAGAAAGAAACTTGAAATCCATTAACTGATTATTGGTAAATATTGAAATTGAAAAATGGGATGGAGAAAGGCGGGAAATTGACATCATCAGAGAAGTGAAACTTGCAAAAACAGAAGGTGTAACTCACCCCCAAAGAAAAGTAAACTCTCCGTAAGTAGAATGCTCCTCCCCAAAAGAAGGAAATACAAAATTGATCTAAAAAGTACCACCCACCCTCCCCTGAGAAAACTATACTAATCTGAATTTAATCTTTGCCCAGATCTGAAATAGATTATACAAACAATAAATAAAAGGATCCCTTCCTTTCAACTGCGAGAAAAAGAAAATCGGATTTAAATTGCGTAATGGGGCAGGAAGGGGGACGTAGTTTGCAGGTGCCAGAAAGGATGGGGGAAGGGGTGTTTCAGGGGTGGAAGACCGGCTTACCTTGCTCTGGAGCGGCGGCCGCCGTACAGAAGTGGGCGCGGGACCCTGCGACTGTCTGCGTGTTGGGGATAAAGAAGAATAGGGGCTCCGGGTGCCCCTGCTCGAGAGAGGAGAGTACAAGGACTAGGGGTACCCACCTCCCCACCTCGGCGCGTCTCCCTCCCTCCAGTACTCAGGCCTAGAGAGCTACTGAAAGTTACAAATTGCTTCCATTATTAGCTCATCCCGGGCGTCCTGGTCATTGGCCAACCCTGGACCACGTGGTCCCTCGTACCAATCGATCGAATTTCTAGTTGCAATTCTCTGTCTGTCCCTTGGCTCTGGGCAGGAAAGGGGGGGACCGGTGGCGCGGGGTTTAGGGAGGGGCTAACGAGGGGGGTCTCTTCGCCCCCTCACTCTCCTTCTTCGCCTTGTCCCGGCCCTGAGTGGCCGGCCCAGAAGGGGTTGAAAGAATGTTGTTGGCTGGGACACACCCGGGAGGGCACACACTGGAGGAAGCTAACAGACGTCGCCAGGGACCCAGGGTCCTCTCCTCCCAGTCCCCGGGCCGAGCCGGCCCCGCTGGCCACTCCCTCTTACAGCGCCCACTCGGCCCGCGGCGGTCCCAGGGCAAAAGCAGCCTGGCCCCTTGTCCCGGGCGCTTGAATATCCTCCCCGGATCACTGCTTCAGCCCACACTTTGGGGAAGGTGCTTCCCTGGGGCTCGCTCCGGATCAGGCGCCTGCGCCCTCAGGGGCAACCCGACTGCCAAATTTGCGCCCCTCCTGGGACTGTTTGAGAGAAGGACAAACTTTTGAACGGATTAAAAATCAAGAGGAGTCCGTCTGGGGCAGGTGAGCCGGGCTCTGGAGGGGTGCGTGCGTTTCCGCCTGAGGACAATCTGTCTCTCCTCTCTCTGTCTCTCTCCTCCTTACTCCATCCCGCTTCCCCTACCGGCAGATACTAATCTGCCCACCCTTGGAGGAATTTGGGTTGGGGCAGGGCGTCTGTCAAATGAATGGGTCCAGAGCGACTTTCCTCCCCCGAGTTTGGGGACTCCGGTGGCAGCTGGCAGAGGTAGGAGGATTACTTGTGAAACTGGGGAGGACGAGAGAAAGTGGGGGCCTGGAGACCCAAAGAGTCTGGTTTCTTCTTTCCCCAACCGCAACTTGGTGGAAACTTCAGGAAAGTTTTTTGAAGGAAGGTGGAGAAGAGAGTAGAGTTGGGGTTTTGACGCTTAATGTGGGAAGGAGGGCTGCGGTGATCCCCATACTGGAGGAAGGATCTCTTTGCTTATCTCCCAGTCAGGGTGGATTGTCAGTGTCCCGAACCTGCTCACCCAGCAAACTCTTAGAGACGCTTGGAGATCCCCACAGGGTCTCCCGGCGGAAAGGGAGAGAAGTACTAGCCGAAAATAGTTTCCCACTCTGCTGGGGTAGGGGGCGGGGTTATCAGTCTAGAGCCTCAGCTCGGGAAGACCTCGCCCCTGCTGCCCCGGGACCTTTCACGGGCATTATTTTAAGTTAATAATGACACGAGAGAGGGAACAACTCCCACATTTCTTCTTCTTTTCCTTGTAAACCCATTTTGATCCAGAGACCCATCTCCTTGAGATGAAATCAGAGGAGTGCTTCTCCCCGCCACCCCCCACCCCCAGCACAATCTTCCTGCTTTCTCCAGCGCTCAAGGGAGGGCAAAGAGATGAGCCCCTTACCCAGTTCCGGAGCTGAGATTGCCCCTCATCTACACACAAGAGAAGTCCTGGGAGGAAGAGATGGCTCTTCTAAAAGGAGTCAAGTTGCAGAGGGTGGGTCGGGAAGGCGCGACTGAACTTGGGGGTCCCCGGATTGAGAGTGGGGGGAGTAGGCAAGCCAGGGCGGGGGCTTGCGGCGTGATCTGGGAAAGCAGGTGAGGGTGGAGGCCGCTGCAGGTGCACTGGCAAGGCGGGGTGGAGGGGGGGTAACTCTCAGAGCCCTGTGTTCTTGGAAGGGGAGGCCCGGCCCAAACCGGATGGTCTCCGTTGCACCGGAGGTTTGTGCGTCCTGCCCTAAAAAACCGGGCAGGCTGCTGAGGGCAAATTTGAACCAGTTCTTGGAAAGGGCCAGGAGGGGTTGTGCATCCCAGGAGGGAGAATTCCCACGCCAGCGCGTGGTGTCCCTGGCCCCTGCCCAGCCCGAACTTCCAGAGGCTGCTTGGCCCTGCTCTGTTAGGAGCTGCAGAATCGCCCAGGCCTTTGTTTTCGCTGCGCCCGGGGTTTTTCTGCTGGTGATGCAGCGTCTGGCTGTCCGGCACCTGCTCCTACCCGAGCCCCCGGAATTGGGCCCTCCTGGCTAAGAGGTTTAGGAGGGTCGCAGCCCCGCACTGCCTAGGGACCTGGTCTTGAGAAGGACTATCCAGGGGCAGACATGAAGGTGATTGATACCCAAACTAAGCCCTTTTCTTTCCTCCCGTTCTGTGGCCCTACCACCTCTCCAGCCCAGAGGACTTGAGCGGAAGGTCTCCGGCTGCCCCAATCCCAGAGCTGATAGGGCAGCTGCCTAGGCGCTGGGTGCACCAAGAGGAGGTGCCTGGCTCTGGGCTTTGTCCCCCTCTTGATGAACCCAGTCTTGTTTTGCCCCTACCTCCCCGACACTCACCCTACCTCCTCCCATAATCTGCGGGGCTCTCTCTCTTTTACTCTTCCCTTTCTTTTCTTCCTCTTTCTCTTTTTTATTAGGATTGATGGAGAGACAACAATTTGGCAAGGCTCCTCTAAGCCTGTAGGGGGGGGCTGTGGACTCGGCCCTGCCTTCTCAACTAGGGGGAACCGTCCCATTCCTGGGCCCTTGCATTTGGCCCCCAAGTTGGGGGGAAGTCGACACAGAATGGCATGAAGGATGGCTGGCCTGACACAGGACAGAGCCCCAGCCTGGGGAGGGGGCAGTTTTAGGCTAAATTTCCATTGCAGAGAGAGGACTTAGAAACAAAGGAAAGAAGGTTGAGGAAACAGCACAAAGGACTAGAAAATTTGAGAACCACAAAGATAAAACACCAGCGAGGGAAGAAAAGATTCGAAAAAGCCCCAGCGCTGGGGACAGAGGAAGGGCCTCCCGGAGGCTGAGTGGGAGAGAAGCGAAGATGAAAAAATTTTGATAAGGGACAGAACAAAGGTGCAGGATTCGCCTGTTTTGTGAGGGGGGAAAACGACGGGAAGGGAAAGCAAAGGGGTGAAAGGAGGGAGCTAGAAAGTAAAAGAAAAGGGAAGGAAACAAGAAAGAAAAAAGTAAAAGCAACAGAAGACAGAAAGAGAAAGGGGGGAAAGGGGAGAAGAAAAGGAAGGTGAAGGAAGGGAAGAATATAGAGAAAAAAACAGCGAAGGTGGGGCAGAAAGAGAACAAAAGAAGGGGGTGGAAATGAGAAATAAAGAGAGAAAAAGAAAAGGAGAGCCGGAAACCAGCCTAACAGAAAGGGGATCCTGATTTGGAGGTGCACAGGGAGGAAAGGAGGAGGGAGACAGGCCACGGTGGCCCAGCCAGGGTCTCCCAGGCGCCCGGGCGCCCTACTGGCTTCCCCTGGGGCTACCTGGGCCCTGGCCTCCCACCCCGGCTGCCCAGGACCCCAGTGGTGCCCCGGAGGGAGGTGGGGGTTCAGCCGTCCCCTTGCGCCCAGCTTCTCCCAGGAGAAGCAGCTGACTGAGCTGGAAGAAGGACTTGTTCCTGCAGCCATGCCAGCCTCAAACCCAGCACAGCGGGCCTGGAGGCGCAGCAGGTCAAGATCTGGTTCCAAAACCAGAACGCGGAGCCGAAGAGGCGGTTTAGAGATGGGGGGACCAGTGGCCACACAGCCCTGGCTTGTCTCCTTGCCCCCAGCCCCGAGAGCCTCCACCCTGACCTTGCTGGCAGAGGTTGGCTGCAGACTGACTGCTTTTGTTCCGCCCTGTGACCTTGGGCCTCAGTGTGATCTTAGGTCAAATGTGTCCTTTGTGCTGGAGGGTTCTTCTGTAATTTTGGTTGGCCTGTCTGTATTTGCGCGGGGGAGAGAGGGGTGAAGATGAGGCCTGGTCCTCCCCAGCAAGGGCATGTTCATTGGTGAGAAGAAAAATCCTCCTTTGCCATCCTTCTCTCTCTCCATGCCCCAGAAAACTTCCTGCCAGGGCACAAGGTTTCTCTACACCAGAAAGGATTGTGTGAACTTGTAAAGAGCTCGGCATGAGGTTGTCCAGTGCTGGAGGAACCGGAGAAGGAACCTCAGTTTTGAAAGAGAATGAGGGCGTTTCCTACAGGGGCAAGTGGAGTTGAGCTTTGCAGGATATAGCACTGAACCACACACACAAAGACGTTAATTGGCAAAGGGGCTTTAGACTGCGCTGCAGAGGAATGAACTTGGGGTTATTGTGTGTCTGTGGCGCGTGGGGCCTACACTCCCACGCCCCGTTCATTTGCGCCGGGGACAACTGCCCAGTTTGATTCAGAGGGTCTCTTAAAGCCAATTAGGTAACTCCTTTGTTTCCCAGGAGTGCAGAGGGGACACTGCCATTGGGCTCTCCTTGCTGCCTTGGCCTCTGCCCGTTTCTGCTTGCTGTTGTTTTCTGCCTCACTGAGGGGTTCGGGGCGGGGGGGAGGGGGACAGGAAAATAAAATGTCCCTCCCCACTCCCCTAGTCCTTCCCTGTACCCTACCCCCACCAAACCTTCTAGCTGCTGACGGTAATGAACTCCCAGGAGTGCAGAGGGGACAGTGGCTGAGATCAGCCAGATCTTCCAAGGGCAGCACAAGCCTTGGGGATGGGCTTGAGGGACCTTCACATGGCCAGCTGGTGTCCACAGTAAGCCTGGGGGGGGGGGGGGGGCTCGGTCCAGTGCTTCCCAGCATTGCGCTTCTAGACTTCCTCCCCTTCTCTCAAGCTACTTCTTTCCTTCATTTCCTCCTCCCCCCCTCTCTCTTGCTCCCTTCCCTCCTTCTTCCTGTTCTTTAGGTTCTCTCTTTCCTTTATCATCTAGCCCAGGCTGGGACTCTTGTACTGTCTTTGTGCCCCCTGCCCTGAGGCTTTGCTGTGGGAACTTCAGGCAGGCTAATAACCTGAGGCCTGCCCTCAGGAGTTCATGATGTGGATGCAGTACTGGGACTGGGAGATGAGGGGCAAAATGGGGGGTAAGCTTTGCTGATCAGGTGCGGGATGAATCAACTGGTTTTCTCTATCAGTTGTGATTAATAGAGACCACATCCCAGTGGCTCATCCCAGGAAATCTTTCCCCACCTCACCGATCTGCTGGCCTGCCCCTGCCCACGGGGGTGGGGTTGCTGGTGTCCCCAAGGCCATTCTCTCCCAGGGCGAGTGAGGGCCTCCAAGAGCTCCCCTTGCCTCAGTAGATGGGGGTGCTGGGGGTGGGGGAAGAGAGGTCAGTGATGCCAGGTCAGAGCCTCAAACTATTAAAGAAGCAAAGCCTGTTTCCCTATTCCCGATGCATTTTAGGGGTCCTCTTTCCCTTGGATGGAGAGGCTGCTCCTCTCTTGGCTCTTGGCTATCTCTCCGAGGAACACACCCCTTGATTAGCCAGGCCCGCAGCCATCCCCATCTGCTCTGCTGAGAAGGGAAGCCACTCATTCCAGGTCTTGGTGGAAGGGATACAGACTGCCCAACGCAGCTTCCTTGCCTCAACTGGCCCCTCAGGGAAGGTGGGAACCTCCTTCACTTCGCAGGATCCGGAATCTCGGCCGGCAGAGCGGACAGCCGCGCTCTGGAGCCTGATGCCGGAAGAAGTTTCTGCCATTGCGCTCTCCTTGCTGTCTCGGCCTCTGCCCATGTCTGCGTGCTGTTGTGTTCTCCCTCACTGAGGGAAATAAAATGTCCCTCCCCACTCCCCTAGTCATTCCCTGTACCCTACCCCCACCAAACCTTCTAGCTGCTGACGGTAATGAACTCCAGCTTCCAGCCTTGCTCATAAGCTACTCACAGTGAATTCAAATTCTCTTCTGGGCAGGAGGGAGGACAGATGCTCCTTCCTCGGTCCTCCCTTGCTCAGTGATCCATTTTGAAGGCCTTTTGGGGTCAAAGTCAGACCAGATTGCTTCAATTGGTATAAAATTAGCATCTTAAAAAAATCACACCCAGATTTCTAGCATCCCAGAATAGAAGTCTTGGGGCACCTGGCTGGCTCATTCAATGGAGCATGTGAGTCTTGATCTCAGGGTCGTGAGTTCAAGCCCACATTGGGCATAGAAATTAATAAAAAAAGAAAGGAATAGAAGGTCTTTACCCAGACCCACACCTCTTCTCTGGCCTTTCAAACCCGTTGATGATATAAAGGCTTGTGGAAGTGGAAGAACAGAAGGGAAATGAGCAATTTCCTCCATCTAAAAGTCAGTCATTTCAGCTGGTCATTCTACTGTATTTATTTAGTACTTACTATGTGCAAAGCATCACCCCTAACTCAGTTTGTCATGACTGTCGGAAGCAATTCTTGCCCCTATAAGGCTTCAGTGTGTGTGTGGACAGATCTACAAATAAACAAATCAATGGAAAAGAAAGTCTGGACTCAGGCTGATTTTGACTGCAGCCTTCCATGCGCCTGGTCTCAGAGCCCCTGGCTTCCCAGCTCCCGCTGCCCAGACCCAGTCGGTGCAAAGACAGGACGGCCCTGGGTCTCCTCTGTTTCCCCCACTGGAAAAATACCAGAATGGGGAGCGAGAAACATGCACTGGGATTGGCAGACAGGAAAGCCCTGAAATAAAGGGTTTGGGAGGGTCAGCAAAAGAGCCCTCCATAGGTACCTTTCCATCCTCGAGGTGTGCATTGTTGCTGTGCAGGGTGACGTGTTTCTCTGGGTTGCTTAGCCGACTTAGGGTTTGCCTTGGTGCAATCACGTGCCTGAAGGTGACAGCAAGGGTGTGCATATGCAAGTGAGCTCAAGGGGGGGAGGTGGACAAGCATTTCTGCACCAGGCTTGTGTGCACTGGGCCCAGACGCCCGCACGGGAGCAGGTGCGTGTGTGCGCGTGCGTGCTGGGGGCCAGGCTGCACACAGATCCGAACATATCTCTGCATACATGACCCTCTGTGTATGCAAGAGTGTGTGTACCCGCTGAATTATTATAAAATTACCCTGACCCTTACAGAAAATCCATACCAGCCTCGGCCTTTCTCCCCCGACCTCTCGACCTCTGGGGTGCCTGAGGAAAGAGCTGACCCGGTCACTGCCTCCCCCAGTCAATGAGTCTCTCTCCATTAGCATAAAACATGAATCTGCTGGCAGCTTGACAAATTATAACTAGCAGCCAGAGTTTTGCCAACTGGCTGGCTTGGGCGCTGTCTATTTATCATTGAAAATGGTAAATCATAAGAATCCAGATGACTTAATTATTCAAATCCACCCAGGACCCAGAGAGCCTGCAGTCCCGTCAGTCCCTGGGCTCAGGGAGAGGGCAAGAGGACGGGTGCCGGAAACTTGGGGGCTGGGAGACGCGGGGTCCACAGCCACCCCTCTCCTCTGCCCTGCCAGCCGGTGTTTCTCTGCAGCTCTTGCCTGCCCTGCCTGCCTGTCCCTGTCCCCAGCCAATTGTTTTGGCCGCTGACCCTCCCAAGACTCTCCCTTCCCCGCCTCCGGATGCCTGCCACACGTTCCCCTGACTCACACATGGACGTTTCCCTGCCTGTCTTTGTGTGGGTCTCTGTTAGTTTGCTCTCTCTTTCAGTGCCTTCATTTTTATTTCTTCTCTTTCTCACATTCTCTTCGCCGTCTCTCTCTCTCCCCCCTCTCCCTACGATGGATGCTGAGCTCCCCTACCCCTCACGTAACTAACTTCTCTGATGGAGGTTTGCCTGCGCTCCTGCCCCCTTTGTTTCTAGTGTCTCAGGTGCCCACTCGGGATCCCCACGGACACACGCCACACCACCCCTAACCCAGCGCCAGAGCCCTGGAAGGTGTGAATTCTTTCTTCCTGGGAGCCACGCGGAAGCACAAGTGTCATGGATGACCTCAGGCCTGCTCTGCCTTTCGCCCCCACCCTCATACACACAACCTTTCTTCTGTGGGTTTCTGCACAGCTGGGGAGATAGCGGACATGCTATCACAGGCATACGCCCCAGGGGGAGGCAGGACTGTGTGCCAAGAAGGCCCACTTCGGGGCTGCCCCCTTTCTCTCAATGCAGAACCACCTCAAAGCCTAGCAGAGGGATGGCTCAGTGTGAGTTTTCCCAGAAAAAGAGAGAATCTGTTTGCAGAACAAATTCTACATCCAGGGGTCTTCACACAGAGCTTCTGGGGTCCCTTTGATTTCTGGGTCCTTTTATCTTTGCGTCTTCACAATCCAGTGTAAATATGCGCTATTTTTTCTTCCAGTCCCGGACCAGACTGGAGGGAAGCTGGTGCTCTCCCCGCCCCCACTGGGGGTGTTCGGGGCGGGGGGGGGGGGGGGGTTCCGCACTCTCCCCAGTGCTGATGTTGTGTTCACACTCGAGGAGGACATGGGCGGCGAGGAGGGTCGCCACAACCCCTTTGAATGGCATCCTGACTTATTCATTTGGCAGGCTTGTCCTCTCTGTGAGGGCCCCAGAGCCCTGTCCCCAGACGCTCGAGCCCACTTCTGTGTCTGCAGACACTTGTCAGCTTGCTTCCGAGTGGCTGTCAGTGTGTGTGTCTGTCTACACGCTTTCAGGAGTCCTTATGCTGGAACAACAAGTGACAATGTCCCCACCAACAGGACACCTGAGGAAATAGTTCTCTCCCTACAATTCCATGTTAAGGCCTCTGAGCAATGCCGTTCTCAATAAAATATTGGCCTGGCCAAATCATAAAAGTCTAAAAGAGGGAGCCACTCATTTCTGCGACCGGAAGTGCGTAAGTTCTTTCTTGAGTCTAGCCTCCTTTTCTTTTTCGGGATGGAGTACGGGGAGGGTCAGAAATCTTGGGAGACGACTCCCCTCTCCTCCAAGAGAACATCTATGGCGAATAGGGGACCCCCCCCCCGCGCCGACGCCGGGCTCATCCCCACCGCTAACACGTGTGTCCCTTCCCTCCTTCCTTCCTCCCCACCTTTCTGAGCCAGGTTGGTATTTGACCACAAGGACAGTTGGCGAGGGGTGAAGCAGGAGTGGAGAGGATCAAGATTCAAAAGCAGGCCAGCAGCTGGACGCCAGGGAGATCAATAAGGCAGATAGATTGGAGACAGGTTTCTCCCATTTCTTTCTTTCTTTTTTTTTTCTGCTGGCTCAGCGCCCCTGCCCCAGCTCCGACAAGCAGGTGGGGGACAGAGCCAAGCCCTGGCCTCTGTCTGCCCTTCTAACTCAAACAGGTTCCTAATCCCTGGGTAGAGGGTAAACAGTCTCGGAGCACCAGGGGGATTTAAGCACCAGAAATGCCGCTAATGCACTTCGGGCACTGTTCCCTGCCCCCACTCCCACCCCGTGTTACTAATTAGCCCAACAGCTTGGGAGAAGCCTGGGAGGAGCAGCTAAGAATGCCTTTGTGCGGACCCCGCAAGCCCAGGTCTGAGCTCTGGATAGTGTCTCTGGAGCTGGACCTGCTGAGGGTGGCAGAGGGACTCCCGCCCCACCCCCCCACCGATTCCTAAATCAGCTCAAACGGAGACCAAGGCGTTTTTTCTGTGCACCCCTCCCTGAATCCCCCATCTCCCCTTGGCTGTTCACAGCTGGGAGGCAGGTGGGAGATAAGAGGGAGCGTGGAGTCGGCTCCGGAAATCAAACGACCCAATAAAAAATTAATTGTCTAATTAAAACCATGAGGAAGCCCCTTGCCAGAGTTTGGCTCTGAGTCGTCAGGGCTATAAAGGGTGGGAAAATGAGTCTCAGCTCCTAATAAATCCCTGATTTGCAGCTTGGTCTATCAGCGAAGGAGCACTGAGCGTTCTGCCTGGCTAGGCCTCCTGGAGGTCATTCCATCCCTCCCTCTGTCCCCAGCCCAGGTGGTCACGCCCACCGCCATCTCCACTCACCCAACTCCAGCCCGGAGACAGGAGCCTCTCCGAATGGACAGAAAACCACTGCTCAGGGAGGGCAAGTATTCCTGAGACTGTCACTCAGGCTCCCCGATCGGGTGCCACCCGCTTCTTCCTGGTCTTTCTCCAGGAATGGAAACTTTCTGGCAACTTCGCCAACTGGAGAGGTCTTGGTTCAAGTTAACGAATAATTGTTATAGAGGGGCTTGCTGTGTAGATTCATTTTGACCTCACCCCCTCCATTTTTGTGAAAAATACATTTTTATGTAATTCACAAAGCAGCAGGTTCCCTCCCTTAGACTTCGGGGCTGATTTTTGCAGGTGAATGACAGGCAACCAAGCTAAGAAACTTAACCTCCCCCACACAAAAGGGCTGAGTACACTCTGCCTGATTGACCAAATCTTCTGGAAAAATGAACGCAGAGGTCCAGGGAGGAGTGCAGAGCTAGGCAAGTCTTGGGTGTAGATGGGGATCCAAACCTTCTCCCCCAGTCATTGTACCAAATCTTCCCTTGGGTCTGCCTGATGCTTCTGTTCCCTCCCTTCCTTGGCAAAAGCAAATGCGTTCTACGTCATCAGAGGCATTAATTTGTAACAGGAAGAGAAGGAGGAAGTGGTTAAAATACAGCCTTCCACATCATACTACATTATTTTATTATATAGAATACAATATGGGATATATATCTGTGATTAGCTTTTTAAACAAACACAGGAGAACAAACAAAAGGTTCTCAGAAGGACATATACTTATTCCACATGTACCTCTATTGATTAAAACACTTCTGCGAAGTCTCTTTTTCTCGTGTTTATTTATTTTTGAGAGAGAGAGAGACAGAGCGTCAGCAGGGGAGGGGCAGAGAGAGAGGGAGACACAGAATCCCAAGCAGGCTCCAGGCTCTGAGCTGTCAGCACAGAGCCCAACGCAGGGCTTGAACCCATGCACCATGAGATTATGACCTGAGCCAAAGTCGGATGCTCAACTGACTGAGCCACCCCAGGCGCCCCCTGCCCTCTTTTTAAGATGGACTTTATGGGGGTGCCTGGGTGGCTCAGTCAGTTGAGCATGTGTCTTCGACTCAGGTCATGATCTCACGGTTCATGAGTTCGAGCCCCAGTTTATGAGTTTGAGCCCCAGTTCATGAGTTTGCACCCTGTGTTGAGCTCTGTGCTGACGGCTTGGAGCCTGGAGCCTGCTTCCAATTCTGTGTCTCCCTCTCTCTCTGCCTGTCCCCCACTTGTGCTCTGTCTCTCTCTCTCTCAAAAATAAACATTAAAAAATTTTTTTGGAGATGGACTTTATAGCTATTCTACAAAATATTCAAGATGACCATTATTAACTATAAATTAATTTTTGACTGATCCCCAAAAAGCACAAGTTAAGGTTTGTCGCCAATAAGGACATCCAAAAAACGGAGTCGCCCACCCTGAAGACAAATTCCAAAGAGGAGTTACCAACACTTGTGTCATTGCCCCTTGTCGCGCTAAGGGGCTCTCCCGCACAAGGTGAATATAGAGTCGGTGCGCTCTTTCCAAGGCTGTTGTCTGGAGCCACATCTGGAGTGTATTATTTATCATTCCTGATGATCCTGACTTCGTTCATCTGGTTGTTATTTTTCATCCTAAACAGTGAACTAAGCCTTCCCTAAGAAGGAGAAGAAGAAAAGGAAACAAATTCCTGAGCCCCATCTGGGTCAGGATCCCATTTCAGATTTCAGCAGGCTCCCACGCGCGAGCCTGGAGGTGGAGGCTATAGGTCTTCCTGCTTCCTGGAGCCCCAGACCTAGAGACTGGAGCACAGACACTGGTGCCGACCCGCCCCACACCTACTGAGTGCCGGGCCGCACCGGGTGCTTGCATGTGGGCTATCCTCCTCAATCCGGGCATATCTGGCCATTTCCTTCCCCGGTGGATGGAATTTGTCATTTCTACGCCCTGCTACCTAGTCGAAGACTGCACGCTCCTCCGAGGCCCTATTGTTCCAGGAGAAGCTCTGGTTTCCTGGTGCCCACTTCCCAGGAGGACTTAACTTCAGAGATCATTCCAGACACGGGGCTCTGGGCAAAGCCTCACTTGAATATCCCTAGTCCTCAGGTTGACCAGCTTGAGCTGGTAAACAGAACCTTGACCCCAGAAGGACATGACCGTGGCCCACCATCACACAATTTGGGGCATGGGGGGGGGGGCGGGCAGGGAGGGCACCGTGCATCCTGAATTCTATGTGAATGGCACCACCTAGAGTTGTGCTCCAGGAGTGCAGTGAATGCGGGTTCCCGGAGCTGAGCGGGGCGGCCACCCTGCAGCCCAGAGAAGCATGGGACTCAGGCAGCCTCACACAGCATTCAAGGGTGAAACACCTTCCTCTTGACAGCTAATGTGTCAACACCTCAACCCCCCCCGGAGAAAGGACTCAAAGGGGAGACCCTCCCTGCCTCACCGATGCTGAGAGATCTAGGCTCGGCACACAGCTCACCAATCTTCTCTCCATTGACTTCAAAGGCAGCTCCGTCCCCTGGGAGGAGCTCGCTCGAGGGTATGGAGCAAAGCTGGCCTGACCCGAACTTGGTGAAGTCGCCTGAGTACAGGTGAGGCTGGGCCTAGAAATCACCGGGAGACATGAGATCCCGTCTGGGCTCCAGCCTGGGGAGGGGTGTGAGCAGGTAATGGAGGGGGTGGGTGCAATCCTCACGGTGTAGAGGAATGTTGACCGTTGCCCCGTCCCTCCCAGACATAAGCCTGCCAGGCTCACACGTGGGCCTTCACCAGCAGGCAAAGCTGCTTTAGCCTCCGCACCCTCTGCAAGCCTAACCCACCTGGATACCCTCCTTCACGCTCTGCCTCGCCCGCCCTTCTGGGCATTCATTCTCTCCACTCCCAAAGAGTCTTTCGGAATAAAACCTACTGACCTCTGTCATTTCCACGACATCCCCCTCAAGCATTCTCTCAGCCTGTGGTCATTCAGGCCCCTGTGTCCTCCCCTGACTGGGACAAGGGCTCCTTCATGTGTCCTATCCACCCCATCAGGCCAAGACATCCCCACCTCAGCAGCTCACAGAGGCTCAGCCATCAGAGCCCCCGATGAGCTACAACATCAAAGACTGAGACACCGGCATTCAGAGGAGAGGGTCAGCCAGTCAATAGCTAACCGACCTTGACTGAACTCCTTCTTCCTCCTGGTACAGAGGGCCATAGAAAGAGTAGGGGCAAAGAGCCTGGTCCCAAAGAGCACTGGGTCGTATGTGACAAAAAAGAGACAGGTCCATCCCAGATTTTTAAAAATAAAATAGGGGCGCCTGGGTGGCCCAGTAGGTTAAGCGTCGGAGTCTTGATTTCGGCTCAGGTCACGATCTCAGGGTTCACGAGTTTGAGCCCCAAGTTGGGCTCCATGCCGACAGGGTGGAGCCTGCTTGGGATTCTCCGTCTCTCCCTGCGTCTGTCTATCTGTCTCTCTCTCTCTCAAAACTAAATAAATAAATACACTTTAAAAAATAAGAATAAAATAAACCTGACCATGAAGGTGAACTTTATGGATAATAAATTTCAGAGGTGGGAGAAAGAGCTGTCAGCGAGAATCCTCCCCGAGGAGGTAGGCCAGGAGCTAGGATCCCCTCAGAGGCTTCCAGGATGCTGAAGAATCATCATGTGGGTGTCCTTTGTTTTCCCAACAATGGCCGTGGGAAAACGGGGAACATCACTGAGCACCCGCTCTCTGCCAGGCACTGCACCAGGTGCTAGGAACACGCACTGCGCCAGGCGCCAGGAACACAGGAAGAGTAAGGGGGTTTGTGCCTTCAAGGTGCTCTCAGCCCAGACGGGAAAGGAAACTGTAAATAGACCTTTATGAAGCAGTGTGGGACCAACACTATGGGTACACCCGACATCACCAGAGCACCACACACACTTCTAACCCTCTGAGAGGAAAGGGGAGGGGAAGGCATCCTGAAATGGGGGGGTGGGGGGTGGCTAATATAACGAAGCAAATGGTACTCCTTCTTCTCCTTACCCCTCCCAACTGAAGGTCACCTTCCACCATAAGCATAAACCATTGGCTTCTTAAACCAAGATCACAGTGGGGTGCCCACGTGCCAGCACACTCTCTCACACATCCTCTGGGCAGATTACTCAAATCTGAACTGGGATTCCGGCCCTGGGGTTCTCCCCCGCAACCCGTCTGCCCCGCAGTCCATCCCACGCTGCCAACATGATGGCCGGGTGCCCTCTGATTCCTGGGTCTGGAAGGACCCTGGGCGGTAGAGAGGGAAGAGCCTACTGTCTCCTAGAATTACATGGTCTGCGGTCCTTCCTCCTTCACACCTTTGGGGAAGATGGCCCTGCTTCCGCCTGGACCTCCATCTGTGATCCCGGGCCCACCTCCCACTGCTGCGGCTGCTCCAGCCTTCCCACCCTGGAAGAACGCACCCCTCCCTCCTGATCTCCCTCTGCAGGGGCTGAGTAGGAAGGAGGCAGACTCTGGTCCCATTTCCCTTGGCCTAGGCAGGCTATTTTGAAAATGAGAAACCCCCTTTGGCCTCTCCTCCCCTCTCGGGAGCACCCTCCCTCCCCTCTCCACATTCCCCAGAAGTTCTCAGACTGAGATCCATCCTACGTGCAGTTATGTGGTGAAATCAGCACTTTTCTTGCCCTGCAGGCGCCGACGCTGGGAAGGGAGCCTACTCAAACCTTTGATGTAGGCACGTTTTAAAAGGCCCACCTGTCCCCTGTCTCTCCCCAGTCCCCAGCCTGAACTGCTGGAGCCCCTCATCACGGCTTTAAATCCCGGGCTACCCCCCAACACGGCCAGGATCAGGTCACACACACCCTCTCCCGCTGGGGGTAATCAAACCCAACCATGCTCACTCAGGGACATCTGTCTCCAGTGAATAAGGAGTGATCCCAAACTTGAGGGGGTTCTGTGACACTTAAAAGCTTCAAGCAGGAAGATCTGCAATTTCTCTTGGAGCAGGGCCTGCAGGGAGGGTCGCTGGGAAACCCTCGTTTGATGTTGTGCTTTCATGGCTGTGGTTTGATCCAGATGTTCCCCACTTGTGGGATTTTCTCCTTGGGAAGGAGGGGCCCTTGGCTGTGAAGACATTTCCATCATGTGCACGTTTGGATCCGGGCTGGCTGGGCGGAGGTTGGGGGCGGGGGGAGGGGGTTGCTCCTTAGCTGATACCACTCTCTGCTCTCACCAACCGTGCCCTTTCCCCCCAGGGTCACATCCTTTCCCTTCCCACGCAAAAAAGAGAAGATGACATTCCCATAAGGGGACATTCCTAGCTCCTTGCAGGTTTGCAGTGTCACTGTCTAGAAATGACTCTGCCTCTCTGTTCTTTTGGCTCCATAAGTTGAAGCTGCATTTGGTTCCCAAAGATGGTTTGTTCCCAGATCATGAAAAGAATAGGAGACGGAGTTCAAGAACCAGATTTCTGGCCAAGGAACAAACAATCATCTGAGAAATTGTGAGTGGGATTGCCCTGAGTGTGGATGAGTCAGGGTTCTGGAAAGAGGAAGTGGCCATCCCTCTTTGGGGTCAGTCCTACCTGGGTCGAAGTAAACCCTTCCAGACACACAGACCCCTCTGCTCCCACAGAGCCTGAAAAGGTTAACATCATCCTTTCCCAAAAGCTTCACTGAAACCTGGAAATCTTTCCTTCAACTTTGAGTCTTTAGAAGTTCCTCCTGCTGTCCAGCCTCAGTCACCACTATCACAGGGTCACCTCACAGGAGGTGGCCTCCCCTAAGGAAACGGCATCAGTCACACCCAAGCCCACTGGCATCCTTCTAGACACTTCTCTCTCCTGGAATCAGAACAAGGGCTGCCAACTCCATTAAAAGTCAGGCTGCTCCTGGAGCTGTGCCCGTGAGCACAGAAATGCTTCTAGAATACTTGCCTGCGTCGTAGAGGTCGTGGCCCATATTGGGCACATGGATGTTGCGTGAAGGAGGCTGGACGGACGAACGAAACTCCAGGCCCTGCTGGACGAAGGCACCAGCCTACAAGTGGATCCTAAAGGACCCCCTTTGGCCACAAGTTTGGGTAAGTGGACTATTTTCAAAGGAGGGGATTGTGTGGGGAGCAACAAAATATGGGAAGCTTCTTGCACGAAGAGATCTGGGGGAGACAAGACAGGGTGGAACCCACTGAGAGGACAAGGAGGGCCCAGTCCTGGGGAGACCCGAGGGAGACAGGCCAGTGGGAGAAGAGCTCGCTGGTTCCCCCAACAGCCCAGAGAAAAGGGAGGGCACAGGGAAGGAAAGCGGAAAAGCCCCAGCAGCTGTCCCACCTGGAGAATTTGAGCGCTGTTCCCAGCTCCCCCACTCTGTGTAACAGCAGGGAAATGCACATTTGGGGGATTAGCTTCCCCCCTCCGGGAGGCCCCGAGGGTCAATTCTCAAGCTCCCCCTTCCCTCAGACTTTGACATCGTCAAGCACAGATAGTCAGGTCATGATGGTAATGGGGGTGGATGGCACTGGTCTCCCTGGCTTGGATTTTTTTCTTGTTCTCCCACATCCTCTCTCTCTCTCTTAGGCAATAATTTTCATTTTCTTGGTGTTATATACCCCATATGTCTCTAGCTCAGAGAACTAGGAAACACTCCATCCTTCTTAAGCTGGGCCTCGACACCTGCAAGCCCCTCCCCTCCCGCACATATGTCCACACAACTGGGGTACATGGTTAGCTTCCCCATGGCCTCCTCCGGCCCCTCTTCCCCGCTACCCTTCTCAGCTTTCGGACTAGAATTAGAGTCTTCTCTCCCATTGGGAGGTGGCCGGGGCATGCTCAGGGGTCCTCACAGCTGGATAGCAGCTGGAAGAGCCCCACATGTTCTGTGTGCACTCACAGCGACTCCCTGAGGGGACCGGTGACAAGGGGAAGAGGTGCTGGGAAATCATGGGCTAGGGGAGCTCATGCAGTGGGATTCTCTACTTGGTCTGGTCTTATCTGGGCCGGGGAGGGGGGTGATTAGACGCTCAACCAAGTGTCCTGGGTCTCTCAGAGGGAATGGCAGTGTGGGCCACCAGTTCTGCCTAGGGCATCTGAAGACTCTTCTTCCCCACCTCCTCTCCTCTGCCTCTCCTGCTCCTCATTACTGTGGAATCTAAGTGAGGCTCATCCCCTCCCCTGTGAATTCTCCCTCCCTAAACCCTTTCACTTATGCCCAAATCATCCCCCCTGCAGGCTTACTAGAGTCTGACCCAGACTCCCCTACTCTAGAGGTAGACTTGTCCCCAACCCTCACTGGTGCTGTGGATGGAGAAACTGAGATGGGACCAGAAGAACCAGACCCCATCTTCTCCTGAGGGGCTAGTGGACCCCCGGCCCTTTCCCAGAATCACCACTCCCAGAATGACCTGAAGAACCTGACAGGGGAAGGGCCATCATGGGAAGGAACGCTTCCTGATCTCTCATTCATGCATGTAAACATGAGGGCTTCCCCCCAAACGCGAGGGTTCCACCTCGGTGCTATGGAAGGCTCCACCCCACCTGCTGCTCGTCCTCCTCCTCACCAGCCCCGTTATTGCCAATACAGAGTCGTTCACGCAAGCTGGCCCCCCAGGACTGGGCTAAGAAGTTTGGGTAGGAGGGCAGAAGTGAGAGACGTTTCCTTAGTGTTCCCTGCAAACCCTGCTAGGCTAGAGGGCCACAATCAGACCCACTGGGTCATTCCACCGGACACCTCTCTGGGATGCATGGAAGGCCATTAGACTCACTGGAGCTGATAAACAAGATTATGGCCAGCAAGCCATCGGCACAGGGCACCCACTGTGTGCTTGGGTGGATTCCGCTGGGGTGGATGGGGCAAAGGAGGGCCATTTCGCTGGTCTTGCATTTCATATACCACACTAACCCACGGGGGAGCACGTTACAGATACTGGAGATTTCCATGCTCGTACAAAACCCCCATCACCTTACCTTCACTCCTGCTCAGACACATGATCCTACGTGGATCTCAGACAGACAAGCTAGACAGAGGAAAGAACGTCCCTGCGTATGGGTTGTCCATGCCGTGTAGCAGTATCATCAGACTTGGAGGCCTCTCTTCTCGGAAGGCGGTGAACCTCCATGTTGCTGAGCCAGGGGTGGGTTAAGTCTCCTGTCTTCGTGAAGACGGGGGGGCAGCTGACATGACCCCTCAAGATCCTACCCTGGACGAGGCAGAGACGCGGAGGTTCTAGGAGAGGGATGTTGAGAAGAGGGACAGACAAACGGATGGAGGGACTGGAGGAGCGGGGAGGGGGAGCGGGGCTGGAGAGACGAATGGTCTCCGCTGGACTGATGGATGGCCGCTGAGGTTTGTTTACTGGCAGCCCCCAGCCCGCCACCACCGGGGGAGAGGAATGGCGGCTGGCACATCAGAGGGCTCTTAGGGAAGCTGATGGAGATGATTTAGATGGGAATGAATCAGCTCCATATGGATTAAGTGTCCCCGCAAATCCCAGGATCTTACAGATGAGGGGACGGGGCAAGGGCACTGAAGGGAGGGGCAAGGGGGGGGCAGTGCGGAGCTGGTGCAGAGTAACGTGGGCCTGGAGCCATTTGGAGGGCGCCCTCAGAGGGCACAGACACTGCGGCCCCGGGTCTGTCCATACCATGTCTCTCCAGCTTGGCACCAGGCTTTAGGAAAAGACCCCATCTGTTGCCGTGTCCCCTATGGGTGAGTCCCTGTCCATCTCCCTTGGCTCTCTCTCTCTCTCTCTCTTGCCTTTCCATCTTTGTTCTTCTGTCCTCCTCCCTCCCTTCTCCCTGCGCTGTTCCAGTCTCTGTCCTTCCACACTCCCCTCTCCTCTGTCCCCCTGCCGCCCTGCCCCTTTCCCTAGAGGTGCGAATGGCAGGGAGCTGACCGCAGGTCCTGTGCACTCCAGCCCTCTGGTCTGTCCTCCCTCTGGGCGCAGTCCCGGCACCAGGTCCCTTGGAGCACTCAGGCTTGGAGTTGTCTGGGGACCAGGAAGGTGGTCCGAAAGTGACCTTTTGACTACACAAAGTTCTTTCTCTTCCTCTCGCCCACCCTGCTCTCAGCAACCCCATTATCCCAGTGCCAGAGGAAGCTTGGATTGGGGCACCATGTCAGTAGACAAGGGCAGGCAATGGGTCATCTGTTGGCTGTGGGGCCACCAGAGAACTGTGTCTCCACTGTTCCTCCCGTGCCCCATGCAGAGGGCCCTGGAGCTGACTGTGGTTATGAAGCCGGCTGCCATGTGGACGACCTGGATCAGAGCACGGGGTAGTCATATATGACAATCGTTTGAAATATCACAGCCACTCTCCCCCCACCCCCACTGGTGATCTATGGGCTGCGTGCCCTGTAAAAATTATTTATCGGGGCCTCAGAGTATCCTGATTTAGTACCGCTGCCTCTGGGGCCGAGGGGCCTGCCTGTCCGCTGGAGCCTAAGCGTTAAACGACGCTAAAAAGTTAAACGGCCAACGTTGGGGGCTCACTCGAGGAGGCGCCATAAAGCTGTCGGAGCCGCTTAAATCAGGAGCGAGGATTCCCCGGGACATCTTCTCACCATATGCCGCAAGCCAAGAAGGCTCTCCTCGCCCCTCTGCGCTCACCCAAGGCAGGGTGAGCAGTCCACACAGGGCAGGGGGCACAGGGGCCAGGCTGGGGCCAGAGCAGTGGAGGAGGTCAAGGCTGACCTCCTCTACAGACCTCTTCCAGTGTCCCCAGGGCTGGGGCCCAAGAGTGTAAGACGATGCGTCCAGCCCTCTGCCTCCGGCCAGGGGTTTCCTCATTCAGACCATTTTTAAAGACCTCCATCAAAAAAGCAGTGTGGCTGTCTCTTCCCATGGCCCTTCGGGAGGCAGTACTTCCCTGGTATCTCACTTCCGTCTGTTTCTGCGCATCGAACCCGCTGGAACTCAGTGTCTCCCTGCTTGGGTGTGGAGAGGGGGTCCTGTCGGGCCAGTCTGTGTTGTGATCTTTAGCCTCCTTCACACCACCACCCCCCCCACGCCCCCTCCTCGCAGGGCTCTCTGAAGAACAGAGCCCAGCCTTGGATGGCCACCAGACACCCCCGGGGCACCCGCATGACACTCCAGCTCCGCAGACAGTTCTCCAGGCTGAAGCCCAGTCCATGCTGCCACCGCCCGGCCACAAGCAAGAGGGAGGTGGGTGTCTGCGGGCTGTCGATCACGCCTCCTTTCAGCAGCAGTAAGACCTGCCTCTTAAAACCTCCGCCTGGGTCCCTAATATTTGCCTGGCTATATATCTCCGGTGATATATGGACAGAAATTGCTCGTAAACGGCTATAAAACCTCTTAGTTGAGCCGGGGAGGAGGTACATGAGTGTGGGCATGGCCCGGGCTGCAGGAGGATCGGAAGCTGAGCCATCATCCCAAAGTCCCCCCAGACCCCAGGGGTGAGGGGCTGCGTGTGGGACCCTCAGGGGAAGAATGGAGGAAGGAGGCCCAGGGGTTGCTCTCCAAGCTCCTTAGGAGGTGTTATGGGGCTCTCTCAGCTGGGTGGCCCAGTGACGTGTGTGTGGCTTTAGGCAAGTCACTTGGGGGGCTCCGCACCATGATTCCCGTCATCAGTGAGGATAAGGACACCTACCCAGCTCCCTCGGTGAGTTGTCACGAGGGATCAGATAAGGAAAGGCATAGAGCCCGCATTAATCAGTACTTTGTAAACAAAAGAGGCTGCATATATTGGACCCGACCCCCAGAAGGGCATGGTGTCTTCTGAAGGCCTACTACACGCTGGATCCTTTACCTAATTATCTTTCATCCTGACAACACCCTGCCATGGAGATACGACTGTCACCGCACTGCAGACACGAAACCTGAGGTTCACAGAGGTGCACGCAGGTAGTCAGTGCCGGGGACCGATTCCAGAGCCGGTGCCCGTTCCACACATCAGCATGACATCGCGGGCACTGGAGGGGTAGCTGGTAAGACACCGGGGGGCTTCCATCAAAGAGGCAGGGGGACACCAGGACAGATGGCTTCTCTCCTGCTCCCTCCCCTTCCCCAGAGCGCAGGCCTCTCTCTCAGACACTTCTGCTGCAATACGTGCAGGGTCCGGAGCCAAGGGGTTCCCTCAGCATATAACCACTCACTACACCCACCATCCAGAGAAACAGCTCCTGAAGGAGAAAGGGAAACCTAGGGCTTTGTGGGAGGCCAGTGCCCTCCACCCAGGAGGCCAGGAGACACGGGTCTTGCGTGGGCCAGGGGAGAATGGCCTTCGTGGGGGTAGGTCAGCAGGTATAGACCCCTGACAGCCATAGTCCCAGAGCCCCTGGACCAACCCCCCAGGCCCTGGCTATCCCTTCTGGTTACCCCCCAGCCCTCCTTTTCCCCACCCTGTAGCCTTTCTGGTGACCCCATGCTGTCCCTCTCCCACAGCATCCACCTGACAGCCCCTGACTGTCCCCCTCCCCCATCTCCCTCCACACGGAGCTGCCCCTTTCCTCCACTAGGAGCCCTGGTTCTCTTCCTCTCTCTCCAAGTCTCTTCAACCCTTGCTTGTCCCTTGTGGTCTCCCACCCCTTCCCTCCCTCGTGGTGTCCCTCCAGCTCCTGGGTGCCCCTTCCTTCCATGGCCCCCAGCCCCTACCCTTCCCCTAGCGTCCCTCTGGTCTCTTCTCACCTGCGCTCTAGGACCCTCAGCCTCTGACCTGCCCTTTGTCCCCCTCCAGTGACAAACCAGGACAACAGTAGTAAGGCCACCCTTCTGCCCCCCAACTCCCCTTCCCTGGTGGCTCCCACCCCCAACCCCACTTTTCTTTAAGTTTCCAAATCAACCTTCCTCCAATAATAATGATAAAGCAGGAAGCCGGGCCGGAGGACAGTGCAAATTTTTCTTCTTGACACGGAGTTTCCGATTAAAGGCAAAGGGACATAAATCCTCCTGCGTAATTGCTGTGCTCCAGCTCGGAGCCACTTGGAAGGGAGGCTCCCACCCTCTCTGCCCCTGCCCCAGGGACCCCCACCCCCATCCTGAGCAGGGCTTGGTCCCCAGAGCCTGGAGCTGGGTTGGGAAGCGGGAAGGGAATGGTGTGGGCACAAACCTGAGCCAGGCTACCTGCATTTCCCTTCCAGGGGTCCCGGTCCAGATGGATGGCAGCCCATGGCCGCCCCCAGCAGCCCCTCAAACCTTCACATTGAGAGCATGCTTTCTATTTTGGCAAAGCTTCTCAGCATCCATGATCTCAACTGATACTTTCAAGGACTTTGAACATTATTAAACAAGTCTCAGATGGAGGGAGGAGCCTTTAGAAGTCAGCCAGAGCAACTCTCCTGGTCTGGCAAGTAGGGAAGCAGGGCTGTAGGAGGGGCCACCTAGGGGCAGAACTGGGCCGGAGTGCTGTCCTGGCCCCCATCCGAGTTTGCCGTCTCACATACAACGGAGGCCTGACACCTGCTGAAATCCACTAAATCGAGGCCCGAATAGCCTATCCCCCCCCCCCCCGCCCTGCCCAGCGGTCTTCTCACCCACCAGAGAAGCTTTTGTAACACTCAAGAATGTTTGATGTTCTTACCCTCCACGCTTAGAGGAAGAAGACACTAGAAGTGGGTGTGAATTGCTCAAGATCGAGGGCCTGGAGTCGCCAAACCTCCCAACTCCACGTTTACACTTGTGTTTTCGGCAACTTCTGACACACAGAGATTCCAACCTCCAGCCACTCTGCAGGTGGAACCCCGCCTGGCCAGGACACCCGCCTCCCGACCTTCAAGGGGGGCACACCCGCCCCCCTCCCTCACCTCCTGCGAGAGCCCACCACTCCACCCTTCCCTTCCTTTCCAGTCCTGTGCCCACTCTCCCCATTCCACGAGGCCTTCCCGATGGGAAGCCTTTGGTTTCTCTTCCCTCTGTTTCTCCCTGCTCTGAACAACCTCTTCCAGCTAGTGCTAAGTCAGCTCCCGGGTGTTACTCTCCTCTCGTGCACTAGGGGAACGAGCCTGGGTGTCTTCCCTCCCAACCCTCCAACCCTCTTCCCCACTCAGACCCAACCAGATCTGCCCAACCAGAGACATCAGCGGATGTCTCTACTACATACAGTATATGGCTCCCATGGTCCTGGGAACCCAGCAGTCCCGTCACCTCTTGTTCAGTGGAAACTTCCACAGAAGCCCTAGGATTCCCACATCAGGCATAAACTACCATGGCTTCTGGGTTTCCCTGGCCCCCCAGACCCCTTCCCTAACATCTCGGGTGAGGGGAGACCTTCGGCTGGAACTGAGTGAAAGAAAAGTCACACCCTCAGTCTGCTTTCCCATCCCTGATTAAAACTGGACCCCAGCAATTCAGGCCTCCCAAGGTCTACCCTCTAGGTCTCTTGCTTGAGCTCCTCGGAGATTGTGACAAGGTGGCAGACAACTGGGTCCCTCTACCAGACCCTGACTGACACCCCCCAAGCTCCCCCCAACCCACATCCAGCCCTGCGCACCTGCCCTTCCCTCTGCCACGGCAAAACTGAGTATGGAGCAAGGTCCAGTGAGGTCTTTGGAGTCTTCGAGAAGAATGTCCTATCTGGGTCGGGAAAAAAAGAAAAAGAAAAAAAGAACTGGCCTGGGGATTATGGTGGGCTTTTCTGGGCATCATGGTAGAGCTTCTCAGGATGTCTACAACGTTAGTCTAGAGGGCCACAAACCTGTGATCCTTCCCAGGCCCAGGGAGGGGAGAGAGCTAAGTCTATAAAAGAAAGCCAAAGGGTGGAGAGGACAGAGGAGGTCCAGGCTCCCAGAAAAGGGGGATGGTCTGACGTTGCAGGGAAGTGAGGCCTGCTGTACCCCATCCTGGTATTCCCAAACCCTGACCAATAACCTCATTTGTTGACAGGAGGGGGCTGGGAGTGGAGAAGGGTCCTTCTCCCCTGTTAGTGACTACAGGCCAGAGACTATGAGTGCTCTCGGCTTTCTATAGGGAGGAAGGACTGGAGAGAGGGGCCTAGACAGCAGGATGGTCCTCCTGGATGTGTGCCTTCAAGTGCAACCAGGCTCTGGGCCCCAACCCCAATCTTAGAGCCCTGCATGGGGATCACTTAGGGGAGAATCTGGAGATAGACCCTTCTCCCTGGAGATCCCACTCTTCCAGGATCACAAACCCTCATGTTGGACCCAGACACATAAATGGAGAATTACTCTTGCAGTTTAGTCGTGGAAAATGTCCTCAGAGGTGGCAGTGTGGGGCAAGCACTGGGAAGACAGGTGGGAAGGGAGCAAGAATGGGGATGAGTTCCAGCCCCAGAGACTGGGGACAGGGAAAAAAGGCCCACTCACTCTTGTGTCCATCATTCACTCGGCGACTATTTGCAAGGGCAGCCATGTATCAGGCATGGCCCTAGGAGACACAGAAATGAATTAAAGAAGGAGGAACAACAATGGGGGAGGTCCTCAGAAACTCAGCTCCTCCCCCAAAGTATCAGCGTCAGCTTGCAGAATTCCCCAGGTCCATGCTAGCTAAGCTCCCATCTCCAGGCCTGTCTCATCCAAAAGAAATCCATTAGCCATAATTCTGGCTGCCTTCTTCCCCAGGGTCCCAAGCCCTGCCCCAGCCCTTGCCCTGGTTCCTGCCTCTCAAATATGCCATGCTCTTTCCCACTGGGCAGACTTTGGAGCATCTTCAGGCCATAGCTACAGCAGGAGGGATGGGGGCTAGATGTGCTGAGCACCTTGCCAGCAGCAGGGAGGAGGGTACTGAGGGCTCCAGTGGAGGCCAAGGAAGAGATATGTGAGCATACATGTCCAGGCCCAAGATCCTCAGCCCGACTCTGAGTCGTGCTGGGAGAGGCATCATTCATCTGCCCAGGGGTGGAGAAGGGGCAGGGGGAAGGGAATGAAAAACACCCACAGCCCATTAACCTACTTTTGCAACTTCATTAAAACAGAGTCTCCGACATGTCGCCATAAATTGTCTTCTGAGGAGGAAGCCAGATCCAACATCTAGTTCTAGCAGTAAAGCCTCTGAGAAGAAGCTGGAATAACCAGGGTGGAAGGGACACACTGGGTGAAGGAGGGGGTGTCACTGCATGGCTTTGCTGACTGAGCTGCCTACTAGAGGACTTCCTAAGTGGGCACGCCACCTGGGGGTGGGGGGGAGCAGGGAGAGGCTTCTCTATAATATTGTACAGTCACGGCCCTGATCAAGAACCCTTACACTTCCTGGATTCCCTCATGATAAACCTAAAAGCTCTCCTCGGCCTTTCCAAGCCTCCTTCTGGAAGCCCCGCTCTGGCCCAAAGCTCCCTGCTCCAGGGTATGTGCTGAGTATCATGGTCACAGCCCTGAGTACAGAGGACCCCAGCAGCCTCCAGACGACCTAAGACCCGCACTGCCCTGGCTGAGCACACAGCCTGACCCAGTGGCATGAACACTGGCCCAGGGGTCAGTGGGGCTGAGCCCCCGCTTCCCAGCTGACCCATCTGGATCCCGTCCTCATGCGAGTGGTGACTGAGTGCCCGGGCCCTGGAGAGGGACCGCCAAGGTTCAAATTCTGCCTTTGCCACTGAAGGACCTCAGCCAACTTATTTAACCTCCCTTGCCTTAGTGTTCTCATGGGAATAATTATAGCTCATAAAGTTATTGAATCTTAAATGGGATGGCCCATGGAAAACGCATAACACTTAAGACCTCACATCCTAGGGGTCAATAAACATGGGCTATTGTTGTCATCTTTAGGTACTTATGTGTCTAGGTGAGGAAACTAAAACCCGAAGAGGGGAACTGATTTGGGTCAGAATCAGATTTCCTCTGGCCGAACTCAAGGATCTTCTCCAACACGTCCCCTCTGGACCTCACTTTCTTCGTTTGAATAATGACGGGAATAAAATAGACCAGTGGTTTCTTTCTCCTCCTCCTCCTCCTCCTCCTCCACCACCACCACCACCACCATCATCATCATCATCGCCTTAGAATTTCTTTTCAAAGCAACCTAACTCAGAATGCCAATACACCAGGGTGGACTAGGTGGGGAGAAACTAGTGCGAGGGCAGGGGGTAGTCTGGAGCCTGAGCAGCCACCCCTGAGTCCCACCGGAGAGACTGGGGGTGTCCAGACCTCAAGTCAAGCCCTTGGCCAGAATGATCTCAGGGCTTCCACTGGCAGTCTAGGAAGCGAAAGAGCAAGAACTCTCCAGACCACACTGGGAGAGGAGGAAGAACCTGATGAGAGACTTTCTGCGGATAGGATGGTCTTCATACCCTTACTGCACAGAAAAGGGGTGGAGGAGGGAGGGATGCAGGGAGTGAACCAGAAGGCTCCACGCAGAGTAGCTAGTCCACAACCCAGGTACAAGCCACCCTGAGCCCCTCCACCTTCCGCACGCTTCCCAGCTCCGAGCGGCCCGCGCTCCCGCCATAGCTGCAGCCCAAGAAAACATGGCCATAAAACAGACATTTGCTTTAATTTTGACTTGAAGGGGCAATTTAGCGCAGGCTGTTTGCAAGCTGTCAGAGTTCTTTACGAGGCTCTATCATGTTTTCCCAAAATGCTCCCCCCAAGCGGATTCCCGGGGTCAAAGTTCACACATAACTATTTAGGGGGAAGAGGGGTTGGAGGGAGCATGGGAGACTGAGGAGAGTGGAGAATACACACACACACACACACACACACACACACACACACAATTTTTTAAAAATCAAGAGTGGCTGGGAAACTAATAGCAAAAGACAGCCAGACCGGGACAGCCCCCGGTCAGAGACAAGTGCTGCGTCTCTGTCCAACCCTCCTCCCTCTCTGGGCCTCCCACAGCAGGAGACTGTCCTGGGCAGAAAAATGAAACATTGTGACTCAGCCCAGCCTCAAGGGCCTCACACACTTATTCACAATGACCTGGATACTTGGACACTTGCATTCACAAACAAATCTTGCTGAGTCCTGACTGGCATTTTCTTTCTTCTTTTTAAGTTGAGATATTTATTTATTAGTCATCTCTACACCCAACGTGGGGCTCAAACTCGCAACCCCCAAATCAAGAGTCGCATGCTCTTCCAACTGAGCCAGCCAAGCACCCGCTGACTGACATTTTCTGTTACTGCCTCTCTACTTTGCACCTTCTAGCAACTCTAGAACCCCACAAACTACTGACCCTTCTCCCCTCAGCTTCCGCTCTGATCCCCCTGCTGGTTTTCTAGGGTCCTTCTTTCCTAGGAGAAAGTGCTAGATCTTACTAGATCCTCCCCACTGTTGGAAGGAGGGGAAAAGTCACCAACTCACCTCCTTCCAAAGTTGGCTTGCTTCTTCTGTTTTCCCACAGCCCACCCCCTCTTCCATCAAGAGCCCTGGGCTGAGACCCATTCAGAGGAATAACCCCCACACACCGTAAACAGGGTGGCTGCTCCCAAGTCTGGAGGCACCCAAGGACCTTGGAGATCAGAGTGGGTAGGGCCTGGGAAGCCAGACCCTGAACATACTCCAGGTACCTTTCAGCTCTCTACAAAAAAAGATTTCCTGCCTTTAAGGTCCTTTGGAGGTTGGGGCATAAGGGCTTGGGGGTGCACACTGGGGCTTTCATCCTAACCTGTCCCCCCAAGGTGATATGGGAGCAAAGGGGAGACAGAGGCCAAAATATAGGACAGGGGTCTCCCCTCACTGAAGACCCCTCCCCTTTCCTCACATTCTAAGGAATTTTTCTGGTCTCTGTGGACAATTCCAGCCTCAGTATTCCCAGGGAAGGGTGATGAGGCAAAGGGGACATGTCTCAGGCTGGGAGCGATCCCAGAGGTCAGGGTGAGTTGGGGGCAGGATGTCCTGGAGGCAGGGGAATTGGGACTATGGGAATCTGGGGTGATGGGAAGTCCCGTGATCCCCTCATAGCAGCACATGCACAGGAAAGTCCACCAGAGGAGCTAACTGGAAGCTCAATGGGGTGTTTTGCAGCCCAGATCCTGCCAGCAGGCTATGGACCAGGGACACCACTAAGGCCTGATGCCAAGCCACTCAGGTTGATCTGAGGAGAGGGGAGTATGGGTTCTCCTGTCCAATGATCAAGGAGGAAAGAAACAGACCGGAGCCCACACAGGGAGAAATGAGATGGGACGGGG
This sequence comes from Panthera uncia, assembly GCF_023721935.1. Lineage (NCBI taxonomy): Eukaryota > Metazoa > Chordata > Mammalia > Carnivora > Felidae > Panthera > Panthera uncia. Next base: position 78,047,271 of record NC_064809.1, read on the forward strand.
ACCCAGACCCGCAAATAACTGTGTCCCTATCTCCACTGTGCATGAATTAAGCTCCCACCTACATAATGTTCTCTAATGCCCCAAAGCAGCCTACAACATTAATTCTATTTTCCATGTACATAAACTGGTGGTGCAAGAGGTCAAGGAAGTGGTCTAGGATCACACGCACCTGTCTAGACCTGACACCAATCTGCTTTCTCCTGGAGAGTGAGAAGTCTCTGGACCCTTGAGTGTAATTGCCATCGAGCTACTTACCACCCCAGCCTCCTTACCCTCTGGGCTGAAGGAGGCTATCTGTGCATCTATCTGAGGATGCTCGTCCCCATCCTCACCACCGCAAAAACACAGAATCTGAGAATATGGAGGTCTAAACTCCTCATGGTACAATTGGGAAACTGGTGACCAGAGAAGGTAAGCTACTTGCCTGGGCTCAGACAGCCAGAAAGAGCCAGAGCAGGGACTTGATCCAGTTCAGACCATGCTATTCCCTGGAGCCAGGTTCTCAGCTATTTACATACACAGAGGCCAGGTGCCAAGTTGGCACAGGGAAAATAAAGATGAACAAATACAGGCCCTGCCTTGAGAGGCTCAGAAGTGGCAACGTGGGGCCCTCTCATCCCAAGCTGCGGAAAGACTTCTCCTCCAAATGTCAAAAACCAAACAAAGAAAGAAGTTGCTATCAGCTGAGGCAGTCAAAAAGTCCTCCTGGAAGAGGGGAGCCTAACCCAGTTCTAAGAGATGTGAACGGGAAGAGGGCACATCCTCCGGGGGATCCAGGCAGGAAGAGAAATGCAAGTGTATATGACATGGATTTCTTTAGGAAGATACTCCTGGTGGAGGATGATGGGAGACCAAGCTGGAAGGTCAGGTTGGGACCAGATCAGAGAAGGCCTTGAATGCTAGCCTAGGGAGTCTGAGCCTTATCCCACGGGCACCAGGGAATCATGAAAAGCTTTCACCTGGGGTAGGAGGGGGACCCAAGCAAAGAGGTTAATTTGGAAATTTACCCTAGAAGCCGCTTCCATGGCAGACTGCCTGAAAGAAAACCCGAGACACCAAGGGTGTCAGTGCAAATACTGGTGTGCTGTCTCTAGGTGTGCATTTATTGTGGGTGGTGTGCGTGTGTGTGTGTGTGTGTGTGTGCGCGCTGTATGTCTGGGCTGGCTTGTATGCACGTATGCACATAAGCACGATGCTGAGATCAGGAAAGTCTGGTTTCACAAACCACCCTGGTCTGCTTGGGGGTGGGGGGAGATGATGGATCACCAGCTCCCCGCCCCTCTGTCTCCCTCCCTCTCCCAACCACCCTGAACGGGCAAGAGTGCTACACCCCTGCGTGCACATGAAAGCAACCCTCCTAGAAACAGACATGCACCTGGAACAGAGTGAGCATCTCCTCACCTGACATCTTCCCCCAAATCTCAAGTTGGTAGTAAAGGACACCCAGGGCTAACCATCCAGCAGCCCGTGAGCTCAGAAGGGCAGTGAGAGTCAGGTGGGGGACAGGTGTGGCGCTGCTGCTGATGAGAACAGTTCAACCAACCAAGACCCAAGTAAACTCAGAGAGGAGGGGGAAATGCCCTGGAGAGACAGAGTAGAGATGGGGGCACCGCTCAGAAGAGGGGTCTCTTGGCGGGGCAGGGGGGCATTAGGAGCCCATGTGCCCCTTACTTCCTGCCAACCTTCTCACTGAAGTCAGGAAGGGACCTGCATTACTAGGACAGCTGTTTTATTTTGTCCCCCTTTGGGACTCGGGTATAAAGGGGTCCAGGCCACTCCCTTCCCTCAGCCAAGAGACCCTCAAATATGGGGGGACTATGACTAATGAATCCTGGTGGGGCAGTCATTACTGTGACCCGCAGAACAGTGATTAGCAATTATGACAGCCACACCATCATACCCATCACCCCTGGCAGAGGGGCCTGGCAGCCAGGATTCCTGGTACTTCCACCAGCTCTCTGCTCACCATCCCTTGTTTCCTTTCCTTTTATTTATTTATTTTTAAATTTTTCTTTAAAGGCATTGCTGCTTTCTTCCTTTTTTTTTTTTTTTTAAGTTTACTTATTTACTTTTAGGTAATCTCTATACCCAACGCGGGGCTCGAACTCACAACCCCAAAATCAAGAGGTGCACGTTCTACCGACTGAACCAGCCGGGCGCCCCCTTGGTTTCCTTTCTTAAAACCCATGGAGAATTCTAATTTGGGGATTTCTAGGATCTCAGAGTCAGAACAAATCTTGTAGAGGTCCCACCCATTTGTAACCATCTGTTCTCCCAACTCCAGCCTGGGCACTCAAGCCCACCAGTCACCCACTGCCCTGGCAAATTGCCGAAGGCACGTATCTGCCCCTTAAGACCTCGGGTGCCCCTATGGGGAAGGCTGGGAGAGCTCTGCCATCTTTACCATCCCGAGGCCTTTTCCATCGTTCCCCAAGCCAGCCCAGACACACAGCTTCCCACGCTGATCAGTGACAACCTCTTCGAACATCCAGTTCAGGGTCACCCATCCGTACCCCTCCAAGAAACAACTCCAAGTTCTCCCTCAAGCCCGGTTACTCGAACTCCAGCCTACTTCTTCCGCAGCTATTTGCTGCGGGCCTCCCACCAGGCAGGAAAACGATGCTCTGTTTTCCCTGACTTCTAAGAAGGCTTCCAAACCCTCTGCTTCCATGTTTCTGACTTTTGCTCAAGTGTATCCTTTCCCAGACTGTCAGGAAGTTCTCCATGTTTCACCTGAATCTCACCCTCGGTGAGAAAGACTTGGAGAAAGGTCATTTATTCAAAATCCTATCTCAGCTTTCTGGGTCACTGATGGAGCTGTAGTGTGCTTTGGTTCCCTCCGTCAGCCTTCCAGAAGCACTCTTCTGACTCCAAACCCCAGGCTAGGGCCCCAGCATCCCCATTACCCCAGAGCAGTGCAGGGGATGCCTGCCTCCAGGCCAGACTCTAGCTCAGGATGTCAGCCCTGACCCCAGCAGAGCAAAGGGGGAACTGTCGTACAGCCCAGCCCCCAGCCCAGACTAGAGAAGGAGGTAATTAGGAGCTGTGCGGTCCCTGTCCCCCAACAGGTACAGCTGAGCACCTGCATCCATCATCGGGGCAGCTGCCAGAGAGGGGGAGGGTCACGTGGCTAGGCAGGACCAACGGCAGGGCTGGGGGAGGCCGTGGAGCAGGGGATTGGCTGGTCTGCAGACGGAGAGTAGAGGGCTGTAGGGGATAACCCGAAAATGACCTTGTGGGGACTTTAGCCCCCAGTCTCTGCTCCTCCCTAGACCCCCCTCTACCCTCCCCCAGTTCCTAACCCACAGCCCACCAGTAGCCCTCACCTTGCCATTTTCTCTCTCCCTTCAAAGCCCCTTCTCTAGGGTGCAAGGGCCCCTCTTACTCATTTTTTTACAAAGGAAAATGGCCTTCTGTGTGCTTAATAAGTCCCAATGAGCACGTGGGGGTAGGGAGTCGATTTGTGGCCCAAATAGGGGCTGGTGACTCCATGAGAAACACCGCGGTAAGGTTAGGGTTCGAAGGGAGAAACAGAGGGAGGAGGGGGCTGTGTTTGGATGGCAGAAGTGTGGGTGCAGGTGCGTTTTTCTCTAATTGCCGGCTTCGGTGCCAGGGTGTGAATGTGGAGGGTGTGTTGGCAGCCGTGTGCATGGCGCATCTCGCGGGGGTGGGGATGGGGGGCAGCCTGGGACGTGTTTTGCATACTTGCACTAACCTGGGTATGCTGCAGTATACACTAGGGCAGAGATGGGCATGTTGACCTTGGCCTTCTTTCTGTGTGTGCGGAGGCTCATGTTCACTTAGTTGGTACCAAGCACACTGACACAATGGGCTTTCACCTTGCCTGTTTCCGACCCAAAGAGGGGAACCCCACAACCCACCTGTGCCTGGGACCCCTCAGCATGTCTCCCAGCTGAGTGGCAGGAACCCCCCCCCCACCACCCCCACCCCTAGGACCACAGGTCAGGGTGGCAGCTGGCAGGAGAGAAGAAAGGGAAAAGAGGAGGGGCAGCTTCGCCAACACCTGTGAAGGTTCTTCGTTATATATGCAAATGCCCTCATTAGAGATGCAGAGCGCTTCCCGGAGCTAATGGCTGCTGCAGCCTTGTCTGTGTGGGGATGCCGAGCAGAAGGAGACTGCGGGCTGGGGGAGAGGGTGGTGGCAGGACCACTGCCCTCTGGCTGAGCGGTGCCAGGGCCCTCATTCCCCAGGGCTGGTCCTGGGTGGTCCTGAGCAGGGGTGGGGGTGGGGTGAGGTAGGGGTGAGCCCACGGTAAGAGTGAAGGCCACGTGCAGGCACAGCAGAATCAGGAGACCACAGCTCTGGCCCTTGGCTTCATCTGGGTGGGCAGCACCCCCCTTGGATCAGGCCTTGCCAGTTGGGTCCTTTGAGGAATGCTGTAGATAGGTGTACATCCCGCACTGCCACCTCTCCACCCACCGAGCCCAAGAGCCTGGCGACCTCTGGATCTTGGAGCAGGTGACCCTGGCACCTGCTCCATAGGACGCTACTGATGCCGCCTGACATAGACAGACTTCTACACAGCCCGCTTCCTAGACCCTCCGTTCTCCCTTCTGCTGCCTCTCTGGGAAAAACAGTCTCATTGTGGTCTTTTTCTGTCACCTCAACCATAGAGAAAGGAGCCTGATTCCAGCCGCTGCTGCCTCTCAGCCCATTGGACATCCTTTTATAGAGCAGCCGTTCCTTGGGGCTGCCTTGTGCTTTTTCAACCTCACTGCCACCAACACGGCACCAGAGACAAACACAGACGCACGCACAGTCCATTCACACACACCCTCAGAAACATCCAAATGATCACTCTCCTCATCACTGGGACACACACTGTCCTGTTTATATCAACCTGCCCTTAGACACACACCCACACTTCAGCAGTCCTGCAAGCCTCTGCTGTCCTTGAGCACACGTCACCCCATTTTGGGGACACAGTCCACAGAGACCTCCCCTGCCCTACCCCCCCACCTCTCCTTTCTTTGCTTCTCCCTCCCCTTCCCGCCCTCCTCCCTGGGCACCCGTTTGCCAGGGTTATTTATAGAAGCAAGCGATAAATTCAGTGTGTTTCTCGGCGCGCAAAGCTATAAATAATGGCACAGATCATTAAACCCCGAGAGCAGGCCCAGCCGCCCCACAAACAAGATGAAGTACAAACCACCACGTGAGAGGGAGAGAGGGAGGCGCAAGGCAGAGCCCCAGACCCAGGGCCCGTGGGCTCCAGCCTGCACCCTGCAGCCCAGTCCCAGTGAACTTGGGCCTCCACGGGTCCTGCCTGGGTGGGTGCCTGGGGGGGAGGAGAGAGCAGAGCTGGGCCTAGGCTTGCAGGCTGGTGAACAGAGCTCACCCCCCACTGAGCTGCCATACCCTCCAGCCCTCCCCCTTTCACCCTCTTTCCCCCCCTCTGCTTCTCTTTCTAATTCCCTCACTGGATTTTCATCTTTCTTAGATTTTTCTTTTCCTTCCAAACTGTTCTTCTTTCCACCATTCCCTCCATCTCTCCATCCTCCTTCCTTTTTCCTTTACCCTCTGCCCTTCACCTCTCCCTCTCCACCCACTGTTCTCCCCAGCCCTGCCTCCCTTCACCCCAAGTCCCCGGGCTCCAGGAGTGGGCCCTGATCCCACCAAGGAGCCCTCAGAGGCAGAAAGTCCCCTGTCAGCAGAACGCTGGAGCTGGCTGCTGATTCAGGGTCTGTAATCTCCCAGGCGGAGGCAGCCGTGGCAGGGGGGCGGGGAGGGGGACAGTGAAGATGGATGAGGAGTAGAAGAACAAAATGGCACGGACACCAGGGACAGGCTCCAGGCTAAGAGAGGTTCTGGGGAGTGGGACCAGAGCCCCAAGGTTCAGCCCCAACCCCACCAGCGCTGGCTGGTCAGTCAAGTGAAAAGTGCTTTCCGGGTACAGAGACGGCGCCATGGGAAAGATAAGGCAAATAGGAAGGAGCAGAGGGGACCAGGCAGGAGCAGCAGAGAGATGTTGGTGGAATCAAAGAGGGGTCAGAAGGAAACCAGGGGGAAAAAAGGGGGCACTGATGGAGGGATGCCCCTACCCGGTCCCACCATCCCCAGTTCCAGTGTGGACCCCCGAGCAGCCATATTGTCCTCCTGAGTCCAGATCGCAGTGTGGAAGGTTTGGGGGTCCCGACCATGGCTACCACAACCCTCCCTCCTTCACTTTTACGAAGTATCTCTACCCTTTGGGGTTCACCCAATCTACTTCAGCCTATTTTCTGGAGGTCTCCCTCAGTGCCAGTCAGGTCACCTACCATCTGGGACCTTTTCCCCCTTCCCACTGGGAAGTTCTTACCCCTGCCTGTTTCAGTTTGAGCCTCTCTCCTGGGAGGCTAGAACCTACATCCAATATGTGCCAAACAGGGCCCCAGAATGCCAAACAATGTTCAACTCTTTGAAGTCTCGTCAACCCCAGGGATGGTAGTCAGTTCTCACCAGCACCCATGATGTCAGGCAAATAGACCTCAGATGGGGCAGTGGGCATAAGACCCAACATCAACCAGAACCTACTGGTGTTGAGGGTGGATAGATGCCAGGATAGGGCAGTTACATCCTTGGACAGTTAAGGGGGAGCCCTGTGGGCCTGAGCAAGGTGCAACCTGGCCTCGTGGCCAGGGGTGGACAAGAGAGCCTCGGAGACTTCCCCGCCCACCCCTGCCCTCTACACCCCACAGCCAAAGCGGCCATCTGCTCCCACTCGCTCCCCTGTCGGCCGGTTTGATGCAGAGCTCGGTTATTTGCCTGGGGATTTATAGTAGGAGCCAGGACAGCAGCTAAATCCCCCAGCCACCAAGGTAAATCAGCCGCCGCGATGGGCCGGAACGAGGGAGCTGTCAGGCCGGGCAGCGGCACAGCAGGGCTGGAGAGGAAAACACTTGTCCCCGCTCCCTGGGGGCAGCAGCCAATAAATCCCCTCAGGCACCGATTAGGGCTAGAGGCCTGACCAAATCTTGAGGGCTGTCGGTGCTGCTGGCAGAGAATGCACCGCAGTGGGCAGTGCCCACGGACCTCAGCTGCGGCCCAGGGATGGGAGGCACGGAAGAGCCTCTCAAACAGCTGGCCTGCGAACCATGGGGAGAGACCAAAACCTGCCGTCCCAAGAGCCGGGCGAAGCAGGGTCACGGCTTAGGGAGGGTCTCCGGAGCCAAACGCCTGCATTCCAATCCTGGTTCTGCCACTTAGTAACCGTGTGACTGTGGGCAAGTCACTTACTTCCCATGCCTCGGTTTCTTCGAGAGTGAAACGTGGATGAGGAGGGCAGCTACCTTGCGGTTATGGCAATTACATGAGGTGATGTGGACTGTTCGCTGTCACAGAGAAGAAGCTCTTGAGGCTAGGTTAGATCTGGTCTTGTGCAGAGAAAGGAGAAGGGGCCAGATGACCTTTGGAGGAATCTGGGGATGCTGAGATGATGTTTCAAGAAAGAGGGCTCTTTTTCTTTTTTAAGTTTATGTGCTTGTTTTGAGAGGGAGTGAGAGCGCATGTGTGCGTGGAGGAAAGGCAGAGAGCGAGGGAGAGAGAGAGAATCCCAAGCAGACTCCGCACCGGCAGGGCAGAGCCCGATGTGGGGCTCGAACCCACAAACCATGAGATCGTGACCCGAGCCAAAGTCAGACGCTTAACCAACTAAGCCACCCAGGCGCCCCAAGACAGAGGGCTCTCAGGCTCACTGGAGAGAAAGTGACAGCAGCATTGTCCAGGGCCAGCATGGATTCCTGGGGTTAAGATCACAGGCTCCCTAGTCAGTCAGGTTTGCATTCAAGTTCCACCACTTATTACCCGTGAGACCTTCAGCAAGTTATTTAACTTCTCTAGGCCCAACTGTCCTCATCTGTAAAATGGGGATGATAATAATACCTCACAGGGTTACTGAGAGGGTTACATTAGAGACAAATTCATACATAAATCACCTTGCTCGTAGGAAGCGCCCAGTCCGTTTTAGAATTGCTGTTTACCATCATTTCAGCAAGTGAACGAGGGCCACACAGTGAACCCTAAATCCAAGCAGTAAAGCGGACAGGGAAAGAGGGGAGGGCATGGGTGAATGCTGGAGGTGGGGGCAGAGGGGTCCCTAAGGAGAAAGGGAGCCAGTCTATTGAAGAGGAAGAAAGAAGCAGGCAGGTAAGACCTGGAGACCTGGAGGCTGAGAGAAAAGAGCGAGCTGGGTGGGGGGGAGACCCTACAGGGAGAGGAATGGATGGCAGATAGGGAGGCACAGGATCAGATCAGGAGGGACAACGACTACCCGACCGGAGCCTCAGGGCAGGAGTCAAGGGAAGAGGCAGGGGGCAGGGGGCTGCAGGGAGTACCGAGGGGCAAGGGAAATGAGGAGCCGTGGCTTGGAGAGGAGAGAGAAGGAAGGAGACCAGAGCGCAGGCGGAGAGACAAAGGAGAAAGAGCTCTGTGTGGAAAAGCAGCAAGCCAGAGCTGGTGCAGCTTGTCACGCAAACATGATTCCACGCAGCTCCGCTGCCCCCTCCCAGCTTTCATTTTCAGCTTGGCTTCCCCCCCTCCGCCCCCCTCCCATATCCCTCCTGCCAGCCTCTACCTTCTCCGCACTGTGCCCCAGGGCAGATGAGGCTGCAGGGAGGGTGAGGGGCTTGGACTCTGCTCACCAGGGGGTGAGAAAGTGAGGAAGGAGACAGTCCCCAAAGCAGAACAGAACCCAGGTGTCCTCGCCTCCTTCTGGTGGCTCCCCCTCATCAGTGGAAAGAATTGCAAGAGTGGAATAATAATAATAGCAGCTACAGTATTCACACTTTGCAGCTCACAAGTGTTGTGCAAGCCCTGAGTCTCACAACAGCCTTGGTGATGTAGGCAATATCGCCCCATTTATTATTATCATTATCGTCAAGCAATTCTATAATGCTCACTACCCGCTAAGCACTTCACCTGTGTTAACTCTCTTATTTCTGACAACAGCCCTATTAACCCCATTTTACAGATGACAAGCTGAGGTCTAGATCCTATGCCCCTCTGCCTTTGCCTCATCTCTGATCTCCCGTTTTTTTGCGTGACCCTCTTTCTAATTCTCTCATCTTCTCTTGTCCTCCCTTGACGCCCCTCTTCCCATCATGCTTCCTCGCCAAACTTCAAATTGGATGTTTGTACACTCTCTAGGCATTCCCCCCACCCCGCCTCGCCCCGTGACCAGCAGGAGACCTGGTGTGACTGCATTTGATGGACAGCCCCTTCATTTGGGGACCCACCAGAACAAAAAGAAAACAGGGTGGAGAGAAATATGACTATCTTCAGAGATGCTGTCTTTCCCCCGCTTTCCTCCCCCCAAAGATCTGAGATGATCTACCAGGTAAGAAACAGATAGAGTGGAACCATCAAAACACCCATGAAATAGAAGGGAGAAACAAGTGAGGGTGAGAAAATGTTCCCCAGGAGGGATGAGTTGCCGGAAGGATGGAGAGTTGCCACAGAGGAACCTAAAACTTAGCTATCAGCATTCTAAGGGTTCTAAGGCCGGCAATAAATGAGGCTGGGTAGTGGCCTAAACCCCTCCTCCCCTACCCCGGAAGCCCCTTCACGTGTTCATTGATCATACTGAGCATCCATGGATCATGCGTGGTCAATGATGGGACCCATACCGAGGACACAGACCTTTCTGGACACGTCTGCTATAGAACTGGCAGGACTCAGCCGAAAGAGCTGGAGGGCAGAGAGGAACATAAAAGTCAGAGGCCATGGGACGCAGGGAGAGGCAAGGCCCACGCAAAGTTGTCCCAGAGCTGAGACCCAGCTGAGGTGTGTCTGTGACAGATCTCAAACGGGTTCCCTGCCCTCTCCCCACAGCCCTTTCAGCCCCCCTCCCACTCCTAAGTGGCCTATTTGAGACAAAGTCCCTGCCTGCCCGTCTAGCTACCCACCTTCCATACAATGCTGGAGATGGCTGCCTTTGGCTGCTTCTGCTCATTAGCACATCAGCATGGGGATCATCAGAGGAAAATGATATGCCGGGCTCTCCCAGGGAAACAAAATCTGCCCTCCCTGCTGGCATAATTTCTAGCTGATGAAGGAACGAGCACAAGTTAGAAGAGAGTGACAGAGGACAGGGACATACAGAGAGGAGAGACATGGATCCCTGTTAGGGAAAACTCCAGATTGGCAGGGGTGGGGCTCCCTCCCACAATCACAAAAATGCTGCCCCTGCCCCAGCAGCCAGCAAGAAAAGGGCCTGGAGAACCCCGATCTGTGCCTGTGTATGAAATACACACATGTTAAACGTAAAAGCTGGTTCTTAGGAAGGCTGGCACCTGGCCTGGCCAGTGCTGGAGGTTCCTAAGCAGGAAAGCCTCTAAGCATGTGGCACCGGCAACATGCCCAGGGGCACCCACTCCAAGGCCGTGAAACACTCTGAGGGGGGTCCGAGCGGTTGGTGAGACAGATGGCAGCACACTCCTGGACGAGTCGGTGCATTCAAGCATTCACCAGCACAGACCAGCCTTGCTGTTACCTGCTCAGCCACCGTGAAAAACTGACCTTATCTTTCCCTCCCTGTCCCTTTCCTGAAGCAGAGCGTGTCCTCATCAGGGGCTCCTGCTTAAAAGAACCCGGGGGTGCCTGGGTGGCTCAGTCGGTTGAGCTTGAGCATCTGACTTCGGCTCAGATCATGACCTCACAGTTTGTGAGTTTGAGCCCCCCATCAAGCTCTGTGCTGACAGCTCAGAGCCTGGAGCCTGCTTCAGATTCCCTCTCTCTCTCTCTCTCTCTCTCTGCCCCTCCACTGCTCATGCTCTGTCTCTGTCTCTCTCTCTCTCTCTAAAATAAACAAACATTAAAAAAAAAAAAAAAAAAAGAGGGGCGCCTGGGTGGCTCAGTTGGTTAAGCGTCTGACTTCAGCTCGGATCATGATCTTGCAGTTTGTAGGTTTGAGCCCCACATCAAGCCCTGCTGACAGCTCAGAAACTGGAGCCTGCTTCGGAATCTGTGTCTCCCTCTCTCTCTCTCTCTCTCTCTCTCTCTCTGTCCCTCCCCAACTCCTGCTCCGTCTCTCTCTCAAAATTAAATAAACATTAAAAACAAAACAAAACAAAACAAAGAACCTGGGATTACGGCAGAAGTTCGTAAAACTTCCCACATAACAAAATTAGCTCTTCCCAGCAGTGGGGGTGGGGGAAACACCCAGTTCCTCCCAAACCCAGGCGCCACCCTGTCAGCTTCAAAGCCTGACCAAGCCTCCAGTGAGCGCAGACAGACTAACAAGAGGACACACAGAGAAGGGTCCCTCCCTGGTAGGGCAGGGAAACCAACAGAAGGCAAAGTCTTTCCTGGAAGCCTCTCTTCCAATACACACATCTCATGGAGCTCCCTTCCATGGCTCCCTAACGTATCCAGAATAAACCTGCATTCACGTCCAAGTACTGATTCCTCAAGTTGGCATTTAGAGCCCTCCTTCGTGCAGACCCAGAAGAGCCCCTACAACTTCTTCTCAAGGAACATGCCCCGAACCGTCCTCCTTCCAGCCCATTTTGCCCGGAGTGCCCTCTCCACCAGCCCCTGGGGCTCCCAGATGCTCATCAAAGCTCTCCCCATCTTCCTCCAAGGTCAAAGTCAATTCAGCTGCTTTCACTCACGCAAGCTGTCTCCCTCCCCACTAGCTGCGTCTCCCAGGTCTTGTTCACCTTGTGTGCCTGGTGCTGCGAGGTAGTCTGGGTAATGTTTGTGGAAGTCAACAAAAATTCCAAACCTGCTCTCTACCCAGCTTTCTTTTCTGTGACTCACAGGGTTCTCAGAAGTGGGAGAACCCCACTGAGACACACACACCCCGCCCCCGCCCAACGCGGGGCTGGCAACTGTCACCGGAGTCCCCTTCCCCCAAGTCAGGGCTGGGGCCACCCGGAGACAGAGGCTTCAGGAGATGCTGCAGGTGCTTCTGGGCTTCCTGAGACCATCGGGATGAGGGCTTCTGAGAGGCTTTGGAGCCCATAAGCCAGTGGTGGTGGGCTTCCTTTCTTTCTGGTTCCTCTTTCACTCTCTCCATCTTCATCATTCTCTTTTTCAATTTTAGATGGAATGTTCCTTCCGTCTGAGAGACACCTCCCCTCAGAGCCTTGTTACTCAAAATGTGATCTGAGAACCAGCAGCATCAGCATCCCTGGAAACGTGCTAGTAATTCAAACTTTCAGGCCCCAGTCGGGATCTGGTCCATCCACTTCTCCAGGTTAACAAGATCCCCAGATGGTTCATACACACATTAAAGTTTGAAAGCAAAAGGCCAGGCCAGGGGCCCAACAGGGAAGCTGGACGCTTAAGACATTCATTCATTCATTCCTTTATCCTTTCAATAAATATTTAATAAGCACCCACTGGGTGCGAAGTGCTGGGCTAGGCATTGGAGATAAAACTGGGGAATGCTTCAAACCTAGGTGCCCAGGAGTCACAAGAAACGAAAGGGAAGAGACGGGGAAAAAATGGGGAAATTATTCAGGGGGGCTTCGTTCAAGCTTCTTGAGGGCATGAATTGCATCATCTGTTTCTACCGGGGCCCTCGGGGTCCTGCACAGAGCAGGTGTAACCAGGTACTCAGTAAACATTTGGTGCTTGTTGAGAAGTGGTCCAAAAAGCAGCACAGGGTGATATAAAGTGCACCCGACTACGTCTTGGGGGCCCTGGCCACCTACTGACACAGGGACCTTAGACAAGACACTGTTTCCCTACTGGCAAAGCAATAAAGGCAAACCAAGATCAAGTCCTTTCTCACTCCAGTTTCTCTTTCCCTGGCCCTGAAACCAGAACGCTGAGCTCTCCGGAGCTCTGGTCAGTTCTAGAGCAGGGGTGGCATGAGGTGGTCAGTCCAGCCGGAGTGTGGAGTTTGGAGGGGGAGGAAGCCGAGGCCCAGTAAGTGAACTGGGACTATGCAGATACAGGCCAGGGAGGGGCTGCCCACCAGGGTGGCCGGGAATGAAGAAAAATGACGAAGCCAAGAGCCACCACCCACCCCATCCCCCAATCTTTCCTGCCATGATGTCTCAGCATTTAGGGGGTATTTTTGTTTTGGTTTTTGCCACTCCACGTCTAAATATTGAAATGCCTGGTCTTAGTCATTGGGTGTCCTCTGTTTTCTGTGCTCACTCCTCAGGGATCTCATTCAGTGTCACTGATGACCCCCAAACTTGTGTCTCCAGCCTGACCTTCACTACTGACCTCCACAGCTGTGAATCCATCCGCCTACTCGACACCTCTGCCTGGACAGGAACCTCAAACCTAACAGGTCCCAAACTGATCCCCTCGGAAAACCAGCTCCTGCTGAGGTTGTCTCCATGTCACTTCATGGGGACTCCATGGCTTTGGTCATTCAGGCCAAATCCCCGGCCTCCTCCAGACTCCATTCTCTGTCTCACACCCTCCATATGGCCCATCAGCAAATTCCTTGGCTCTCTCTGCAAGAGATATATATCCAGAACGTGACTACTTGTCCCCACCTCCGCTGTCACCCCTGTGGTCCAGGCCACCATCATCTCTTACCTGATGCTGCAGAAGGCTGTTAATGGGGCTCCCTGCCCTTGTTTTCTCAACCTAGTCTCAACAGAGCAGTAAGGATTTTCTGTAAAAATACAAGGTGGGTCATGTCACTCTCCTGCTCAAAACCCTCCAGTGACTCCCCGCCTTACTCAGCACGAAAGCCAGGCCTCCCTGTGACTCATGAGTCCCTGCACCAGCTTGGTAGATCTTGGTCTGACTCCCATTACCTCTCAGGCCCGTCACCTATTCTCTTTTCTTACTATCTCTGCTCCGGCCGCGTCAGCCTCCTAGCTGTTCCTCCAACATGCCACACAGGCTCCCATCAGGGCCTCTGCCCTTGCTGCTCCTGGGTCAGGAATGCTCTTCCCCCAGAAATCTGCACGGGTACGCAGCATCTGGTACATGGCAGGATCCATATGCTGAGGGGCCTGAGCAGGGATGAGAACAGGAGTGAAGAGGAAGAGGAGACAACGGAGTCTGGTTCCGCACAAGACACAAAATGGCTTGTCTCGCACGCTCTGTCTGCCTCCTCGGAGGGGTCTGGCCCCTCTCTGGTTCCTCGGGAAGGACCCCACTCTCTGCTGACCCTCAGGAGAACCGCAGGCCCCACGACATCACCTCCCTCCAGGACTCCATGGGCCTGATGCTCCGCCTGATGCCCAGTGTGGCGGTCCTCCCTGCTGCGCTCCTACAGGGGGTAGGAAGAACGGGTCTCCTTGGTCACTCACTCATGACTACTTATTTCCACCAACGACCAGGAGGGCCTGGCCCAACCAGTCCACCCCACTCCCCCTCCCTCCTCTGCCCCTCCTTGTTGCTCCCGGTCATCAACCCCCATGAGCTCCCGTGTGGAGGCAGGCTGAGGGGTGAGGCCAGAGGGCCCAGCCCCAGGCCCGAGTCGCGGGGAGGGCCAGTGAGCTCCAGGGGAAGGCTGTGGGAGGTCACAGAGGCAGTGACACCAGGCCCTTGAGGAGCTGGCCATCCCGAGAGAAGCCGAGAGGGCACCGGCCAGGAAAAGGGCGGGGGGTGGGGGGGCACAGAGGCAGAAACGGGGAGAGAAGCAAAAGGTGCCAGATGGCACGAGCCGGAGACAGGAGGTGCCACAGAGAGCCAGACACCGGCTGACGGCGGCGGGGCAGAGCGGGGAGGCAGAGGCAGAGCGGCGAAGAGCGACGGGGGAGACGGAGGCGGCTGGCCCCGGAGGGCGGGCGGGGGGCAGGGACCAGCGAGACAAAGGGAGGCGCGCGGGGCCGAGGGGCGCCGCGGAAGGGAGCCGCGCGCACGGACGGAGCAGAAGGGCCGCGGCGCGGGCGAGGGGGCGGGGGAGCGAGCGGAGGCGGCGGCGCGGGCGCGGGCGGGCGCAGCGGGGCGGGGCGGGCGCCGGGAGCCGGCTCGTAAAAGCCGCGCCGAGCGGGGAAATTGCCGCCAGAATCGCTGAGCTCCACAAAACGCCGCCCGCGCGGCCCGCCGCCGCGCCCGCTCCAATCTCCAGCCTCATCGCCGCGCGGGCTGGTTATGCATTTAAATGTTATTTAATTGGATTGCGGAGGAGCTGGGGGCCAGAGCGGCCCCCCGCCCCGCCCCGCACGCGCCGCACGCCCGAGCTGCTCGCCTCCTCCGCAAATCTGTTTTCCGAGTCACAGATTGCAGCTCGCCCCCTCCCCGCACGCTTCCCCCCCAACCCCCGCCCCGACGGCTCCCCTGCGCTTCTGGGCTCCCTCTCCTGTTCCCCACCCGCGCGCGCGCGCGCGCGCGCGCGCACACACACACACACACACACACACACACGAGCGCCCGAACGGAGCCAGAGGACACTCAGAAAGACACAACAAGTCCCCTGAAAACGCACGGAAACGCAGACACACAAAGCCACGAGAGCAGCAAAAAAAAATGGGTCACACTAAATTACACAAGTGTTCGTCTGGAAGGTGAAAAAGTGAAGAGACGAGAACGATCCAGTGGATCACAAAAGTCCGCAAATGTGGGGAATACACTGGGGACCTACCCTCCAGAAGAAACACATCACCCTACCCCTTGGAATGGTTCTTACAAAGTGACAGACAGTACCACACATGGGAACAAGATCATGCTGACTCAGTGGCCTCCCAGGGTGACACACAGACCTTCCTTAAAGCTAGGTAAAGAGCCAAACACACATTCACTCTCACACTCAGAGCAAGGCCATGACGCCCCCAATCACCTGACTGTGTGCCTTTCCAGGTTGGAAGGCACACTCTTCCTCCAGAGACATCTTGTTCTCCCAAGCCACAGCAGAAAGCATCATCAGATGGGGTCCTGAGAGGCGATTGCACCGGGCATCAAATTTCTTACCACTGAACAAAGACACAAACAAACCTGAGCCCAAGTTACAACAGGTGGGCTTCAGGGTAGACACTGGGAAGGCCTTCCTAAAAACAGAAGGTTTGAGATCCCAAGAGGGGAGGCTGGGCATGTGTGTGAGGCTGGGCTTCTGCCCTATCAGTGGGAGACCCATTTTTGCAGCCTGGACTAGGAGTTAGCATCATCAAGGTAGATGGAAGGACAGAATGACCTGCCGAGCATGTCCTCCGCACACTCCCAACCGGCAGACAGGAAATTGCTGGCCTGAAATGATCAGGGTCAAGCTGCTTCAATTAATGAAAATGGAAATGGCAACCCGGCTTGGCACAGGACGCTGTGAAGGACTGTTCTGGGCTCTCAGCCACCCCCTCTGCAAGCTGGGCCTAGAGACTGGCATCGGGCTGAGATCCTTGAGCAGGATGTAGGGGCAGAAGAATGAGCAAGAAGATATGCAGGAACATTCTACTGCAGTTGTTTTGTTTTGGACAGAATAAGGGTCAAAACAGGAAGGGAGGGAAAGTTTCCCCGAATACATTATAATTCAACCTTGACCGGTAAGCTGGGGCTGAGGCCAGGCTGGCATTAAGGCTCCTGAAGAAGAAAGCAATTCGGCTTCCCCCAAAACTCTTTAATTCTGCATCACCTGATGGTCATAGCTGGGAAGTTTATCCATGTGTTTAACCTCAGTGTCTCATACTCCAACTGAAATTGTTTCCTTCTTTGGGGCATTAGGAAAAAAAAAAGAGAAAACAAAACACCTGGCCTACCTCCTCCTAAACCAGAATATTTGAGGAGTAGAGACTTAGTCTGGACTGGGCCATAATTGTTATTTCCTTCATTCCACTGATGTTCTCTGCCCAGCTGTGCCCAGGCTGGGGTTCTGGTCTTTTTTGCTCCCGCACCTGGACACCCCCTGACCCAACCTGCTGCAGTTTTCCACCCAACCACCCAGTTTTCCAAGAGCAAGAGATCAAAGAGGAAGCCCCTCTTGAGTGTCCCACAGAGCGCCCCCCCCCCAGCCCTTAGCTGTGCCAATCCCTTGCCCCCAGACACTCCCCTCATCCTGTTTCCTATCCCCTTGTGGTTTGGGGCTGAGAAATTCTTGGAGATCTGCCACAGGGGTCCCCTTTTTCGAACAGGAACTCAGTGGAGGTGGCAAGACGGCAAGTGATGAGGGAGCTCTGCAGTCACCACCCTCTCTTACAGGCACACTCACCTGCTGCCTACACTCCAAGGGCTAATCACTTCCACAGTCAGTGCGCCCAGGGCGCTGGGTTTAGAAGTTGTTCCCAACACATTTTCGCATTGATTGATACTATAATTATATGCCTGTATCTCCCAGCACCAGACAGTGAGCAACATGGCAGCAAAGAATCATGTAATTCACCTCTATCACTCCCTACGGTGACTAGCACAGGGAATGGCACACAGCGGATGAGTTAATAAATGCTTGACAAATTAAGAAACGAAAGTGAAGGATCACACAGCAGTCAAACGCAAGACTCAATCTTCCTTTACACCATCCTGTTTCAGTAAGAAAAAAAAATACAGGGGCGCCTGGGTGGCGCAGTCGGTTAAGCATCCGACTTCAGCCAGGTCACGATCTCGCGGTCCGTGAGTTCGAGCCCCGCGTCAGGCTCTGGGCTGATGGCTCGGAGCCTGGAGCCTGTTTCCGATTCTGTGTCTCCCTCTCTCTCTGCCCCTCCCCCGTTCATGCTCTGTCTCTCTCTGTCCCAAAAATAAATAAAAAACGTTTAAAAAAAAAATTAAAAAAAAAAAAAAGAAAAAAAATACAAATAAAAACAGTAGGAAGAGTCTTTTTCTTCCTCAACACGCTCCACCCTTCAGTCTCAGAAGCACCGCGACCCCAAGCACAGCTCGGCCTCTACCACCGAGTGTGCGTATGCATGTGCATGTGTTGGAATGGGACTTCTAAGCCTCCATCACTCCTCTGAACCAGAATTTCAGTCACCGTCACTGGGCAAAAGCAACAAACTCTGGGGACACACGTTACTTGGATGGGCACCTTGGGGGTGGATCTCCAAAGCCAGATTTGCGCATTACTTGCATATTTGTCCTGAACACCCACTTTGTGCCTGGTGTTGGGTTACCTACTGGGGTATGGAATATAAGAGACCCTCTCCTTGCCTTCAGGGCACCTAGTACAATCCTGCCTTAACCTTGGCCGCACATCTGTAGCACAAAGAGAAAAACAGATTCCAGGCTGCACTGCAGACCTCTCAAATCAAAAGCTCTTAAAGTGTAGCTCAGACCTGGGCCTTTTTTAAACCTCCACAGGCGAATTCTGATTCACAGGCAGGGTTGTAAGTGACTGATTTTTTTTTTTTTTTTTTTTTTTTTTTTTTTAATGAGAGAGAGAGAACGGGAGCAGAGCAGAGGGAGAATCTTTTTTTTTTTTTTTAATTTATTTATTTTTGAGAGAGAGCATGAGCCAGGAAGGGACAGCAAGAGAGGGAGAGACAGAATCCCAAGCAGGCTCCATGCTGTCAGCGCAGAGCCCATGCAGGACTTGATCCCACAAACTGACAGCCCAAATCAAGAGTCGGATGCTTAACCAACAGAGCCACCCTTGTGCACCACGCTACTGATCTCTTGATCACTGCTATCCAGAACTGTCTGAAATGATGAAATATTCCATATCTGTGGTGTATGTGTGGCTGTTGAGCACCTGAAACATGGCTAGTGATGGAGAAACTGAATTTTTAATTTTACTTCATTGACGTAAACAGCCACACGTGGCTAGCGGCTACTATATCAGCCCAAACTCTAGATGATCCCAAATCACTTCAATGCGGCTTTTAAATACTTCTCACAAGGGGCCCCTGGGTGGCTCAGTTGGTTGACGTCTGACTTTGGCTCAGGTCGTGATCTCACAGTGAGTTCGAGCTCCACGTCGGGCTCTGTGCTGACAGCTCAGAGCCTGGAGCCTGCTTCGGATTCTGTGTCTCCCCCTCTCTCTGCCCCTCCCATGCTCATGCTCTCTCAATAATAAATGTTAAAAAATTTTTTAAATACTTCTCAGAATATTGTTGTGTAGCTGCTCCAGTCTCCCTTCCCTTTGGCCCAGTAGCTTCTGCTCCCTAAGGACACTCCGATTTGCACTGAAAAAACTACTCTAGAATGAATTGAGGGAGTAGGGGCTGGTCTGATGGATTCAGCCCTATTGGGTAGCTAAGCCACTATACCACTCTACCCCAGACTAGAGGAAGGCACTCCTGAGTATCCTCTTTTATTAGAGGTTGATATTGGTAGGGGACAGGAAAAGCAGGGACATGACTTTAGATGCCTGTTATGGGCCAAATTGTGTCTCCCATGCCCCTCAAATTCACACGTTAAAAACAGAACTCCTAACATGACCGGATTTGGAGAAAGGGCCTTTGAAGAGGTAATTGAGGTTATGTGAGATCCTAAGGGTAAAACCCTAATCCAATATACTGGTGGAATATAAGAAAAGAGATACCAGGAGGCACACACACACACAGAACAGGCCACGGGAGGACGCAGTGAGAAGGCAGCCGTCTGCAAGCCAAGGAGAGAGGCCTCGGGAGAAAACAAACCCGCTGCCATTGGCAGCTTGGACTCCAAGCCTCGAGAATGGTGAGAAAATAAATGTGTTGTTTAAGCTACCCAGGCTGTGGTATTTTTGCGATGGCAGCCCTGGCCAACTGATACAGTGTCCTTAGGAAAAGTAGGCCTAGGTCCCTAATCAGTCTCTTGCTGACAAGACGTGCCCAAGAATTGAGGAACAGCAGCCCTACTAGAAGGCAGATCCAGCAGTGACTCTGCCACATCTGTCTTCAAGCCATCATCCTGGTCATTACTGTTCTAGTGTCCCTACACACTGCCCACCCCTACCCCATTTCATGATTCCCATCGCTAATTCTAGACTTCCACCTAGCCTTTGCTGTCCCACGAGGACACCTTCCCTATAATCCCCCTCCCCTTTCCCTTTCTGACCCCATTGCACCGACACTGCCTCCTATACAGGGCCTGCCCCTTCATCCCTATCTGTTGGGGATTTTTAACATTTTTTTTTATTTTTTGGCGGGGAGGAGAAAGAACCAGTGGGAGAGGGGCCGAAAGATGAGGGGTAGAGAGAGGATCCCAAGTAGGCTCCTCACGGTCAGCACAGAACCCGAGGAGGGCGGCTCGACCTCACAAACCGTGAGATCATGACCTGAGCTGAAATCAACAGACGGACGCTTAACCGACTGAGCCACGCGGGTGCCCCTATTGGATATTTTTAAATGTGAGTGTTCTGTGCATGTCTTTCCGCACTGGACTTCAAATACTCAAAGATGAGTCTAGCATTCGAGACCCTTCACAAGATGGCTTCAGTTTACCTCTCCAGCTGCTTCTCCCAACAAGGCCAAGTCCGCACTAATCTACCTGCTACCCCTTGAACATAACAACGATGCTCTCCGAAACTCCCAGTCTCTCAGGCCACGTGATGTGCCACCTCCTCCAGAAGGCTTTCTCTGACTACCTCAGCTACACACATAAGGGAACAATCTCTGTGCGCTTATTTCCGTGTCTAATCTAGTGCTCTGCCACATGTGGCGATAACTACTCAGCACCACGGTACTGACAGCCCAGAGGAAAGGAGTCAGAGGCATGAGGGGGTGTAAAAGTGCAATGCAATTCAGATGCTAACTACCCAGAGGGAGCACATACTCCACAGGCTTAAGGCCAAGTCCCCAGCAAGACTGCCCTCACTTCAGATGCCAGCTGTAAGTTCAGGGGTCCCCAGGAGACCTGTACTTCCAGGCCACAGGTCAGTACACTTCTGGAGGTGTCTGGGTGGCTCAGTCGGTTAAGTGACAGACTTTGGCTCAGGTCCTGGTCTCACGGTTCTCAAGTTCGAGCCCCGCATTGGGCTCACTGCTGTCAGTGTGGAGCCCACTTTGGATCCTCTGTCCCCCTCTCTGACTCTCACAAATGAACATTAAAAAAAAAAAAAAAAGTACACTTCTAACTGGCTACAAATTCAGGGGTTCCTATGACCCCCTCAGGTTCAAATAATTCATTAGAATGACTCACAGAACTCGGGAAAGCACTTGCTTATAACAAGTTTTATTATACAGGATACAAATTAGGACCAGCCAAGTGGACAGATATATAAGGCAAGGTCTGAGTGAGTCACAAACACAGCTTCTATGTACTTTCCCCACAGAATCAGGACACATCACCCTGCTGTTGCATCCATGTGTTCACCAGCCAGGGAGCTCACCAAAACCTGTGTCCTGAGTTTTCCTTAGGGTCTCATTACATAGGTATTATCTTTTTTTTTTTTTTTTTAATGTTTATTTATTTTTGAGAGAGACAGAGACAGAATGAGAGTAGGTTAGGGGCAGAGACAGACGGAGACACAGAATCCGAAGCAGGCTCCAGGCTCCGAGCTGTCAGCACAGAGCCCAACGTGGGGCTTGACCTCACGAGCTGTGAGATCATGACCTGAGCCAAAGTCGGATGCTCAACCCACTGAGCCACCCAGGCGCCCTTCCGGAGATATTATCAATCGAAATCATGGACCGTTTGGTTAAATTCAATCTCCAGCCCTCACTCCAACCTCCCCCCACCCAGGTCAGGCTGGTATCACCTAGCTCATACCCCAACCCTCTAATCAAATGGTTGGCCTTTCTGGCACAGTCAGCCCTCATCCAGAGTCAATTTCCACATAGCCTCTGGTGTGGTTCAGGGGCACTCCATGAATAACAAAGACACTCCTATTACTTGGGAAATTCCAAGGACTGAGAGACTCCCTCCCAAGACCCAAGGACAACAGCCAAATTCTTTAGTATACCAAAAAAAAAAAGTCTTTATTATACAAAAACCTCACGTTTCTTAAAGTTTATTTTATATGTATATTTTTTCAGTAATCTCTACACCTCACATGGGACTCCAACTCACAACCCCGAGATCATGAGTCACATGGTCCTCTGACCGAGCCAGCCAGGTTCCCCTATAGTAAAAATCTTATTAATTTTGAAAGCCGGAGATGCCCTGTCCCAGGAGATGGGAGTCCAACCAGTGTGTTCGTCATTAAGATGGCCTCAAGACCCATCCTATTCCCAAACTGACTCACCTTCCCAGTCCTCCTAAAGGGGCATGCCAGCCAGCAGACAGAAGAGATGAGTTAGGTGGAGATACCATGCTCCCATCCGCCCACTCACTGCCTGCTCCCCCGGGGCCCTGAGTAGCAGACGAACCCCTGACAGAGACCCTTAAGCTCTGGTGAGGCAATCAGAGACCTGTTTACATCTCTTCCCAGATACCCATGAGAACCCTTTGCAAACAGTGAAGAGGTAAGAGAAGGGAAAATCTAAACCACCACTTTGGACTCATATGCAGGAGGGAAAAAATAAAAAAAGGACCACACAAAAGGGTTTAGGAGCTTTTCATGCTTAGACTAAAAATCACAGGCTGGGGGTTTCATGAAGTGACTGGTCCATCTCTGGCAGGGCAAGAATCTGCCCCTCACCCAGCAAGGTCTGCAGAGCGCGGGAGCTCCCGCTGTAGTGTGATATAGCGATGCCCCACCCAAGAGGCAAGAAATCGAGATTAACAAGCACCCACCTGCCTGGCACTACGCAAGCCACTTTCAAGTGTTCCCTCACTTAATCCCCACACCAACCGCATGAGTTAGGGATCCTCGTTTTACAGATGAGGATCCTGAGGCTTGGAGAGGTTCGCTGATTTGCCCAAAGCCGTAAAGTCTCAAAGCCGAGATGAAAATCCGGGTCTTCTGGTCCTTCCCCACTCTGCCACACTGAATTCTTTCTCTGACCCAGCCTCAGTCTCCCGTGGGGAAGTTTCCTCTTAACATCCATGCCTCTCGCTTTGTCCTGGTCCCTGTGAGGAAAAGGCTCAGCTTGAAGGAAGCTGTTCTATGAGGACAGGTGGGGATCCTGGCAGGATCTTTTCTCTAACACAGCAAACACGACCTCAGAAGTCACTCTCAGCTGACCAGAGGCTCCCAAGGGAACACTGAGGTAGAGCAGTTTGCAGATGGCAGGTCTCTGTGGAGTTGGTTACCACACGACCAGAGGCAGTGCTGGAAGGAAGGTGAAGGAAGCAGCAAGCCAGAGTAGTGTCAAAACTGCCACGCCAGGTCCCAGCAACCAGGGAGGGAGCCCGGGAAGACTCTGTTGCTCCGGTCCAGGAAGCACGTGGCTTGCCCCAGAATGACTTGGGGACCTTGAACGTGTCCCGTGCCGGGCCACGTGGGCACTTATTTCATTAGCAGCGGCAGCAGCCCCAGCTCATTCAGTCTCTCCTTGGCCACAGCCTCCCAGCCCCTGTTGGCTTGAGGGCTACGAGGTGAGGGGTGCAGGAGCCCCTCCACCCGGACCACAGGCATCAGGCCTGCCAGAGCCCGCCGTGCCCGCTGCTCTGCCAGCCGCCCCACTCCCACCACCAGCTGCACCCCCAGCAGCTGCACCTGCCGGCGGAGGGCCGCGTCACAGGCCCCAAGAAGCTGTTCTCGCTGCTCGGCAGGTAGCTCCGCGGGAGTGACGTTGCGCCCACTGGGGGTCAGGAAGAGCAGAGGACACAGATTGTGGACAAAACAGTGACGGAAGAAGACTTCAGGCTGTCCACACAGTTTCCGGAAAAGGCCCCAGAACCGGGCACCGCTCACCTCTGACTGAGGGCACTCCAGTCCCAGCACTGGTCGCTTAGGGTGCTCTTGGGGAGGGGTCAACACATGCCCCCCGATGCCCAACCAGTCCCGGACTACGTTCACTTCCCCAAAGGGCACCTGCCGGGAGGGAGAGAGACATGGGGGTTTCGTTCCGGAGACCTGATGCCTGGGTTCTGGGTCAGCTGACCCCTTTCCACCCTGCATGGGGACCCAGTCTGGACACCCCACCCCCACCCCCTTCACCCAAAGGCTCGAGACAAAGATTCTGGCCCTAAGGTTTGATCCTGCTCATCTTTCTCCAACTTCTCATTGTGGACTGCAGTCCAGAAGAATCTGTTTGTTTGTTTCTATCCCCACCTGCCTTTGGGACCACATGCAAAGACTATATGGGAATATCTGGTCCTACACAGGATATGATGGGTAGTACTGGGGACAGACAGATGGTCTGAGACAGAAAGCTGCCAGGGGTAGAGGAGGCCCAAGGACAGGACTGACCACTGCTCTCTGGGCGCCCTCTCAGCCCCAAGCCTCAGGTTGTCATTTCCATCGATCATCATTGATCACCTTTCATCCCCCAGTTGGGGTCAATAAAAGCGATTGAGCCTCCTGCCCTGAAGCCTCTTCCCCTCCCCCATCGGCCAAGCACCCCCACTGAGGGGCATTCACTCATCCTGAGGTCTGAAAGGAAAGCAGGCAGGCCCCAGAGCCGGCTCTGTTTTCAATTTCTCTCAGCTAAGAAACAGAAGAAGGTCGGCTGGATGCCCTGCATCTCCTCCATACCCACCCCTGTCGACCAGTCTCCCCTGAGGACCCAGTAGTCCTGGTCCCTCTCCCGACCCCAACCATGCTCTAGGGAAAGAGGAGATCCGGCAAGGTAAGGGTTAGATGGAGCTAGCGGAAGGAAGGGCTCGCAGAGGCAATTAGTGGACAGCTCACAGGGGAAACGGAACTACCATTAATGTGCTTGGTTAACTACAGGCAGCAAGGCCAGGAGAGCGTCTGAAACCACAGGAGCCAGCATGTGTCCCGGGAGGGGACGAGGGGGCCGTACCCACACATGTGCACAGCCAGGCCCACGCTCCTCCCCCCACAGCACACACGACCAAACATCCACCCTGGAGCCTCCCACTCCACCCGCCAGGGGAAGCCAAGCCCTTTACCCCAGTCTGGGCCATGCCAAAGGGTCCTGGGTTCATGCCCAGGAACAGCACTTCCTTGGGGCCCTGGCAGTAGCGGATCACATAGCTACGGTGTGGCTCCCACGCATACTCCACAGGATTGTAGATGATGCCCACGGGCTCTGAGAACCGCAGCTGGCTCAGTTCAGAGCTGAGCCGAAGCTCCTCCTCCAGGAAGCCTTCAGCCAAGTTTTGAGGGCAAGGCTGGGGCTCCATTAGGGCACTTGCAGGTTCATGGAGGGGCCCCAGTGGATAAGCCTGGGGCAAAGCCATGTCACTGCCACCTGGAAAAGAGATGAACAGAAGCTTCAGCAGCCCTCAGCCCTAGAGTGAGAGGGATCCAGACTGGCCAGGGCTGCCCTTTCCTGGGCTCAGAAGAGACTGTCAGTCGTCCCCCACCCCCTAGGGTTGACTGAGTTCATCTCAGTTCTTGGTAGTGATGGGTCCTTCCTCTCCCCGCTTCAAGTATACTTCTTCTCCATATGTTACCTGGTTAGACTAAGCCATCGTGCCCCACTCCAAACCTCCTTTCCATCAGGCATAGGTCTTGAGTCACTAGTTCCTAGGCCATGCCAGACACATGGTAGGTGTTCAGCATATATTTACTGGTGGCAAACTTCCAGCGCCTCTAATGTCACCCTTAATAAAACAAGCGCAGCCAGGATGGGCTGTGTCCTGAAAACCAATGTGCTGAAGAATGAGATGCAGGTGCACAGCCAGAGCCCGGAGACTAATTACAGGAGGCTAATTACAATCGCTTCCAGGTGGTGAGCAATTGCTCTGTGCCAGGTACACCTCATTGGTCCCCCTAACAACCCCATGAGGGGACTATTATTGCTCCCATGTTACAGGTGAGAAGACTGAGGCTTAGTAAGGCCAAGTAACTGGCCCAGGGTCATGCGGTTAACAAGTAATGAAGCTGAAATCTGCACCCAATCTGTCTGGCTCAAGGCTACGCTCTTAACCACCCATCTCATCTTGCCTGAGACGGTTCAGTCAGCCACCCTGCTCATCCAACAACCCCCCCGCCCCAAACCCAGCCCAGCTTCTTGCCCACAGTCAAGAATTCTCAGTGGTGAGGATGATTACCAGGCTCAGAATAGACTCTTACAACCATGTAACCATGGCCAGAGCCTCAGGTTTTCTCATCCAAATACTAAGAATAATAATATCCACTCAATAATAGTAACATAAGGGACGTGGGGATGGGGGATGGGGGGTGGGGGGTGGGGAGGAAGTGGAGAAGCAGAGGAGAAAGGGGGAAGATGGGGGTGAGGAGGCCGAGGGAGCACTCCGGCAAGTTCTACAGCCTACAAAGGCAATTCTTCCCAATCTTCCTTCTCACAATTCCCCCGCAAACCCAGGGTTCCAGCCTGACCATTCCACTCACGCTTTCAAAATGCCTTTCCTACCCCAACTCCCAAAACTCTGCACACGCCATTTCTTCAAACCCGACCAGACACACTCTTTGAATCAACCAGGACTGTGACCCCTCTTCCTCTCCACACATCCAAATCGTACCCCAGCCTGCAAGATGCAGCTCCAGAGATCACACTGGTCCCTTCCCACCTCAGGACACTGTGGCATTTGCCGTGGCTTCCCAGTCCCACCCTACACATGAGAAGATCTGGTGTGAGACCTGGGAATCTGTATTTTAAACCAACTTCCTAGGGTGCCCTGTTCAGTTTCCCTCTATACCTTCAAGATCCTAGCTATTATTAGGTAATCAACAAATACCTGCTCAGCTCTGTCCATTCTATCTTTTCCAATCCTGTTTAAAACTACCTTCTACCTCGGAGTCTTTCCCGATGAACTCTCCATTTCTACAGCCTGAGTTCACTCAAGGTTCAGCTGTCCACTTGGCATTCTGCTTATTTCTGAGGGCTTGCCAGGCTCTGGGCGTTTCCAACCTGTTTGGGCCTCCCATAGGGCAGGGGTCAGGGTTCTTCTCCCTCTCAAACTCTTCTCCCAGAAGGGACCTCAGGGGCTGACTGAACAGCTTGATCCATCTGACCTCAGCCTAGGGGAGCAGAAGAGAAAAAAAAGTCAGGGCCAAACTTAGACAATCTTTCCCCAGACTGATCTCAGAAGTCTTTAACTGCTCTGTGCAGATGGCTAACCAGGGCCAACTGGGCTCAAACAAAAGCCCAGAAGGGAACTGTGGAGAACTCAAATGTCTTGAGGGGCCCCTGCTCGGCATCTCCTCATGTAGTGCCAATGTTAGTGGACTGGCTGTTCCAGCTCTGGGATCTCTCCTTCCACTGAGCCTACCTTTGACCTTTAGAGACCTGTGCTGGGGATACCAAGGCTGAGGGGTATGAAAAAGAGTGACAAGGCTTTGTTTTCAGCGTTCCAGTTTCAGAGCCTAACCTGATAACAAGAACCACAGTCTGAGTGTCAACTGAATCCATTTTTAGCCCTAGTTTTATCTCTAAGTTTCTCTTACGCAAGCCATTTAACTCTCCTCCCTATGAAATCACATATTCCATCCGACCTACCTATCAAAAGCTGTTAACTCATTTATTTTTTCCAATATTTATGAGTCTCTTACATGAAAGGCACTGTGGTCATCTCTTGAAGAAATAATAAATAAGAAAATGGAGGCCACGTTCAGAAAAACATAAAACAATTTTCATACACTGTCACTTGAGCTTTATTGTCCTAAACAAAGCACTACGAGAACCCAAAGGTGGAACTTGGAAGTCCTATCCAAAGTCACCAAGAACCAAAGACTTAAGAAACGTAGATACATTATAAATTACAGCGTCGTATTAGGTGCAAAGGCCGCGGAGGGTGATCCAGCAATGTCTGGCCATCTAGGTTCTCTGACACTAAATCCAGGAAGTGGAAGAAGGAATCCTAGACACTATCCACTCCCCTATCCCTTGGGGGCACTCCAAAGAGTCGACAGGGACAATCAGCAATCCTTAAACGAAAAGCAGCAGTAGTAGGTCATGGACTTAAAAACACCACTTTACCCCTCCTACTGGTTCTGAGAGGGCCGCCAGCTAGGGGTCCGTAAGAAACCTCCGCGTCCGCCCTAGGGCTCCGCCCGACGGGAAAGCCACGTCTCCGCAGGCCCTCAGGGAGGTTCCGTGGACTCGACTCTCCCTGCGCCGGGGCAAGCCCCAAACGGAGCAAGGGTCCCTCAAACACACACATTCTGACTCCCCGCTCGACACCGCCTCGCAACCCTGAGAGCCCCAAGCCGGCCCCCCAGCACCCCAGGTCCCCGGGTCCCGACTTCCTCACCTGGTTCAGCTCTCCATCCGGTTTCCGGTTCCCTTCCCCGCCCCCGGGCGCGGAGGACAGAGGGAATTGTAGTCTACTTTGCTTAGGGAAGGAGATTGGCGTAGCGGCGGCAACTTCCGCCGGAAATACTCAAATCCCCGGAAGGCGTGCTAAGTTAGCCCTAAGTGACTCTGGGGGTTGTAGTTTATTCCTTACATCAGAGCAAAATCAAGAAGGCTTTAGGAGAGACCAGGCTCATTAAGGACCTCAGAGGTCCTGGCCGCTAGCCCTCAAGGGCAGCACCCTTCCAAAAGTTCATTGACAAGACTTTTCCCAACAGGACTGCGAATCAAGGAGCTTCAACCATTCCCCAATCTCGAAGCTCACCTGAGGGTATTAAATGAAAAAAGACCATTTCTAGTCCTCCTGCTGCCCAAGGGATAAGAGATCTCTTCTTTGCAGCCCTCAAAGGACAGTATCTAGAACATCCAAGGAGGCACTTCTGGAATCTGCTAACAACTTTATTCTTATTTATTTATTTATTTATTTATTTTGCTGACAACTCTTTAGTAGTGGCTTTGAGACACTTACATTTCCCATTACTGCCCAAGCCTGTGTTTCCATGGCTTTCCCATTTGATTTCTCTCTCTCCTCTGCTGTGCAGTCTACCCAGCCCTATAATCTCCCATCCTTCCAAATCCTTCCCCTCAAATACTCTGTCCAGGACACCTTCCCTGACCAATCCTAACCCCATGGCTGCACCTAACAGTCCATTCCCTCCCACCTCCCCAACCCAAAACAATGTCCAGAGCTGTCCCGTTCCTAATTTTGTTCTTGTCCCCCACCTGGGTATATTTCTGTGTCCTGACTCTCAGATTTTCATTACACGGGGAAGCCCCATAAGGCTAACTATCTTCTAAATCCCTCCCACCCCCTACCCCCTGCACCCCTCAGCACAGCCATGACTGAGATCAAGAAGAAGCAAGGTCTCCCTACAGGTGGTAAAGAAGGAGACCAGTGAACCCCAGGACAGGAAAAGGAGAGAGAACAAGGATGCTACCCCCTTCCCAACCCTCCCCTGCTCTCCTACAAACAGACAAAAACTTAATTGGGTGCGGTATGAGCTTCAGGGAACTGTGAGCAGCAACCCTCTGACACCAAAGGTGAAAAACCACCCCACCTTTGCAAGACTTTGGAAATAAAGTTAATCATCCACCTCACAGTCTGTTATTCCCTGAGCTTACATTTGTATCAGATTCTTTCCCTGCTTGTCCTTGCCTCTCTCTGCCTATGTAAATGTCTCTCTATCCCTACTCTCTTGATACTTCTCTGTATCTATGTGTCTCGGTCTTCCTCTGTGTACATCTATCCCCATGCCTCTGCTTCTTTCTCTGGAATGACTGAAATAAGAGTATCCGGAGCTTCTAGAACCAACTGCCCCCTCAGGCTCCTCTCTCTTCATAGATCTATGTGTTTGTATGTCTCTGAACCAAAATTATGGGGGCGGGGTGGGGGAACCACACTGTGTTGTCATCTTATTGCTTAAAAATGCTAGGAGCCTCACCATCCTTTGGACAACCCTCCTGCCCCACCCCATCCCTTTGCCACTTGGTTGCGAGCTGCTTCCAGTGTATCATCATGGTGGCCCCTCCACATTCCAAGGCCACTCCTGGTAAGAAAGTAATGAGTAAAATGAGTGACAAGCAAACAGAGATACCCCCAGGACCCCCACTCCCAATGTCAACTTCCAGGAAGACTTAGAGGACTGTTTCTGTCCCTGTAAGCCCATTTACACCAGGAGCCCAAAGATAGGGAGTCCCAACATAGGCAGAAACTGAGTCTGAGGCAACCCCACAGTGAGTTCTTGTAGCTGGCCCCGCAGGGCTCTGGGAGCCTTCTCTGTCTCTAGACCATGCTACTCTTCCCCACCTGGTGGGTCCTTCTCAGGGAAGATGGAGGTGAGGAACTCTCCTGAAGTGGGGGTGCTTAGTAACAGAGACAGAGAGATTTTCAAAAGGTTAAGCCTAAGAGATGAAACTTGGGCTGGGGTGGGGGCTGCCAACCTGTCTTGCCTATGTCCTAGTCTCCTGGCCCTCTGGGAAGTCTCCAAAGCCTGGCCGACTGTGATTTATGGTTAGAACTTACCTAGCAGGAGCAGGAGCAGACCTGTAGCCTGGACAGAGCCTGGAGAGTTGGGCCACTCCTTAGGGTCCAGCCAGGCTTGGGGCAGGGCCCTCTGCTGCCCAGCAGGCTGCTCCTGGAGCCAGAGCCCAGGCAGGAAGGGGTTAACGGGAGGGCTTGTTTTCCTTTGGTTTCCTGGAGCTGCCGAGGCTGTGTTGGGCCACGAGCGCCATCTATCGGCCTCTGGTGGTCCTAGCTCTGACTCTCCGCTCATTGGCTTCTAGGCGGATCTTTTAGCCCTTCTTCCCCTGCCTCCATGCTTCCAGAGTAGAGGGGGGTTGCCTAGCTGCGCGGCTCCAGTGTAGAAAATAGGTATCAGGGATTGGAAGAGGTGAGGGCCGCGTTTCCCCCTCCCCAAGTACCAGATGTCACCCTTGGTAACTCCTGCCACCTCTGCCCTAGGGGACCTCAACGGGCTTCTGGTGTTTGACTTTCAGCCTAGCCATATCCTCCAGCTCCTCCACACTAGGGGGTTTCCCTCTCTCAGCCCAATAAACATAAAAAAAAAAAAAAAAAAAAGCCTTGGAGGGGTGCCTGGGTGGCTCAGTTGGTTAAACATCCAACTCTTGATTTCAGCTCAGGTCACAATCTCGCGGCTGTTGAGTTTGAACCCCACAGCCATCTTGGCACTGACGGTGCAGAGCCTACTTGGGATTCTCTCTCCCCCCTGTCCCCCTACCCCTCTTGCTCTCTCTCTCTCTCTCTCTCTCTCTCAAAATAAATAAAACTTAACAAAAATAAAATAAAAAGCGTTGGAGAAGAGAGGTGGCATAGCAGAGGCCTTCAGAGTGTGGTCTCAGGACTAGGACTGCCTGGATTTGGATCCCAGCTTTGCCACTTACTGACCTTGGGCAAGATGCTTCTCCGTGCCTCAGTTAGCTCAGTTGTAAAATCGGATAGTCATTGTAATCCATCTTTTCTTTGGTGATAATTAAATGACTTCATTACAGGGGTGCCTGGGTGGCTCGGTCGGTTGAGCGTCCGACTTCAGCTTGGGTCATGATCTCACAGTTCGTGAGTTCGAGCCCCGCATCCGGCTGTGTGCTGATGGCTCAGAGCCTGGAGCCTGCTTCACATTCTGGGTCTCCCTCTCTCTCTCTGCTTCTCCCCTGCTCACACTCTGTCTCTCAAAAATAAATAAAGATTTTTTTTAATTAAAAAAAAATGACTTCAGGGGCGCCTGGGTGGCGCAGTCGGTTAAGCGTCCGGCTTCAGCCAGGTCACGATCTCGCGGTCCGTGAGTTCGAGCCCCGCGTCAGGCTCTGGGCTGATGGCTCGGAGCCTGGAGCCTGTTTCCGATTCTGTGTCTCCCTCTCTCTCTGCCCCTCCCCCGTTCATGCTCTGTCTCTCTCTGTCCCAGGAATGAATAAAAAACGTTGAAAAAAATTAAAAAAAAAATGACTTCATTACATAGGTGCTTAGTACCGTGGCTAGCACAGAATAGTGCTCTAGAAAGGTTAGTTATTGTTGTTGCGACTGTGTGTTCGGGTCTCAGGCAGATGCTAGTCGGACAACCCAAGATCCAGGCCACAGAGCCATATCAGACGCACAAGCACAGAGGTCAAGACTGGGCAATGCATCCCTGGAGATTTCCACAGAGACAGTGACCCATATGGGCTAGGTGTGGGGGCCGGAAGTTCGGGATTGCAAGGGAAGTTCTCCAAGATCATCAGGAAATTGGATGAGAGGGTCAGAGAAAGAAAGAACTTGAGATAAAGATGTAGGAAGGAAAAGCACTAAAAAAAAAAAGGTATTAGCAGGCCCTTCAAAGGACCTTGAATAAGGGAGGGGAGAGAACTCCCTGACGTGTGGGGTGAGCAAGGGCCACGGCATCCCAAAAACATGTCCTCCTTGGTACAGGCACAAAAGTCTCAAGGTTGACCAGGCTTCCCAGTCCTCCAAAAATATATCATATCGAAGGCCCATGCCAGCTCTGTGGGGACTTAACGTTTCAGTGTTTTCCCCCAACCTTGTGGGGAGGTGACTCACAAAGGGAGAACTCTCTTGTCCCGCTCTCCCCTCCCTCCCAGAATGGGAGAACTGGAGAAGCCTGGCCGTGGACACATCCATTGCTTTGTTAACAGGTTCACCCTGTTCCCATGTCTTCTATCGCTCTGCCTTCCTCTACCTTACTGGCAAATGGGTACAGAGGCTACTTCTCCAAGGGGTGAGATAAGGGGCAGAGTGACATGCTCCCAGAGAAGACAGAAATGCAGAGCCAGTGGGGTTCCTGGTCCAGCCTCACCACCCCCCACCCCCACCTCAGCCCCAAGGCAGCACAGACCAGCTTTACGGATTGATGGTCACTTAACCGAAGGCAGGTGACAGCTTCCAGGTCTCTCCAACTCAGGTGTTCTCCTTCTCCTGGGGCCTGGACGCCGGGGTCCCCAGGAGAGGAGCAGGACAGGCTGGATGGGCTGATTTGCATCGCTTACTTGGGAAGCAATTATCGGAGGAGCTGTCAGCTCAGCGCGGCTCTCTCTTCACTAATCGGATTTTCACCGGAGCCTGGGGCTGGGGGGTGCTAAGTAATTTGGCTTGATGCGGTGGTGGGAGGTGTTGGGGCCGGGAGGCCGGGCAATCCGTCTGAGTGGTGTTCGAGTTGTCCGGAGCAATTATCCTGAGGGGACCACACAGATCTCAGATGGACGGCCAGCCAAGGGGACTGGACTGGTCCCCAAATCCTGCAGCACAACTTGTGGCAGAGTAGGAGGAGCCTCTCCCGCAGGGTGAGCCAAGTTAAGCCACTGAGAAGAGTCTAGATGAGTCTGTGAGAGGGGAGCCACCTAGCCAAGTAGGAAGGAGGCCCAACATACCACCTTCTGGCCTACCCGCCACCCGGCCCTGCCCTACCCTGCACTGCCAAGGAACCAGCAGCCGAGCAGGGACTTGACCGAGGAGGAGCCTACCAAGCCCTGCTTCCCTCCCTGCAGTGCTCCCAGGCCACGCTGTCCCTGCCCTTGTCACTGCCTCTGTCACTTGCCTTCTCTTGTCTCCACAGCCCTTTTGAACCTGTCCCCGCTGCCCTACTCCGTATCTCCCCAAGTTCACAATGGACGGCTGACCCCTTTCTCTGCCTCTGCCCTCCATTTCACACCTTTCAGAACAGCGATAAGGATGATGACAGTAGCGAACCTTTCCTGAGTTTTTCTTCTACACCAGACACCGCCCTAAGTACTTTACACGGGCTCCTCGTAGTAACACGGCAAGGGCCGTACTCTATATCCCCGCTTACTGACGAGGACACTGCTGCTGACTGAACTTCCTGAAGGAGGGACCACATCTGGTCTTTGCATCCTAAGTTACCAGGACAGCTCTGGTCCGTGTCTGATGCCCAAGAAACGTCTGTTGACCGAATCAACGATCCAATGAGTGATTTACCCTCTTCGCTACTCCTGGCTGGCCTCCAGGTGACATCCACATCCCCGGTTTGGCCTCCCCACCCTCTCATATCCTGACGCCCCTGTCATCTCAGCCTGACCTTCCTCACGCCTCTCCACACACTCTATCCCATGACACATTGGAAAGCTTTGCTGATTCATCCTCTACCGCCTTTGCACAGTGACCCATCTTGTCCCCTTTGCCTGGAACATTCTTCCCTCCCCATCTCTGGCACTGAATACATTCTACTCACTCCCCTTGGAAGCATTCTCTGATCCTCCCTTTGCTTGCGCATCCCCGGGGAGCCTTGTCACCAACTCTTAAGTGTTTCACTTATTGCTAACGTACCTTACAGCCCCTGCTCGATTGTTTTGAGAGGTCGGCAATCATTCCCCTCTCTCCTGGGCACAAGCCCACTGCCTTGTACCTATTAGGTGCTCAATAAATATCTGTTGAAAACAGAAAAATATCTGCTGTGCATTTTTGTTTATCTCATTCAGAGATGCCCTTATGGCGGGTTGAAGGAGCACTCAACTTTGGGGGAAACTTGGGAGTTGGGGGTTTGGCAATGGCCGACGGTAACTACCAGCTGTATGTCCTTGGGCTGATCATTTCATTCTTCCCCTGGAAGAGAGGATGACAAAACCGACCGTAAAGGATCCGTAACACATCCTGGTCTTATCTGCTCAGAGTCTGTCTCCAAAGTTGTGGAGATCTGTCTCTCTCCATGTTTCTGCCTCACTACTGAGCCTCTGCCTCTCTGACAGCCACCATCTCAGGCATAGCCCAGGAGTCCTACCACCCAGCCCCCTTGCTGTCACTAGGCCTGTCATTTTTTTCCTGATGCTACCATTCCCGGGAGGTGGCCCCACCCTTCTGCCGAGAGCCCAGAGGACCAGCCTCACCTTGGCTTCCTCACCCCCTTAGCAAGTGAGACCTTGAGTTCTCCCTCTGAAAATATTAATAATAAAGAAACGAGGCACTGGGCATGCAACTGGATGCAAATTGGCCCCAATTCTCAGTCCAAGAAACGGAATGCCTGAGCTATGGACCCAGAGAAATCCTGTGCTCATTTGCATGCTATTTGCATTATATTTACATGTGATCAATTTCATGTTCAAATGCACAACCCTCCCCCCACCCAGTTGTTCTCCCCTGGGGTCCCCCCTCAGCCTCTGATCCCCATCATTCCCCCCCCCAGCCCCTACCCCACTTCCCCTAGCTCCTGCCACAACCCCCTTCATCCTTTTCCTTCTTCCTGCCGAGGTCCCCGATGCCCCCTCCCAGCTCCCTCCGGTACCAGCAAGGACCCACTTGCCCAACACCCGGAATAGATTCCTGGGGTCTTACCCTTCAGTTCAGGAGGGGCATCCCTGCCTGCCCCCTCCCGCCCCGAGCCGGGCGGGCGCAGCAGACAGCAAGCGCGTCTCTCAGCAAATCCCAGCCCCATTCAGCCTGGTGATTAATGGCGCTGCCCTCCCCATGAACCTGCCTTTAATACTGAGGAAGTTATGAAACCGCTATACATCAGCAGCTCCGGCCCCGCTGCCCCCACCCGCCTCCTCCTCTCCTCCACCCCCCACCCTCCAGCTCCCTCTTCAAAATCTCATTTGGGCTCCTGCCGCCTGGGCCCAGCCCTCCGCTGGCCTTTGCTGGGGGGAGGGGGTGTCTGCCCCTGCTGCCATCCCTGGTAAGGACCCACATCTCATTTTCCCTTCCTCTCTCCCCCCTGCTCCGCCCTCTCTCCCTCCCCCCCCCCCCATGGCTGCATCTCCGGACCCATTTAGAATTGCTGACATTTTATCTGCATTACATACATCACTCCGTCCCCAGCAGCCATCTCTCATGGATTGGGGGGGGGGGGGAAGGGCGGGGTGGTCCTGAGCTTGGGAAGATGGTGGGAAATAGGGTGAAGGTGGGGAGATAGATAGCACTTCCTCCACACCCCTTTCCCTTCAGGGCCTCCCCCAGCCACCTAGGAGGTTATACAGCTGAGACCCCCCACTCCCCAGGTAGGTGGTGGCAGAGATTGGTACCTTGGACTTCTCATGCAAGTCCCTGCTACCTTACGACATTAAAAGACATTTAGACTACATGGACCCAGGAAGGTCATATTGGCCATCACCTTTCCTTCCATGGAACTCTTCCATGGGAGATTATGAACATGGTTGCTAAATCGTTTTTGCTCATCTCTTCTCACATTTCCTACACCCCTCTTTTGGGAAGTCCCTCTGAATATCTAACCACTGTGCCTCATGCTGCAGCCATTATTTTCTTCTTGTTTTGTCCTCAGAAGGTCGAAAAGCAGTGTCGGCTCTCCAGTGAATTATAGACCCTTTGTTCCAATGCCTGAGTAATCATAAATATGGCCACCTACCCACACTCCTGATTCTTATAAGTATGAGAGGAGGCACAAGATGGGGCCATCCCGGAAAGGAGGAAACTGAGGCCCAGCTTCAGGAGGAAGAAAAGTGAGAACCTGTCCAAGACCAGGAGGCCAGGACCCAGGGGTCCCACGGTCCCAACGAGCAGTTTTGTCTCCCTGGGGAGGTGGACAGGGCAGAAGGCAACAACAGACAGACAGATCGGGGCCGACAGACAGACAGCAGAGAGGGGGGAAAGGAGAGGCTGGGAGAGAGACAGGCAAACAAAGAGACAAACAAACAAAGAGCCAGACAGACAAAGGGACCGTCAGCCAGGGACAGGCAGACAGGCGAGAGGAAGCTGACAGGGGACTGCGGCGGCATGTTCCAGGCTGGACACAGAGAAGCGCTCTCTCTGTCTGTCCCTGCCAGTCAGGGTCTCTGCCAGAATGTGTCTTTCGGGATCTCTGGGGCTTTTTGTTCACTGGGTCCACAACTATCATTTCCTGGGAATTTTTGTTCTCTTGAGGCCTCTCCATGCCGTGTCCCTGTCCCTTAAGTTTCCCTCTCTGTGGTCTCATCCCAGCGACCCCAGTCTGGGGCCATCTCTCTGACCTGCCCGTCATGTACCCTCTCAGGGAGACCAGACACTTCCTGTGGGTTTGGGGAGGCTCCCACAGCAACCCGGCCGATCCTCCAGGGATGGACAGGAGGGGCAAGGCCTCCAGCTCTGGGGACAGCTCCTGGGCCTGCAGAACCGAAAGGGCAGTATAGAACCGTGTCCCCATATCTGGCCAGGCTTATCCAATGCGGCAGGAGGAGCTCCAGCAGGAAGGGGAAGGACCCTCTGCTCCCCCCACCCTCCCGCTAGCTCAGCCCCAGACAAAACAGACCTCAGGCAGGGATATAGCGGGGAGTGGCTGATTTACATGGTGTTTGCATCTCATTTGCATGCCCCTGATTCCCAGTCATCCCACAGACCTTGTCCCTCTAATTCCAGGCTCTCTCGAGCTCAGTCTGGCCCCCGGGAGGGTTGGGGGCAGAGAGAGGGTGGGTGGGAGCGAGGGTGGGGTCCACACACTGGTGCCAGTGAGTCTGTCATACATCTCCCGCCAGCACAAGACACTTCCTTGCCCTGCCAAGGGACACCTTCTCTCCTCCCTTACAGACAGCATTTCGGTACCGGCACCAGCCACACACTATCCTCCAGACATGATTTTCGCTGTCCTCCCTCTGACCTTGTCCCCGCGTTTCCCCCAGATTTCCCCTCCTCTGTTTAGTTCAACATTAGCCATTCTTTAAGGTCAGGCCCCAAGCCCTCCTCTTCCATGAAGATTTCCTTGGTCACACAGTCCAGAGTGATCATAAAACTACAGTTCTCAGTACTGGAAGGCACCCCAGGAAGCCACACCGTT
Organism: Panthera uncia; assembly: GCF_023721935.1. Classification (NCBI taxonomy): domain Eukaryota; kingdom Metazoa; phylum Chordata; class Mammalia; order Carnivora; family Felidae; genus Panthera; species Panthera uncia. The sequence continues at coordinate 78,084,518 of NC_064809.1, forward strand.
TTGCCTTACCTGTCTTCAGGTAACTGATGAATCACTATCCCCATTTTATAGATGAGGCTACTGAGGCCCGGGATCTGTTAAGTAACTTTCCCAGGGCAGTATGGTCAGCAAGTAGGGAGAAAATGAGAACTCTTCTGAATGTCTCCATTCTACCCTCTCCTTGTCATTCATTTGGCCCTGAGCAATGCCCTGTTCTGCACCCCTCTTGCTGTCCGGTGAGCTAACCATTAGATAACTGTTGCTTACCCTCTTCTGGGCTGGGATTGTAGTCTCCCACAAGCTCCCTGGGATCCAGCCACACCAAATCACTGGCAGTTCCCTGAATTCTCCTCGCCCTTCCTCAGCAACGTGCTTTTACCCATGGTGGCCCCTCTAACAGGACTGCCTTTCTTCCCACCACCTTATGAACTGGAAAAACTCCAGCTCATCCTTCAAAACCCAGCTGAGCTGTTGCCTCCTCCATGAAGGCTTCCCTGATGTTCCTCTGAGCTCCCTCCCCCCCCAACACCACCACACACACACTATATTTAAGCCTGGCATGCTGTACTTGTCACATTGCTACTGACAGCCCCGCCCCCCTCCCTAACCACAAGCCTTTCAGGGACTTGTCCTACTCGGCTCTTTCGCCAAAGCATACATTTTTTCATTGGACCAGATTTCATTACCACATTCTTTCTCCAAGGCAGGCCCACGGAACAGAGGCATCAACCTGTTGGGGAGGTCAAACAGAAGGTCCAAGAGGTGGGGGCCGTATGTAAAAGGAGAAGTCCCAGAAGATTGTCCAAGGGCTCAGGATGTGTCCTTCTGGCTTTTCTAAAAGCTAATCAAATGATTGAACGGAGAGAAGAAGGTAGAGGAACAGAGGAATATAGCTGAAGGGGAAGTGGGGAAGAAGGAAGACAGGGAGAAGAAAACAAGGAATGAAAGACGTGGGGTGAGGGGCAGAAGGAAGAAGGGTCAGAGAAGGCCGGTGAGGAAAGAGGGAGGGGCGAGAAGGAGGGAGCCCAAACTTCCGATTCTCAAACATGCGCAGCAGAGACCCGGAAGTTGGGCCTTCGTGACACTCCTGCCCCTATTTTCCTGTCTGGGAAATGGGCACATCTCTCCTTCTCCGAGAACAAGTGAGGCTGGGGAGAGGGCAAAGGACAGAAACACCTGCTGTGCTGTGTGCCCCGAGGCCCCTAACACCCCCTACCTCACAAAACTCACCTGAGAGGCAGGATTTACTCCCACCCTACAGATGTGAGGGACCCAGGCAGAGAGGTAGGTACTCCATTTGCTTCCAGGAGGCGGGGTCTGACTCCAAAACCCTTCTCTTCCCACAGCCCCAGGGCCCTTTCAGCATTATGGACAGGAGAGAGAGAGAGAGAGAGAGAGAGAGAGAGAGAGAACATTTCACATCACACTTGAAAGTCAAGATGCAGAGGAGAGAGGGGGGACCAGTCATCTCCCCACCCTGTGGAAGGGTATGAGGTTGTGGTGTCACTTCCCACTTCCGGGAGAGCCCCCCTGCATCGACTCAGTCTTTGCCTAAGAGGCTGGTGATACTCAGTCTAAAAATCTAACGACTTAACAGGGGCTCTGAAGACACACGTAAGAGGAGGCAGAAAACTGCCCCTCCTCCTTCCCTCCGCCGGTGATCACCAAGCCAGCGGAGGGAGTGGGTCAGGTGTTTTCCTCTGAAAGACCCCACACAGATCTCTTCCTTGTCCCCAGAACCCAAAGGCCCAGAAACGTCCATGGTCCTCTGAGGCTCGGAGACGCACAGTGGCAGGTAACCGTACCCAGCCCTCCTCTCTTCTCGGATCCCCACCAGGGAAGTGCAGGTAGGACTGTGGATTACCGGGGACTCTCCCAACCCCACAGAACCGGAGCCTCACCGCAGGTGAACAGGCAACTGCCCTGTGTACAGCCCCTTTCAGAAGCTCTCTGTCAGAAAGTCCTTCCTAATGTCTAGCTTACATCTTTCCTGCTGCTGTCTATCCAGTCCTTAGCTATGATGTCAGGACAGAATCTGAGCTCTCATGGTCAGAGAATGGGGAAGAGAATAAATATTTTACTTCAAGCCTGGGGGGTAAGGAGTGATCATGCACACACACACACACACACACACACACAAAAGAATTTTTTTAAGTGGCTAACTGAGCCCAGTCTCTTCCCCCCCTAGTAGCAGTGGAAATGGAAGGTAGACAGATGGAAAGACTTCCAGACAGAGAAAAGGGGTACTTCCAGAATAGGACTATGAAGGGCAAAGGCGACATCCCTCTCTGATGGCCTCCCAGCCTGGCAGAGACCCTTCCTCAGTGGTACTTGAAAGAGGATGGCCAACACTTCCAGAAAAGCTCAGTGTTCAGGGGCTGCTGGGAACCCTTGCAGCTCCAGCTGAGGGGAAAAAAGAAAAACCTGGTCCCGGAGCCCCCTTGTGGCCATGCGGAGACAGGACAGGCAGCTCGGAGTCCGGATGCCCAGCCTTCAGAGCCAGGGAGCAGGGGTGGGGGAGCACCGACCCAGTGAGGGGCAAACCCTGGTGCCCCACCTTCTGAGAAAGGCCCAGTCTGCAGCCCTGAGCTCATCACACCCAATGGCTAACCCCGGGACGATGGGGCCTCTGCAGCTCCCAGGCAAGGGTTGACCACACAGGGACCACAGGCATGCCCACATCCCCAGACAGGGCCCCTCACACCCCTAGCTCCACAGAGAGGATGACCCCCCGCAGACCCTCCGTGATGGGGGATGGCTGGAGCGGACCGTGAGACCAGTGGGGTCTTGAGGAACCCATGACCACCAAGCCCTCCCCCAACGTCCATGAAGAGGTCAGGTACAGAGTCACCCCATAGGGACTTGGTGGGGGGTGTGAAGAAGAGGAACTAGGGAGAAGAAGAGGGTCATAAACCTGGACAGAGACCAGGCTTCCTCCCGGACCCACAGCCCCCTTCCAGGACTGCTCCCTTTGGCTATTTGGAAGTTCTTCCAGGCATCTAACCTCAATCCTTCCAGCTGGGATTGGAGAGGCTGGCTCCATTATTCTGGCTCTTTGCCTTGGTCATAAACCAAACAATTCTGAAACCTGGAGAGGAAGGAAGGATGGATGAGAGGGAGGGAGCAGGAGGCAAGGGGGAGTCAGATAAGACAGGTGAGAGTCGGCAAGGTGGTGTTTCAGACCCTCTCTCCTCCCCATCTATGAGGAAGGAGCAAGGAATATTGGACACCGCTTGGAGGAGGGACTTGGTGCAAACGACAGGGTCGTTTGGGGACACTGGGGCCAGGTCGATGAGGACATCCTCTGAAAATATTTTAGATTATTAGAAACTGGAAATGACAGGACGAGAGAGGAAAGGAAGAGGAAGGGGACATGGCAGGAGATGGAAAAGGGAAGTGTCTCGTCCACAAAGAGAAACCAGCACAGAGAGAGTGGAGAAAAAAGCCACAGGCCGGAAGCGGGGACCTACGGAGCTCAGGATTGTCTCACTTAACAGCTCTGGTCTTTCTTTCCTGGGTTTCCTTTCCTGGAGCCAATAGTGCCTGTCGGGGATCTAAGCGAATGCAGCCAATATCCAGCACTGTCAAGAGTCGAGCACAGTGCTTCCTCACAATTACAGGCCAGCGAGTGAATCAGGGAGGCAGGGAGGCAGGGAGGGAGGGAATCAGGGAGGTCCTCCAGCCTCCTAGCTCCACGACCCATCGCTGGCTGCCTATCAGGACCATGGCAGGCTTAGGGAAACAGGACTAGGTCCAGACCCCAGAGCTCCTGGATAAGAGGGGCCTGGGAATCTGAATTCTAACCTGCACCCCCACACACACCAAACCCCCAGTGTTTCTGAGTCAGCACCTGAGAACTGCTGACTTCGTCTCACACTATCATTTTTCAGGGAAAGGAAATGACGCCCCGAGAAGCACAGCCACCTGCCTAGGTCACCGGCTGCACACTGGACCCCACACGTGCAGGCAGGGAGGGCCTCTCACTTCTCCGTGCCTCCTCAGTCCCTGACTCCAGGAAAGATCTTCCTGGCCTTGCCTCTCAGTCCTGATGTTGCTGAGGCCTCCTTTCCACTCTCTAGTGCAGGAACAGACCCCTTCTCTTTCTTCACCAGCATCTGAGTTGGGCCTGAGTGTGTGATGTCCATCCTGGCACCTAACACAAGGAAAGTATTCAATAGGCATTTGTAGAATGAATGACTCCATCAGTCAATCCCTCCTGGCCTCTGCCCAGGCGGCAGAAACTTCCGTAGAGTCCCTGGGGAAAGGCCAGGAGGAGGCTTGCTTGCTCCTGTTCCCTCCAGTCTGAGTCCTACAGGAAGCCAGGAACCAGATGCCCTGGCTCCCAGTCCCTCCTCAGTCTTGTGCAGGGACCAAGAGAGAGCAGCAGGACCCCGCTCTGCTACGGGGCTTCCTTGGCGGGTGGCTGTCTCACTCATCCTCTAGATAGACGTGTGAGGTCAGCAGACCCCTCTGGAGACCAGACTGTCAGTAGCATGAAAAGACCAAGGGTTATGTGTGCTCCAACCCCTGCCAAAGGCCGAGAGAGAGATCAACCTGAATATTGCCACTGAATGCAGGGGTGAAATTCTGGGGGCCCCCCTCCAGCCTGGCTTCTGCAGGAGGACCATCCCTGCCTGGATGGGACTCACCTTCCTTCTCTAGACCCTGCCAGGCAGACAGGTCCCCCTCTGCCAGCCGCAGGGGGCTTGTCCCTGCTGAAGGGCTGCTGGAGGGCACGGAGCATGGGAAGATGAGACCGAGCCAGAGAAAGGGAGAGTGGGGCTGTTGGTGCAAATTGGTCAATGACCATTCACAGTCACACCTGTGACTCTGGATACTGGCGGGCTGGGATGGCACGAGTGGATAGGGAGTAGGGACAGCAGGAAGCAGAGAGGGAGGAGAGAAGGAGAAAGAAACCAAGGCAGATGGGATGGTGCCAGGGAAAGGAGGGCAACCTGCTTCCAGGTACCTCAATTTCCCTTTCGAAGCTACTTAATAAGGGCTTAATAAGGGTTCACGCGGCCCTTCGTGGGAGCCCCCAGCCCTTTCACTGCCCAGTGGTTTGGACTCCCTGTGGATTCCTAGAGCACCCGAGGCCCTTTCAGGAAGAGCGCAGAGCACCTGACTGGGAGTCAGGGACGTGGGTTTCAGTTCCACATCTGCCACAAATGTGCTTTGTAATGTTGAGAAAGGACACCCGCCCCCCGCCCCCAGGGCCTCAGTTTTCCCAGCTGCTAGAAAACAGGGCGCACCACGAGGTCTTTAAGACACCCTTCACTTCCTCCACCCTGGGACACGGGGTGGCAATGCTTAGTGATAATAGGGGGGTGGGGATGGAAAGTCCCTGAACTAAGAATCCGGACTTGCGGATTGGATCCTCCTCTTTTACAGATGGGGACACCGAGGCCCAGAGAAAGCCCATAATGCCGAGATCGGGAGGATCCATAGACCCTTAGCGCTCCAAGTATGATCCACGCACAAACAGCATGGGCACCGCTGGAAGGAGCTTACAGAAATGCGGCATCCTGGGCCTTGCCCCAGACCTCCTGAACCGGAATCTGCATTTTAAGAAGATCCCCAGGTGATGTAAAGTTTGAGAGCGCTGTGCCAGCAAATGGCTAAGTGTGCGGGTTTCACATGGGGCCAGACAGAGCGCAGGCAGAGGTGTGCCTCCTCTGCTTCCTAACTGAACTTCTGTTCTCGGCAAAGTAGGGGTGATGCAATCAACCTCGCAGGGCCGTCGCGGGGATGAGAGCCCATGCCTAGAGAAAAGTGTTTGGCACAGCGCTTGGCATGCGGGGAGCACTCAGCAGTCAGGGTAGCGGGGCTAGGGCTTGCGCCACTGGAGGATACATTACGCTCAGTGCTTGGAGCTTCCTCGGGACAGCCTGGTTACCTGCTCGCTGTGTGCTCTTGGGCCAGGCCTCTGACCTTTCTGTGCCTCTGCGTCCTCATATGTAAATTGAGAGTAGTCAAGAGTGCCTCCCTCGTAAGGCTGTGGAAGGATTAAGTAGTTAAATGGTCTGATGCCTGTGGCTCTACAAATGTTTTGGCTGCTATTATTACAGGAGCTTCAATCTCTGGAGATCCAGATTCTGGGGAAGAAGGCCATGAAGAAAAGGTTGAGGCAGAGCCTCCTGGAAGGGGAGCCAGGGGAGGAGCGGGCAGGACCACTTCCCAGAGGCAGCCCCAGGGGCTGGGAACCGAGCAGACCCTTGTTCTGAAGCCCAAGCTTTTGAACGGAACGGCACACACACGTAGATCGTGCCGACACGCACGCGCACTAGTAAGAGCAACAGAGTGGGAGTCTGAAAGCTGTGCCACTAACTCACTGTGCAAGCCTGAACAAGTAGCTTGCCCTCTCTGGGCCTCGATCTCCTCATCTGAAGCAGAGAATTGGACCATTAGACAATGTCGGAGTCCCTTCTGGCTATAACATGCTGATACCGTGGTTCCGGTACATTCCAAAGCATACACCTGCCCCCAAACATGTCACAACATAGTAACGGACAGGGCAAGATACCCTCCTCCCTCCCTCACCCTCACACACAGAGAGGAGGTATGGGCAGGAGGGAAGCACCCAGGAATCAACCTGGCCTTGCCCCAGACACACACCCTCCTTGGCCCCTTCGCTCAGCAGGGCCAGGTAGCTGAGGGACATCCTTTCCTGGGCATCACACAGTCCGGGCGTCTGCTGCCCCCTGCTGGCTGGAGGAGGGATGGCCGCCTGGCCCGCAGAGCCAGGCCTAGGGTGGGGACTGGTGGGGACATCCAGCATGCACCCTGTCCTTAGAGCCACCCTTCCCCTCAGCTGCTTCCCTTCCAAGATCCCAGTGAAGGCTGTGAGAAGAAATTAGAAGAAAGCCCACTGGCGCACCCGGATCCCTGGGCAGGAAGGAAAACTGGAACACACTGATCTTTATTTTATTAACAGACAGGTAGCACTTAATAGGAGCCAGGCACTGTTCTAAGTGCTCTGCAAATATTACTTCATTTATCCTCTACGATCGGTACTAGCACTATTCCTCATTTTACAGATGAAGGGAATGAGGCAAAAAAAGTCGCAAAATTACACAGCCAACGGGCTCGCAGGGGTGGGTGGGGATGGGATATACCAATGCTCAGAGGGGCTGAGAGGGACCAAGTAGAGGTAGAGACACATGGACTAAGCGACAGGAACGTGGGAGGGGAGGGGGCAGGAAAGGGGTAGGGAGACAGCAGGATGGCCAGGAGAGGGAGGGGAGGGAGGCGGGCTCCCCTTTGACCCCAGGGCCCCAAAGATGCTATCAGGCCAGACCCAGGCCGGAAAATCCTTCCTGGATCCCTCCACATTCCAGCCTCTGCCCGGCTGGTTTTACAGCCTCACGGTGCGGCCGGACACTGTTTATGGCAGTCCCATTCTCCAGCTCTTGTCTCCAGGCCCCAAAGGCATCTGGCCAGGCTGAGGGAGGCTTGTGGGGGCAGGGGTCCCCCGCCCAGCCTCCCAACCCCTCCTTTGAACCCTGCTGGGTGCCGGAAGGAGGGGGCTGGGTGGGCGCCACAGGGCCCCTTCCAGGCTCCTTACTGCATGTCTGGGGAGGAGGCAGACCCCCAGGCATGGGCCACCTCCCAAGGACCACTACATCCCAGTGCTGCCAGTTCCTTGTAGTGTGACCTTGGGCACATGCCCTAACGTGATTTAACCTTTCCAAGCCTCCGTTTAGCCTTCTGTGAAATGAAAATAATAGGACCTCATGCTTATTTTGAGACTCTGACATGTTGTATAAAGTGCCTCAAACCGTAGCCAATATTATTAGCTACTATAGATTTTGTACATACGGCAAAAAGTAAAGATTCCCACCCCATTTAGGGTCCTAGGAATTTCCTGCTAATTCTGCCCCCAAGCCAGTCCCTATGCTGCAAGCTTCCTCTGTCCTACCTCTCCTCACAGCGGGCCCCACCTCAGACCCCTCACCTCCACACCCTCGACCTGGGCTTGAGTGTGTCGCCCTCTGCTGGCAGTGGGGAGAACTGCACACTCCTCTTCCCTCTGCTACTGAGAAACCAGAAGCTTTGGAAGGAGAGGACGACCAGGCAGGCCAGGAGGTTCTCTCCAGCGTTCCAAGTATCTGGAAAAACCTCTACAGAATCCATAAAAGGACCAAGGGCAATAGAGACCAGAGGAGTTTTGAAATTGGAGTCTAGGACTAGGATGCCTGGGTTCTTTTAAAAAAAAATTTTTTTAGGGGCGCCTGGGTGGCTCAGTCGGTTAAGCGTCCGACTTCAGCTCAGGTCACGATCTCGCGGTCCGTGAGTTCGAGCCCCGCGTCGGGCTCTGGGCTGATGGCTCAGAGCCTGGAGCCTGCTTCCGATTCTGTGTCTCCCTCTCTCTCTGCCCCTCCCCCGTTCATGCTCTGTCTCTCTCTGTCTCAAAAATAAATAAACGTTAAAAAAAATTTTTTTTTTAATTTTAATGTTTATTTATTTTTGAGAGACAGAGAGAGACAGAGTGTGAGCGGGGGAGGGGCAGAGAGAGAGAGAGAGAGAGAGAGAGAAAGACACAGAATCTGAAGAGGCTCCAGGCTCTGAGCTGTCAGCACAGAGCCTGACGGGGGGCTGGAACTCACAAGCTGTGAGATCATGACCTCAGCCGATGTCAGACGCTTAACCGACTGAGCCACCCAGGCACCCCTAGAATGCCTGGGTTCTAAGGACAAGTTGGGGCAGATGAAACGGAATGGCAGAGAAGACATGAAGGAAGGTCTTGGGGAAGGGCTTCCCAGGGATACAGAGAGATGGTTCAGGGGAAGGGAGGGAGAGAAAATACACAACACCTCCTCTGCAGCCATGTCGCAGCCTGACAAAGACGGGGGACAGGAGAGAACATGGAGAAAGAAGAATGTCCGTGATGCCCCCAAAGACACAGGAAAGCGGGGCTGCTAGGGATGGGCAGAGGGTTCCCTTCCCACACACACACACACACACACACACACACACACTGAGGATGGGAAGAGGTTAATTGAGTCTGTCTGCAGGCAAGATAAAAAACTCCAGCAGAACTGGAGCTGGTTCCCTGGAGTGTCTTCCAGATAACACTCAGAACCTGGCTGAGATGAACAACTGGTGATGATAATAGGCTGCCGGGAAGAGCAAAGAACCTGCTTCCTCCACTCACATTCCTGCCCTCCCTACCCCCCCCCTTCTCCCCCCGCCCCCCCCCCCAGTCCCTGACAGCCAGAGGGGTGGAAGTCAGACAAGAGGAAGAACTTGTAACTCTGAGACGGGCTACCTTCCCCCCTCCTGACCCCGCGGTGCTGAGAATCCCCAGATCTCTCACCCTCCGCTCACCCACCGTGCCCACTACTGTTTCGTGCAAAGGTTGGTCAATCTCAGGGGACTTTGGATGCTGCACCTTTCCTCAAAGTCGGCAACAAGTCCTTGAGCAACTTCAAGGGCTGCAGGGCTGTAGTCCCCTCTTTCTGTGCCCCTAGACCCTCCAGTAGGTCTTCCCTCCCCACCCCAACTCCTTTCCCGCCAGCAGGCCCCTCCCCAACACCACCACCCCCCAGCCATCAAGAATTCCAAACAAGAAGCTGGTTCCAGGCCCCGTGTTTGTGTTTATGTCAGGACAGGCTCTGTCTTGTCAGAAGCTGCCCCTGCGCCTGACCCCAGAGCTCTGCAGTGAGGATACACTGAACAGGGATGTGCAGTGGACAGGCCCTCCAGGGGGCCAGGGCTGGAGGAGTATGGGGGTCCATGTTCTCACGGCAGCCTGCTCCCCAACCAAGTGGCCTGAGCATGTAAGGCCTCTTCTCCTGAAAGACCTTCTCACGACCCAGGGGCCCTCTACCTGGTTCCTGTTCCTCAGTAGGTATCCCTCCATTCGCCCTCCCCAGACCAGGAGTCAGAGCCACCACCACCCGCCTCCAGAGCCCCATCTCATCCCCAACATCTCTTCAAACGGCAGGGTCCAGGTTCTCAGCCTCAGGCCCTCCCTTCCCCTGCACCCTCTCAGAATGGGGCCTTAGGGAAGGGCCTGCAAGGAGGGCACCAAGAGGAGGAATAAACACACAGTGCATGGGAAAGAGGCTGGAGACACAAAAATGAAACTGACCCCAAGCAGGTCATAAACAAAGCGGGACCTTCTGTAAATAGAGTGAAATTCACCCTAAACAGAAGTGAAATGGGCTATCAAGAGGGAGGCTTAAAAACAAGATCACTGACCCCTCCCCAAGTGAGTGGGGAAGGGAAAGGGGACCTGGGAACACCTGACCCAGGGAGAAAGAGGATTTGGGAGAGGGACAACACGAGGAACAGGAGTTTACTGCTATCTGAAGGGGCCCAAGAGCTAAGGTAGGAGTTGATAGGATCGCTAAACAGCAAGCAGATGGAGAGGATACAGGATCACTTCCTGGTGCCAAGGGCAAGTATAATCTACCACTGCTTCCCCTTCCCTTTATTCTCCCATCCCCCCTCCCTCCAACCCCATAGGAGCAGTAGGCAGAGTCCCAGGAAATAGCCAAGGGGAAAGATTCAGAAGTGGGAAAGATAAAGAACCATTTCCATCCTGCCCTCCTCCTTCCTCTCCTCTGACTGTGTCTTACCTCGGCCTTTCTCCCTCCTCTACTTCTCTTTGGTGGCATCTACACCATCCCAAAGCGTCAGGTTCAAAGGCAAAACTTTGAGTCAGTCGCAACATTGCCCTTACATATCAACTGACCGGTCAGACTGACGTTGTGGGACATCTGGCACATTCAGGACTTGCCTCTGTCTCGGTCTCCCCATCACATCTGCCCTAGTCTCACCATGTCCACACACACACACACACACACACCTGCAAGTAAAAGTTCTCTTCATTTCCCTTTCACCTCTGTGCGCACGTCCCTGCCTTTGTGTCCTGCAGCAGTCTGAACCCCGGAAGTGAGGAGAAGGGTGAAGTTGATGCCTGCCCTTGCAAAGGGATCCAGGTAAACCCTGTTCAGTTCCTAGTCTCCAAGCATGAGTGTGAGGGTAGGGAGAAAGTTCGGGCCTCTAAACCTTCCCAAATCTTCCCAGGGCCAGGAGAAGGTCCAGATGCTGCCAGGCCCTAGAGCCGTAACCTGCTCCACCGCTGTCCCCCTCTCCCCCCCCCCCCCCCCCCCGCCGCCACCAATGCAATTACTATTCATAGTGCACAGCTGGGTGATTAATGACCTGATTAATAATTACTCAGGCTAATAAAATAATTAATTAATTTGGCAAGCCATTATTTATCTGTTCATCCTCAGCCCGAAACTCTGCAACTAGGAGTTTGGGAATCTCCCCTCCAGGCTATTTCAGAAATGTGATCATTAATATGGGCAGGGAAGGGTGGGGGATGGGTCTTTTCCATCCTGAGACCCTACCAAGGTGGGAGAGGAGAGCGCCTGAAGGCTTTCTGAGAATGCGGAAGGGCAGAAGGGCTGAAACAGACTGACCTGGCAACCTCAGGCCCTGGAAGGAGCTGACCAGGGAGGTCTGGGGGGTGGGGGTGGGGTTACCCTTTTTGCGGGGAGAGGGGGCACAACAGGAAGCTTGGTGGGGGGAGCTGAGCACCCAGGTTTGGGGAATTCGTGGATGTGTTCTCTCCAGCAAATGATTGATGACACCATTTTCAACAAATGATCTTTATCTCGCCTCTTGTCTCCCAAATTTATGATTTTGCCCCCAAGCCCCAGGCTAGACAAGCAAGGACTGAGTGAGCGCTGCGGTGGGGGTGGACTGACTTGGGGTGGGGTCCAAGAAGAAGCGGGGTATCTCTGGGTCTCTGCAGGAGGGAGAAGCCTCCCCCTACCGTCTGTTTCCGGGCTCTTGAGAAACAGCCCTGCACAGAACTTAGATTTGGGTCTCCAGAGGGTCTGGAGCACCCCCCTCCCAGTAGGGAGGGGAGCAAAGAACAGGGTGAAAGAGGGACAGCTGATCTCCTGGGGTTGGGAAGGGAAGCCGAAGCCCACCCTGGTGGTGAGGGAGCCCAATCAGTCTTTAAACAGGCAGAGGTATCCCTGCCATGTTCCAGGCCCAGAGGCAGAAACAAGACATCGATTCTCCATGACTGGAGAAGCTGAAACACCAGTTGGTCATTCACCAAACAGACCTATATTGAACTGCCAGCATGTGCAAGGACAAATAAAAACCAGAACTTGCCCTAGAGGAGATCAAATACTTGTGGGGGAAAACAGACTTGTAAATGTCCCAGGATAAGTGCCCTAAAAAAAGAGGTGTGTATGAAATCCATGGGAGCACAAGAACATCCTGGGGGTGTCAGAGAAAAAGTCCCAGAAAGAAGGGGACATTCGAACTGGGCTTTGAGGAATGAGTAGGAATTTGCCAAGAGATAATGGAAAGTATGTACAGAGACTCAGAAGAGCAGGAAGTGTTTGGAGAACTGTGAGCTGGGAGGCAAGGAGGTAACCTGATGAGATGTGAAGCCAGATGGCAAAGGATGCAGGTGCCCAGAGCAGGGGAGCTACTAGAGGTTTAAGTAGAAGAGTGATCTGCACTGATTTGTGTTTTAGAAAAAGAATGTGGAAGGTGCAGAGGAGAGAAGGTAGGCAGAGGGGCCGGTTAGAAGGATGAAGCATGTCCAGGCTGGGAGATCCTGAAGGACTGACAGTGGGGATGAGGCGGTGGCCAGGGGGCTGGGAGCAGGAGGGTTGGATTTCAAGCCTCCGTAAGTCACAAAAAGGCTGTAAGCAGAGGCTGCTGAGATTTTCCTCACTATTGCCTCCTGTCCAGCGTGTGTGCGGCGATGGCAGGAAACCTGGGACTTTAATGAACCCACACTTCCAAGGGGTGGATTGGAACTGGACCCTCCTCCTGAGAGCTGAGGAATAGAGGTAGCTAGAGGTAGTCTGGCTAGAGGGTAGGACGTCTGGCTTCCGTCCGGTTTCAGCAGGGGGGTGTGGCCAGGAGAACGGAGGTATGCAGAAACCTGCCCAAGTGGTGACCACAGGGGAGGGGGGCGCGCGGCGGTGCCCCAGGTGGCCAGCAGAGGGCGTGCGGGAGGCGGGCCGGACCTAGCGAGGGCGGCAGCGAGTTGGGTGTACGGGCCTGGGCGCCCTCTGCTGGGGGCCGGGCCTGGAAGCCGCGACTCGGTTCTCCTACTGTGGGGTCTCCCATTCCAGGTTTCTGGGGCTGCGCCCAGAATCCCCCAGAAAACTAGCGTCCTGCCCTGGAGAATCGGATCCTAGGTCTGGGACGGTCAGTTCTGGGGACCACCCGTCTCATTCTTGGGTTCCCTGTCTAGCATCGCCAACAGTTGGCTCTCCAGCTTTTGCCTTGATCGCCTCCAAGGACCGGGACGGGACCTGGCACCTCCCAAAGCCTCAACTTGTGTGTGTGACCTATGCCAATGCACGGCGGGTCTGCGCGGCTTGAGCTCCCACAGCTCACAATTTGCATAAAACAAAATGCTTTGGGGCGCCTGGGTGGCTCAGTCGGCTAAGCGTCCGACTTCAGCTCAGGTCACAATCTCGCAGTTCGTGGGTTCGAGCCCCGCGTCGGGCTCTGTGCTGACGGCTCAGAGCCTGGAGCCTGTTTCAGATTCTGTGTCTCCCTCTCTCTCTGACCCTCCCCCGTTCATGCTCTATCTCTCTGTCTCAAAAATAAATAAACGTTAAAAAAAAATGCTATCACTTTCATTGCTTCACAAAGTCCTCCTTTCAACCGCCTGGGAAGTGAACAGGACAGGATTACATCCTCATGTCACAGATGAGGCAATGGAGGCTTCAAACCGAGGTCACACGGTCAGTAAGTGCAAGACTTAAAACCAGGCGTCCCCCGCCCCCCCCCCCCCCGGCTATATTTGTGTCCCTACTGTGTGCTGATCAAGGTGTGGTCCCAGTTCACAGATGAAGGGTCACCCAGGGAAACAAACTGGAGGAGTTAGAGGACTCCTGGTCTGCCTGGCACGAGTAGGACGAGCTTCCTGAAAGACCCCTTCCCTAGGGGTCCAGAGCGGACATTTCAGGCAGTGCCCTGCGCGTGTCAAAGTGGTGGGAGGGCGGGTGAGGTGCCACCGGAGCCCACGTGCAAATACCTCTGAGGAGGTCTGAGCCGCCGGTGGGCGGTCGGAGACTCGGGCTCATCCAGACACTGCTTGTCCCATCCGGTTGAGGTTGGGCCCCGGCAAGCCTCGGGCAAGGGGCGAGGTGGGGGGGGGGGGGGCTGGTCTCTGGGCCACCCGGGCGTCTGTCCCGGTGGGCGGTCAGAGTGAGAGCACCTGGTGGGACACCGCCTACCACTCGAGCCCCGCAGCCTCTTCCGTGGGGGGAAGGGCAGCCGCCTCCATCTAGGTTTCTTCTGCCTGCGTCTAACCTTTAACTTTCTATATTCTCTCTCCTGTCCCCACCTGCCCCACCACCGCTGTCGGGGGTTTCAGGTAACTCGCCTCCAGCCCCGCGAACGATGTCGTCCTTCCCTCACACGACCACCACTCCCTGTCTGATTCCAACGGGGGAAGTCCTGCTTAGTGTCTGACCACCATTCCTCCTGCTGCAGCTGTAGCTCAACCTGACAAATTCTGTCCTCACGGAAGAAAGTGAGTGCTTTAACTTTCTTCCCCTTGGCTAATTAATGCAAACCTCCAGCCCTCAACCACGCTGACATCCCATTTCCCCTTCCTGACAAGGCCTTCTTTAGGGGCCGATTTTTTTTTTTTTTTCTCCTGCCTTTCATTGTCAAGGTAATCCAAGGCTGTTTTCTGATTGGCTGCCCCCTCCCTTCCAATTTCTCCATCTCAGTACAGTACCTCCCCAACGGTACGAATATCCAAGTCCCACGCGCCAGGGCCCATAGATGGCCTCAGTTTCTCCGGGGAGGGAATGGCCCCGCCTCTGTGGAGCCCTCCCGTTTTGTGAGAGTCCTGCTCAACCGCATCTAGGTCATCTCGTCCTCCCCCAGCTACTGAACAGGACACAGCCACCACATTCATTCATCTCAAAACCATTTATTGAGCGCCTACTATGTGTCCAACCCGAGTTCCTCGCCTCGACTCCCAGCCCTCTGGCTGCTCCCTGGGCTTAAAGGAAGAAGCAGGAGATCCAAGAGTGCGGGTCTCCAGTCCGGAGCGCGGGGTAAGAGAGCTGAAGGTCGTCCGCGACTGGGTGAAGCCACCGGGGTAGGGCGGGGGTGGTCGGACGCCTGCGGGTCTGATGCCCGGGGATCGCAGTCTAGAGGACACTCCACCGGGAAGCCCCCGCCAGCGCTCGACCCAGGCGCAGGATTCCCATTCTTAGCGCAAGGAAGACCCCTTGTGGCTGCTGTGGGAAGAGCCAGCAAGGAAAGGGGGCCAGAGCGGAGATGGCAGTCCCCAACCCAGAGTCCCTTCTAGGTCTAGCCTGGGGGTAGAGACTTGTTCCCCCGGGGGGGGGGGGAGGCTTGGTGGCTAGCTGTGCCTAGTAATCCTTCGCCCCATTCCCACACCCTCAAAGCCCAACAAGTGGAATTTACGGAATAGAGTCTTCTCGCCAAATCATGAGAAATAACACAGAAACCGTAGCAAGTGTGACTGTGGTTAGACTTCCGGAAGGAGTTCTCTAGAAGTGGATGGGAAGCAGAAGGACAGATCGCAAAGAAGGAATGAAAGAAGACAGGCTTTCGGACCCTCCCCTTCCCTGAGAGAGACCTCTCTGAGGCTGGGGAGGGTGTGGGATTATCATTCCCTGCCCAGCGGCTCCTTCCGGTTCACAGACGGGGAAGGAAGCTCTCGCCAGCAGGCGGGCTCAGGTAGTGCCGGCGCTGCCTGGGGCCGTCCCTCTAACCGCACCTGAGGCTGGGGGATGGGGTGGTTGCACAAGGTCACCATGGGCACAGGGAGGGGACCCCACGTTCGTTACAAGAGACTGTCAGGGTCCGGAGATGGGACCGTCTGGGCAGGGAAGATGCCTCCCACCCCATGTCTGAACTCCTTTGGGGAGCGGAAGAGCCCTAACGACGCCGCGCCCCTTCCCCCAGCCTTTGAAGCCGCCAGCAACCGGGCTCGGGCAGTGTGCATTTGCATATATTTGCATACCCAGTTGCGCACAGCTGCATCCGGCTTTGGGCCATAAATTCGTGGCGGGCGGCTCCGGGCAAGCGGGCCCCACGCGGGGCGGGCGCTCTCTCCACACCCGTCCGCCGCCCCTGTTGGACGCCCCAGGTGCCGGAGGGTTCTCACGGCTCCCGGCGCTGCGGCCGGCGCAGCCCTGCCCTTCCCGCCTTCCCCCACCCCGGCTCGCGCCACCTCCTGGGCTTCTGTCTGCGTCGCACTGCCGCAGGCCAAGCCTGAAACCCCTGTTCCCGGTTCCTTCGTCTCTCTGGGACTCGATCGGCTCCTTGTGTCCTGAATGTATTCACCTGTCTCTGCGGCCTTCGGACCAGGGGCTTCTGGCCAGATTTTCCTGCCGGCGCCAGTGTGTCGTCTCCTAGGTGGTAGTCCTGCCTCCGGGGGTCCCTTGCTGAAAAATAGGTCTGATTGCGGTCGAGAGCTTAAAACTCCGTGGACTCCCGAGGCTAGCAGAATAGAGCTTATATTTTTCACTCGTGCCAGGGGAAAGCCCCTCACATTCTGCCAGCGTCTCTTTTTAGCTTGGCCTCATCACCTGCATTGTAGCCAGACCCAGGCACACAAAACTGCAGGGGATCCATTAAACTCATGAGCGCTCCCTCAGCCTGGCCTTTCCCAGTGCCTTGTTTCCACCTGGACTGCCCCTCCCTGTTGTTTGTTTGACAAACACGCTTAAATGGGTGCTAAAGCGTTCCCTCTGGGAGCTCTGGGGAGAGCTCCTTAAGTTCTCTCATCTCTGGAAACTTCTAATGATATCTCCCGCATACACGTTTGGGTAGCTGCACCCACCAGATTGCGGGGTTCTCTCAGTTAAGACAGAAACCATGTCTGTTCATTGCTGTGTCCCAGTTCCGAAGCACACAACCTGACACCCAGGAGATGCTCAGAAATACTGAATGAGGAAGGAAGGAAGGAAGGAAGGAAGGAAGGAAGGAAGGAAGGAAGGAAGCTTGTGATTCTCCCAGGCACTCTGTATGTGTGGAATATGACACACATAGACACTCAGGACTCTGCTGAGTGCCATCCCTTACATGATATCTGTGAGCCCACAGGAGAGTCCCTCCTCCCTCTCCAGTTCCTTTTTGGTCCAAACACCCCTAAGATTGTGAGAGGTGAGAAACCAGGAGGATGAGTGGAGAGTTGGTGCAGTGAGAGAGCACTGGACTCAGAGTCCAGAGATTTAGGGTCAAACTCTATTGCTGCTTGACCTTGGAAAAGCAACTTCCTTCCTCTGAAGCTATCTCCTCAACTGGGAATCATGAAAATAATATTGACCACTTAATAGGGACTTCATAATGATTGAACGCAATATTTCAGGAAATGCTCGCTACGTGTCATTGCAGGCAGATGATACGAGGATCCATCTTGCCCCTTCCCTTGGGGAGGAGAGCACCTCCAGTAATGATCCCACTTCAAAAAGTGTAAAGGACTGAGGTTTCCAGGGCCTCGGATTTCACCAGTAAGCATTCTGCCAGAACCTGTGGGACAGCAAGACATTTACCCTGAAGGGTGGAAGGCCTACCTACTTATGGGCTTGATGGTCCTCACTGCTGTTCCCTCGATGGCTACCAGGGGGCAGCAAAAAACCCCAAATCACCTCAGACTGCCTGACACCTTAGAGAGGCAGGAGACCCTTCTGGGCCATCTTCTGAAAACTGCCTGAATCAGCATCCCCAGCCCCCTCTGCTGTTGTTATCGTCCCTTCCCAGGCTTGTCTTGGTGTGCTTCCCCTCCCCTCACCCGATCCCCCCCCCCCTCCGCCCGTGCCTCCTGTTTTTTCCTGTGGCTTTGCTGCTCCCTTGGCCCATCTATAGCAGGCTCCTCCACACCCAATTGCCCATCCTGCCCTTGATTTTGAACAATCTTGCATTCAGTAGGCATCCCAGCATTGGGAAGGACACAGGCAAAAAACTTCTGGGAACAGAACACAATGGGGAATTCTGGGGAAGGTAGAGTTGGGTTCCGGACCCAGCTCTTACCACTAATCGACTGACGCCTGGGACAGATCGCAAAGGGTGTAACTCTGAGTTGTGAAGTGTAAATGCATTCAGTGCATGGAAAGCTCTTTCTGCTGGATGCTTGTCTTATTAAATGTTCGTCCCTCTGACTCTGCCCAGGGTTCACCCTACCTCAGGCCGGGGCCTCCCTCATACCAGCCCTATTTCCCATCTGGTCTCAACTTTCTTGATGACAAGACCCTTCTTTGTTGTTCTTCTTCTTAACATTTTTTATTTATTTTATTATCTATTTTATTTCAGAGAGAGAGAAAACGTGTGTGCAAGCGGAGGAGAGAGGCAGAGGGAGAAAGAATCTTAAGCAGGCTCCGTGCTCTGGCATGGGGCTCGATCCCATGACCTTGCAATCAGGACCTGAGCAGAAATCAAGAGTCAGACGCTCAACGGACTGAGCCGCCCAGGAGCCCCAAGACCCTTCATTCTTAACACTGACTTTCCATTGGATACATACACCAGGTCCTATCCCATCAGGAGATGCAGCCTGGATTCAGCTTCACACCAGAGAGGGGTGTGCCCAACATGGAGGGAATTCACATAGGGCTCCAACCCACTCCCACCCAGAGAGTCCCAAACAGGCATTTTCTGGGCGAGACAACCAGCAACTCCGTTACCTTACAGGAGGCCGTATGTGTGCCCGCATGTGTGTCAAGGATTGTGACATCCATGAGCCTGGGCATCACTGGAATGCCCTGCCCTCTCCTCCCACTCCCCCAGACAGGAGGACATGCTGAAATTGACCCTGCTAAGACTCTCATCACCTTCCTTTGGTTGTCGTGGTGCCCAGGAGGTGCCTGGACACCACCCAGGTGCCCCTCCCTCATGCAGTGCCTTTTCCCCCTCTCCCTACATACCTCACCTTTCTTACTTTTCTGTTTCCTCTTTTCTTTCCCTCTCCCTTTATGCACCCACTCTTTCTCCTCCCATTTCCTCTCTCCTCTTCCTTCTGAGGTTGGTCTCTTCCCATCCTTCTCACCCTCCAGAAATCCTTCCTTTCTCCATCTCAAATGCTTTCACCTGTTCCCCTCAGGGAGCTCTTCATCATCTTCCTCCAATTCCCTGGCTCTGTCCTCTGTGCTTCCCCACCAGGGCCCTAATGATTTATGAGCCATTTTTTGGAGATCCCAAACTCAGAAACCGCCTTCTGATGCTTCAAGGAACATAATGCGCAAACTCCACCACGGAGACAGCCTCGGTGATAAGGGTATTGAGAGCAGGGCAGTCCTGTGCAGAAAGTAGGACTGTGGAGCTGGGACCAGAGCTGGACAGTCTGGGCAGTGAAGGTCTTGCCAAACAGTGTTGGGTATTCTCAGTGAGTTTCACCCCTGTTGGTGATGACGAAGACAAATCCAATCTCTCTTGATGTCACATCATGTCATTCTTTAAATTATGTTCACATCCTTATTCACTGTTCATCCTTCAGAAAGTCTGTAATGACTACTCCCCAAGCACCAACTATGTCTTAGACCGTGAGCTCCAGAAGGCAGGGATGACACGGAACTCCCATCGATAAAACTCTTGGCTTTGAGAGCTCTCCAGGATGCTCAGGAGGAGGCAACAGAGGGCATGTGGGTACAGGGGAGACAGAAATAACTGAGGTGCAGAGGTATAGATCTGGGGGTCATGAGCAGTCGTGCTTATCATAAGCAGTCGCTGAAATGGTGAGAGTGGATGAACTATCTCAGGAGGAGAAAACAGTGCGATGAGAACAAGAGCTAAGAGGGGAACCCTTGGAACCACCACTACAGAGGTACGAGGCTGAGATAAAACGGCCAGAGGGGTAGGAGGGGGGCCTTGCAGACCCTGGATCCTGCTAGAATCCATACCTAGTACCTTCACGATCATTTTAAACAGTAATTGTTACCAATACATAGTGCTCTGGAACTATTTTATGATGTTAAGTGAAAAAACAAAAAACAGAATGGTCCACACACTACATAAAAACAAGAATTTGTCTCATATAGGGGCACCTGGGTGGCTCAGTCGGTAAGTGTCTGACTCTTGATTTCAGCTCAGGTCATGATCTCGTGGTTGGGAGATAGGACCCCACGTAGGGCTCTGAGTTAGAGCACCGAGCCTGCGGGGGATTCTCTCCCTCTCTCTGCCCCTCCCCGGCTCGTGCATATGTGCCCCGCCCCCCAATAAATATGTTTTTTAGAAAAGAGAGAATTTGTCTCATATGGACAAAATCTGGTCAAGCACACACACAAACATCAACATGTATTCATTATATTAACATGACAGAATTACACTTTTCCCAATGTTTCCTTATATCAATCTTTTATTATAATAAAAGACAAAATATTTTGTGAAAAATGAAATCATTATTCAACATTTGAGGTGAGTACCCACCCCCCACCCCCCACCCCATGCCAGGAAACTGATACCCAGAAGGGGAAATTAATTTGCCCAATATCACACAGCCTATGAATGACGAAGCCTGACTTGAACTTTCACTTAATGATCCCCCCCTACCTCGTAGTGGGGCTGTTCTGGGCTGGTGCTTCGGCTAATTCTGGAATGAGGTCAGTTGTGAGCTTCTATTGCTTCCTGACCTCTCTCAGCGCACACTTTAGCAGGCCACTCTTCGTGTGTTTGGCCTTCCAATAGCACGCTCTCCCTGAGGCCCTCTCTGCCTCCCTGCCTTTCCACCTGAATGGACACAGTGCCTGCAATTTTCTGCTTCTGATCTGTATGGCTGTCCTGGTGCAGAGCTAAGAGCAGCTTTCGTTTGCCTCCTCCACTAGAGGATTTCTTCCTCTAGTGGCCCAGAGAAGCCCGCACAGCACCTTCCAAGGCCTGTCCCGGGTGTGCAATCCAAAGCACCTTTCCATCATATTCATCAACCAAGTTGAGGATTATCTGCTACCTTGAATTACCTAGGCCATTGCTTCCCCTCCATTAGCTGCAACTTGGACCCAGTGGGGTTTCATAGATTCACATGAGCACAGTGTATTTTTTGAATTCTCATAGACACACAGACCTACCATTTCTTTGGGAGGAAGGGGGAGCTGTGTGCCCCAGCTCCTCTTCGGAGACAGCAATAGCTACTCAGTTCTGAGGAGTTTCTAAGGCACGTTAGGGTTCCCCCCTGAGACACCTGTACTGCCAACCCCCAGTCTCCCCTCCCCCATACACAGTCCCCCTCATACACTTCCTGAGACCACTTGAAGCGGGATTGGGGATTGAGGGAAGGAAATGTCAAGATTCCAGGCCCTCCACCCCCCACAGCCCGGTAGAAATGAAAGCCCTTCAGCATTGCTGCCAAAGGGCCTCCTGAAGTGATCAAAATATATTTTAGGTTTTCAGGGCACTCGTCCAGTTCAGAGCAAAGACTATTCTAACTCAGAACACATGAGGGTAAATGCTAAGTTGATTCATTGCCCAGAGCTCTTCAGAAGTGAAGTGCCAGCCGTCTGTGTCTGGGTGAAGAAGACATTTTGCCTGGAGCAGAGAATGCGGCCTTGCAGGCCCCTCGGTAAGCTTGCACACCCCTCGCATCTGGGTTCTGGCACACACACGCCCCCCGCGCCCCCCCACCCCAGCGTCTGTTCCTCCAAGCCCCTCATCCCCCACCCTTCCTCATTTCATTCCCCTCACGGGGACAACCTTGTACCTCCTTCTCTCCCTCTTCCGTGTCCTCTAACCAAGCAATGTTGTCCCTAGCCACACCTGACCCAGCTCCTTAATCCAAACTGGAAAGCCTCTTCTCTGCCTTGAGTGAAAAAAGCAAGGTGGGTGTAAATACACTCGATCACTCACTCTCCCTCACTTCCCTCTATCAGCAGGCTCGGCCTGCCTTTTAGGAGTGGTGGAGAGAATCAGGGAAATGGTTTCTACCTGCCCCCATGATCCATTAGGTTGATGAGTGGGGCAACAAGAAACTTCCAATGGAAGGAAGTTTTTATTCCTATGTTGAAAGGCAGGAAAAATTCAGACAGAAACAAGGAAGGATCCAGTTGGTTTAGCCGGACTGCAATCCGGTCTCCAATCACCTCGAGGAGGGTTATGAAATTACCAAGTGATTATCTTAACATTTTTAACAGAAAATTACCACACAGAGAACAGACTCCGTTTTTGTGGGGATGACAAGGGTCTCTCTCACATACAAAATCATGAACAACCCAATTAAAAATAGGAACTGCTTTTCAAGGTTAAGAGTCCTGTTTTAGTCATCATTGCTGAGAGAAATCAGGAGGGTTGAGGATGGAGAGATGCTTCAGTCCCCAAGAAGAGAAGGACTCCCCTTCCCCCCACCTGCAAAGTGGAGGAGGGGGAAAAAATCTGTATTTTACTTTCTCTCTCAATTTCTTCCTGTGAGCTTTCTTATTAGCTGTGTATTCCTAGAGACAGGGAAATAAAAATGGGGAGAGGAGAAAAGGGAAAAACAGTAACTGAGAAAGGACAACGAGCGGGAGAAAAAGGAAGAAGGAAGAAGGGCAGAGAAAAGATGGAAAGAAGGGGCATCCTCTGTATCCTGGTCTCAAAGCAGGAGAGGTTTTCCCCACCCTCCGCAGCACCTTTGAGAAGCAAGTAGGCCAGACTTGCTCTCTCCTGGGAGCATCGTGGCGGCTCTGTCCCCTCTACCTTCCAGGTCCCTGTGCAGATAAGACCAGAAAGGTGAGAAGGGAACTAGGGGAAGGGGGGCACATGACAGAGGACAAAGGCGCTGTCAGGCCCAGGTCTCTGGGAGTTGAAACGTAAGGCAGCAGAAGGTTCCAATGTTGGGCAGAGGGATCAGGGGGAACAGGCGGCAGAGAGGTGCTGCATGGTTGTTGGAAACAGAAGGAAGGAACGGTCCATCCTGGGCGCACACAACATAGGCAGGGGCTTCAGTTCACCTGTCCTCCTCTCCAGAGCTGCAGATCTCACCTGCCCCCGCCCCCACCCTCGCTGCAGACCTAGAAGCTGAATTTTCTCGCTGCAGCCAGCAGCTCACGGCCGGCCGGCTTCCTTCCCCAGAAAACAGCAGCAGCAGGAAAGGGGAAGAAAGGAAGGAGTGCAGCGATAATACCAAACCTTTGCATCTCAGCAGCCCCCAAATTTATAAGCCAGCCCAATTCTCAGCCTCTCTTCCTCTCTCCCTGGCTCATAACCAAATGATCACACAAGGCTTTTCTGAGAAAAGGCATGAGGTATCGCCTCTCCCCATCTGGGAGGGAGCATCACATTATACACAGAAAGAGATGCACCTGTTTCCAGAGGTGGCATGGGGTAGAAAGAGCTCATAAAGAGTCCCAGATTGTTGCAAGAAAGATAATAATTTGATGGGGTTGAAATTAAATGTCCAAATTGAGGCTGCTTATGAAATTTAAACGGGGTGGGGAGAACATGGGGTGGGGAGACCAGAAATGAGAAGGAAAAAGACAAAGAAAGAGAAAAACACACACGATACAGTAGACAAAGGGGAGAAACCATAAAAAACACAGACACAAATAAAGACAGAAGCTGAGAGAGGAGGGAGCCAGCACCTGGAAAGCAAGATGTTACAGCTGCAGAGGGGGTGGGGGAAGTAGGAGAGCAGAGGCAGGGAAAGGAAACAAAGGCCGAGGAGACAAGGACCAGACCTTTCCCCTCCCACGCCTTCAGCCCGTCCCCAACTGTAAGCAGGAGGGTTCGAGAGGTTTCTCACTCGGTCTTTACCTGCCCCCCATCTCTGCCAGAGTAAGAATCCCCAGTGCCTGTATGGCACGCTCACCACACCAGCTGGCCCCAGCTTTTGCCTTGTGCCCCCACCCTCCTCCACGGGTCACTTGGGTAGCAGCTTGGCATGTCCTCAGGATGTAATGGGTTCCCCTCTTGCACATGCTCATGTGCAGCAGCCCTTGACAACCGGGGCTCCCGCTCCCCTCCAAAGGTAGAGGCTGCCAGGGGGCCCCGCTTCCTCTAACAGACCACGTGCACTCAGCAACCCACCTAAGCACAGACCCCCACACTCGGTCCTGCAAGTTCCCCCGGCTGTCAGTGCCGCATCGATCTCACTAGCTCCGCAGCTCTTTAGGGGAGACAAAGGGGGAGGCAAAACAGCCCGGCTCCGGGCTTGCCCAGCACACGGAGAGGCAACATTCCTGGGAGAAGAGTTATGAGCAATGATGAGCTCATCTGAATGAGGGCCATGCGGGCGTACCCCCTGACACACTGGAGGAAAACAAAAAGCAAGACGCAGTTGTTTAGGAGCGGGGGTGCGGGCGTCCAAACCCCGGAGCCGCACCTTCTGCGGGCCCTGGGCAGAGACAAAGTGGCGCGAGGGTGCGGGAGCTGCTAGGAAAGGGAAGGAAGGGGGCAAGCAGTCCCAGGCTTTGGAGGTGGGAAATAAATAATGTCCAGAAGGGGCTGGCTCTGAAGTGGACCAAATGGCTCTCCTGTCCCATGTTTATGGGGTCATGGACCATTAAACCAGCCAACCTACAGATGTCTTCATAAGACTTTACGAGATTAGGCTGGGGAGACCCTATAACTCAGCAGCAAGAAGGGAAAACGAGAGGGAAGAATTGCAGATAAGAGATGTGGAAACGAGGCCTCAGCCTTCGGGGGGCGGGGGGGGGGGCGGTTGCAGTTCAGTGGGAGGAGGTCTGGCTTCTGGAACCTCTCCGGCTTCCTCACCCTACTTTGGTGAGAGTTTCTGCCTGTCTCCATTAGATTGAAAAGCGCATCAGGCTTTTACTAATTAATAATTATAAACTATTATTTAACATACTTTCCTCCTAATCCAACTTCCAGTTGCTACCTACCCCCACCCCACCACGTTCCTGACCCACAATCAGGTCCTCAGAGAAACAGTTTCTTTGGCACTTGTGAAGCAAATCAGAAAAGATAATAAAATAGCTATATTTACAAGCTCACGCACATTGGGATTTTCAAGCCTGATTTAGATGGTCAGTATGGTTTTCCACAAATTTTCATAACCAGGAGCGGACTCTTCTGGGGGTCCCTGGGAGGCTGAAGGCTAATATTTACTCTCTGGGCCACTAGTATAGCGCTGAGTGCATCCAGAGACCAGGAAGGCAGTCTGAACAGGTTATTAGGGAATAGAATAGGGAACAGGATACATGGTCTCTTATTCCCTCAGGCTTGCGCCACCCTGTGGCGATTTGCAGAAAGTCAGAGACCAACAATCCTCAGGAAAAAAGCCCTTGTTCTGGAAGTCTCGCAGCTCTTTCGGAAAGGCATTTGTGACTAGTTGACATTCCAGGGCCCAAGTTAAGGAAGGGTGTCAGACCCACATCTTCAAAACCACCACTCAGGATCCATATTTGAAAAGCAACCATTTATTAGAACCAATACAAGAGTATGAAAAGAGGGAAAAGAGGGTGGAAGAGGGGGAGAGAATGAGGTCTGCATCAATGTCAGTTGTGGAAACACATAAATTGCCTACTTTTAAACATTTACATTTAAAAGGCGAACATATATATATATCACTTATCCTAAAAAAATAAAAAAAAATGAAAAGCAGACATGTTTGGCTGAACTAAAACCAAGAAACACAACCAAAACTCCCCCACAAACCAAAAAGATCCATAGAGAATTCAACTTCCCATTTTTCCACTTAGAAATCTGGCTACCAAGTGTGATGTGTTTTGTGACTCAGGATGGGACAGAGTGCGGAAAGAAGCCCAGCCTCTTGAGTCTCTCGGATCCCATCCTGTGAGAAAGGGCAAGGGCTGCTGGGCCACGGGTGAGTCAACTCCTGGCTACTTGGCAGGAGGCAGGAGGTCAGACTGTGCGCTCTCCACCCTCCAGGACTCCACAGAACCACCTGGTGCCGCCAGCGCTGAGTGAACAAAGTCCACAGAGCGCGGAGAACCGGAATGTGACTGCAGCAAGGGGCCAGGACCTTGTGCTTTTCCATGGGTTACACATCTAGGGCCAAGGAGAGGGGAAAGGAGAAAGAGCCCTGTGGGGAAGAGGAGCTGGCTGAGCCCACATCTGGGCAAGTAGAAATAGTGTCCAAAGTTTTCCCAAACCGGAGGAAAAAGAGGTCAAGGTCAGATTCAGACTGTGGACACAGAAAAAGAGGACAAATGAGTACAGTAAGTTGGATGAAGCTTTAAGGAGTATCACTGCCTCATTCTGAGTGTTAAATGTATCTCTAGACAAAAACTTTCCCACAGTGGCTCTTTTTTGGTAGGGGATGGACAAAGTGGTTATGTTTATTGAACCAGCTGGTTCCTATGGAGAGGCGAGGGTGCAGTGATTCCATTCAGGGGGCAATAAAATCAACGCTATAAATTCAGCCCACTGTGTTCATTTTGCTCCTGAGACAGCTGGAGTCTGCTTCAATCCCATGGGGAACAGGACCTTAACACCCAACCTGCAGAAACAAGCAATAGCGTCCCTGCCTCGTGGTTCCCTAATCCAATACTCTTGGGTCTGAAACAGCCTCTCTTCGTGGATGCAAGACATAGAAAATACTAAGTGCCTTCCCCCATGACATCCTAAGTCTGGACTATTAAGACTCCAACATTCACAAAAACACTGTCAACATCTGAACTAGCAGCTTTGATGAGGGGTGGGGGTGGGGGGCAGAGAACTTGCCGAGGTCACTGGCAGTTCCAACCTTGGGACAGCTCAGTGAGGACTAAAGCCCGTGTCAGGCCTAGACTTTAGACTTCGGCTCAAGGCATCCTCCAGCGAGGACCCTACGGTACTCTACCAACTTTGATTTACAATGCCTCACAACACCCCTGTGAGGTAGGTCAGTATCATTAACCCCATTTGACAGATGGGGAACTGAGGCATTGGAAGGAGTGACTTGCCCAAGGTCAGCCATTATGAATCAGTTGAGGAGGTTGGCACACGTAGTCAGCATCCACTCAATTCTTGTTCCACTCCCCAGGGCATTTTACTTCTTAGGGCGCACTTGCAAGCAAAGGAAGTCAGCAGGTACACCTTACACTGCAAACTAGATGATCTCCATCAACCCACAAGTATTAACACAGAGCCTATTCTTTATCTGGCATAACACAAGGAAGCTTGGAGACACAAACTGCTTCTGAAAGCCACGTGTTAATGGATATTCTGCAAATAAAATTCCATTTCAAGCATTAAGGGCATGAATTCTTTCATAAAGAAATATTCACTTTATCGTGAAGGACTAAGTCACGCTGATTTCCCAGAGTTCTGTGTGAGAACCCCCTACTCCTAAATCCTGAAATTCAAGAACAAAACCTCATTTAAACAAGAACCTTGTCCCCAGCAGTGATCTTGATCGTGCGTGGAGTTGCAAGGTTGGGAGGGGAGAGGGTGGGGGGCAAGATTAGCAACAACAGTGCCGGTGGCAGCAGCAGTCCCTATGGGACGAGGCAGGAGGCAGGGATCCTTCTGCTGCCACTGTCCTTCCCCTCAATGGCCACAAGGCATCTTTCCAACTTTCTGTCCCAGCCCAACCTCAGGAGTTGCAGTATCTTCATGAATGGCTCTCAAAATTAAGGATGTGAATGGTGACCCCTAGTTTTCCATTCAGGGAGAAGGGATAAAGTGTTCTCTAGAACTACTTGTAAGACTCTCGTAATATTCTTTAAAATCCTGACAGGGGCCTAACTTTTTGACAAAAGAAAGCTAAAAGGAAAAGCACTTTCCCCCCTCCTTTGGACTACGGCTGGACTCTGGTAGTAATGATTAAGACCCTTGTCCTAAAACTAGGGGGAAAAAAACTAAATACACAGTCAGTCCTAGCTTTGAATCAAATCCTAAAGCTACTGGAAACTGCAAAACACGGACTTGAGCCTTAAAAGTGCTGTGACACAATTAAACTCTATCTTCTCGGGTCTCCTTAAAGAATCTCCAGGCAGGAAGCCCCTCTTTTCCTCTGTGCCCCCACTCACAGTAGCCAGAGTAGCTGGACTCTTAACATACCTCAGAAGCTCAAAGAATGATTTGCCAACATACATGGTATAATGTCCACCAGGGTTACTCTAATGCCAGGAAGGACCGACCATCCCAAGATCTAAATATACACCTTTTTTTACTCCTGACCAACACTGGACAAGCCCAGGTGATGGTAATATTCAAGACTGATTAAAATGACAATGACAGTTCAGGTTCAGTCTGTTTGGAATTCCTCAAAAAGTGTGATGAACTGGCCACTGGCGTCTAGATCAACTGTGAGGTCATACTTGTCAATGCCAGGGGACACAGACAGCTTTAGCGCGCGCGCATGCTCGCTCTCTCTCACTCACACACAAACAGACTGGCAAGATAAAAAGTTCATTGCATTCAATTTAGCCTAATTTCTTGATAATAGTTTCCTATTAGATTTTCCGATTAATACTGATGGCTCTTACCTAGGCTGTGATAATTAGGTTTTGATCTATTGTGACATTAATGATCACAATCAGTTGACTTTGAAATTGTCTTAATTAATGGCTCTTCCCTCCTCAGCTGCCTCCAGTGCAGGTTCTATCCCCTCCCCCCACCGCCGTGTTTTAACTCTTTCTTACTGATCCCAGAGACAAATAGCAGTGGAGGATCACTTCCCATAAACCAAGATTTTAAGCTATTTTAAAACATTTCTCTGACAGAAGAACAATACGAGATGACGAAATGAGGATCCGGATGAAAAGGCAAGAGAATGTGCTGTCGAGGCATAGAAAAAACTCCATGTTAGAAAACCACCAAAGTCAAGCATGATGTTATAGAGTGGCAATGACAAGTTGAAGTCACTCTAAAAAGACAAGATGAGGTAGTTTACAATTCAAGAAATCCAGCACAAGCACAAAGAAATTAGAATTGTCTTTATGAAGCTATCCAAAGAACCTGCACATTGTAATTTTCCAGAACAGTTACTCTTCATTCCTGGGAATTCTACCAAAGTCAGTCAATTCTCAGTTACCCAGGCAGCGAAAAGTATCTTTTTCTTGTGGTTATACGGTTCAGAACGGAGAATTTTCTTATGGTTAAACTGGTTCTTAACAGGGCTAGGCCTCACCCTCGACTTCCCTAGATTAATTATATCCGAAACTTCAGGGTATGTGCATTTCCAGGACAGAAATCACCACCCTGTAGTGTTAAATAAAACTACACTGCACAGAATACATGGCTCACATGTTAGATGTGCCCCAAGCCTTCTCTGTGGCTAATCTCGTCACTGAAAAGTATGTCCTTGTTTCAGAGTTAAAGCCAACCTCACGTTAATTCTTCCAAAAGGGATGAGAAAATGAAAAAGGTGTCAGCAACTCTGATGGCAATAAGTGTTACAGAACCCACAATAATGTCACCAACACCGAACTGGATATGCAACACAGATAATACGCTTTCCACAAACAAGGATTCACTAGATCTTAAGAAATACTTTGGCAAAGAGCCTAAAACAGGGATCAAAATGAGGGGTTCTCAATCCCCACTCACCTGTTTTCTCTCTCAGCGACAGCATTTCTAACCAACCTTCAGTTATCCTTATCTTCTGGAATAAAGCAAGTCCTTGTTGTAGTCCATCTATGGCCAGTTAGCTCAGTTCATCCAAGGTCACAGGTCTTTTCCACATATGAATCAACTGTCACCTTCCTACTGCCCCCAAGTCAGAAACATGTCCCCATTTATGGTATTTATTACACTGAACTATTCACAATCAGTTCATCCCACATCAGCATCAAGGTTAAGGCCAGAGACTGCGTCTTCTTGAACTTTGTACCCCCAAGGCCAAAAAAATGCTTGTTGAATAAAAAGAATGTTGACGTACACTCAGGTGGCTGGAATATGGACAGTTCAATACAAATCCACTATTATTAATTGGGTGGGGACACTGATTTCTGAGCATATACTCCTGGATGCAACGCTGGTAATATCTCTGTTTTTGAAAACGTAACTGTTACAATTAGCGGTAAAGCCAGCATCAAACTCGAATACACTGGATCCAGACCATTCCTCTCTCCACCCTGCCACAGGTATGCTTACCTGGCGGTTCAATTACAAAGGTACAGATCGCAACAGTGTGATTTTTACTCTAAGAATCTAAACCAAAAGGATGGAATCATGGTGCAAAATGAGCTTTTCCTTTGACCTCATTTGTGAGAAACAACTTCCACATTTCAAATCTGATGACATAACCCTTCCTGGGGTTCTCATGGCATTGCGAAGTAGTATTTTAGGCCCTCAAATTCAAACCCTAAGGGCAAAAACTGCTCCCCAGCCCAGACACAAGATAGATCCCTCTGACCCCTGACCGTACCTTAGGTGAGCTAGACTAAATGCCAACCCAACAGAATCACAAGATGAAAATCCCAAGCACCTTCCCAAAAGCCCTAGGATCTGACCTGAACAGATGGAAAATGGCCTCCAGGAGGCCAGCTACAGAACAGAAATGAAGAGAGTTAAGAATAACCTAACTGCCCAAGCTATGGAAACAGGACTAATCTTTCATCACCAATCAAAAGCAGTTCACAGATACGGCTGTAAGACAGCCAAGGACCACCTAGACTTGTGAGCATCAAGGAACACCACCGGCTCAAATGCT
Source organism: Panthera uncia (assembly GCF_023721935.1). Classification (NCBI taxonomy): domain Eukaryota; kingdom Metazoa; phylum Chordata; class Mammalia; order Carnivora; family Felidae; genus Panthera; species Panthera uncia. The sequence goes on from NC_064809.1 coordinate 78,115,002, forward strand.
CCCTTGAGCAGATGAAAACTGGACTGCAGAGGGAAAATGATACGGCCCTCTCCAGGTTAAAAATGGGTGCTTCCATCAGGACCGATGTTCCTAACAGCTAATCCTAACATGAGGGCATTGGCCCAGAGCTCAGGGCTCAGAAAAGCAGCTACCCTGACCTTGGAAAACTCTGCTGGGCAAGACTCTGCTACTTTCTGTGGAAAGGAAGGTCCTTGAATGTTGATTACAAGAAGAAATTCAGCATCAGAAAGAGGTTTTGAAAGAAGACTAAACACAGGAAAAACATATTTCGAGTACCTGAGACCTAGATGTTTAGGAGTGCTTAGCCCATGGCTACTAACTCTTCTGAGGAGAAAGCCCCATGAAAACAGGTTTCCCTTTGAGGCTGCAATTCTGCAAGGGCCAGCACAGCTACTCAGCACTAACAAATGCCGGGGCACAGGCGGGCATCTGGTTTCCTTTCTGTTGAGGGCTGAAATCAATACTGGCCCCTGGCTCCCTACATTCCTACCGAAGCAGCTGTGGGTAGTCAGGGAAAACAACAAAAATCGTGCTGGCAGCACTCAGTATAAGACCATGATTCAATAAACTGTGAACAGAAAACATGGAGTGAAGAGTAAGGTTTTAAAGGGCTGATGAGTTGTAGATGATACTTCCTTTGTTAAAAGAAAATCAGGTTTTGATGAGTATCTTAAATATTACCTATAACCAGGGCAACCACATGCCCCAGGTTTCTCGGGACCAATCTCAGCACAAAATAATTCCATGGTGTTCTTTGTCCAATGCTAGGTCTTGGTCTTAAAAATACTGTCACTGTAGTTTACAGGCCCACTGCTCCTGGGAGGCACACTGGCTACATGGATAAGGGGTGATTTTCTCCACCTGCAAATCAACAGACCCAGATCACCTCCTGAGGGGCTCTGGCCTACTTTTGTCTTATTCTTGTCTACCCTAATTGATATTCTTGGCTCTTTGTAGGACAAATTTGTTTCCTGACCATCCTTTCTTTTAGATGCCCATCAGATTAAGTACTAAGCAATTATCTAGCACTTGATCTAGACCTTGAATTCTTTCAGAGTAAAGAAAGATGGAGATAAAAACTCCTACCCACTTGAGCTATGGGTTAGGAGTTCTCACCCAATCACATTACCATTCAGAAGGATTTTCCTGGATGACTTAAACCAAAAGCTTCATTGTTCCAGTCTGTCATGTCACTGCAGCAACAGCTGTCTTCTCAACTGTGCAGTATAATTTTTGACATAATTTATACAAGCACACAGAATTCAATCAGCAGCTGAGCAGGAAAGCAATGGTAACAAATGCTATGAATGGGTATATGATTTGCATATTATTCAGCTCATCTGTGGACTGGAGCAATCTATCCATTCCCCCGATTACTCTGAATCATCTAGAAATGGCTGAATGCTCCTGGCCAGACAGCTACATGCTTTAAAAATCAAAAGCAACAACGAAAACAACCTCAATGGCTGGTGAACTCTAGAGTTAAGGCTATTTCAAGCATTTATTCTTAATTCCTCAGCTTTGGACTGGGACACAGATGCTCATAACCCTGCTATTTCCTTACTTTTAGACTTGTTTCTCTAGCCACCCCCCCCCCCCCCCCCCCCCCGAAAGAAAATGGTTAAAGAGAAGTAGGGCATTTCTTGGGGCACAAAGGCAGAAGGATATGGTAATAATCTCTCAATATAATGGCAAAGCAGGAGGAAGCCAAAAGTGAAATCTTTTGCTGAGTAGGGACAGAAGGTTGTGCCAGCATGCTAATGCCAGGGCCTGTCACTCTAAGGTGATAGTCTTCCACAGAAATGCATTTTTAAAAATAAGATACAACAAAGAGTTTGAGGGTGGAAAAAGGGAAGAGTATTATAATACTTTGGGGACTCTTGGTGGCAAATCCAGGAGTCAACAAAGCAGGAAATTTAGGACTATAAACACTATGAATATTTAAAATTTGATGTTGTGGCCATGGCTCCCCTCCAAGAATTCCCCACTGAAAATAATGGCATGGAGGGGACACTTGGGTCCACGGAGAAGTGAGAGTCAGGTCTGAAGCCTCTTTGGTAACAGGAATGCTTTGGGAGGCCACAAAAGTTGGCAGGGCTGGAGGGTGCCTAGCACCTTGGCACAAGCAAGCACCAGGCAGTCACTCACACCTACATAAATATATAGTCCAAATGTGAGGGATGGAAGGAAATAATACATATATACCATATGTGATAATAAAGACAATTATATCCTACCCCATCATCCTCATGTACTAATAGCTAAAAATCTCCACAGTTAACATTCTTGTCATTGTATGACCGACTACACCACCTTGCAGAAGTAGAATCAAGGATTGCTAAGAAACAAGGCCAAAAGTCCTGGAGCTAAGAGTGCCTTGACAAATTTGAGTGTAAAATTTCAAGTCCTCAAAAGGATGGAGCTATTCTGGGAGGATGAGTGGGGATGAACAACAGAGGGTGGCCCAGAAGACCACACCAGGAACCCTGTATTCTACTGGGTAGAGCTGAATGAGGTTGGGAAAGCCCCAACAGGTAGGCAGTTGCTATTGGCTTTTTAAAAAGATGGGAACATCTTTTCCATCCCAACATCTCAAAACAAAAGCTAGCTGGTCATCAACATGTTCTAAGAACCAAAGCAAGAAACCAAAATTCATCATCATTATAACAAAATCCCCCAATCTAAAAAGCGACTAACCCTGAAAAGATCAAGACTCTAAGATGTTTAAAAAGTTAAAACTCATCTTGAGGTCACAGGGGAGCAGAAGGAAGAGATCAGGGCAAAGGAAAAAATTGTGGGAATTACACACAGTATGTAAATGCCTGGTCTTCACAGAGAGACACTTATCATGAATCAGACCATCAGTTATGTTACAAGAGAACCAATACCAACATTTCTCCTGTGGAGCACAGTGATAAGCACATTTTTTATGGATGTGTTTAGGATAGAACAGGGTGGGCAGAAGGGAGAGGAGGCAGGGAGGTGAATGTATTATATACAAAGAGAAATGACAGAGACCACCCCCTCCTTTAGCTCTTTGCTGTTTCTTTCTCTTTGTTTTCCGCGTCCTCAGGATAGGCATGCCACGTCAGTCTCTCTTCATAAAATGCTATCACAATCTGTGGACATTTTACATTAGCTTCTTTTGCAAGAACCAGGTCTGCTTCATCTGTGTCTTTCCTGGAGAGAGAGAATACAAGACTTAGAAGGAGAGGAAGTAAGAATGAGAGATAATCTATCTAAACCAAGGTTTATGTTGTTATATGGATTTAACAGACTTGATTTCCTCTCCATCTTGATTTCAAGGTGAGAAGGACCCTAACAGCTCAGTATTTTCAAGGAGAAATTCAAGTAAATAAAAATTACCAGGGAGTATCATTTAACTACCACATCAGACAGAAACAGAAGTCTTCAGCTAGAACTTAGATGAAAAACAGAAGGCTTAATCAAAAGGCTGAAAATGAAATTATATAAATTTCGCTCCTGTAATTCTGATTTGTGTGTATGAGCATGTGAGTGAACACACGATCAAACCTACATTCAGTCCTATTGATTATGCACAGATTGATCAACCCAGTTTCTGGATCATCTGAGTGAAAAGGTCTTAACCTTCCTCATCTTGTGGCCTTTTAAACACTCATTGTCCTTTTGGAGAGAACTATGGATTGGAATAATAAGAAAACAGAAATTTAAGTCAGCAACAGTACTTATACAAGGGAGAATAAAGGAGAATGTAAAATTTAGTCACTAAAATGAAATGTAGGAATTAACTGCAAATCTCAATTATCCAAGTTTAGAAAGGCTCTACTACCACGTAGGACAGAAAAACACAGCAAGTCTTAACCAGGATTCCAAATCGAGAAAAAAAATATTTTAAGTTAAAATTCCACCGACACATGAGCAAAGACAACTACCTCCTTTTCTAGAAAACGGAGATATTTAATTCATAGAGGTAAGTATTACAGATGAAAAGAGGAGGGGAAAACACACAGCTCAGAGCAGATACTCAAATTTGGACTGCGGTGGGGAAAAAAAGCTAGTTAATATGTGAATGTAAATCGTGTAACGCATATGGCTGAGTGGAAAAAGCAGTCAATACAGCTCCTTACTTCTGACAGAGTATAATGATTCTTCAAATCTAGGCTTCTGGGTAATTTACCAGCAAAATTTCGATCAGATAAAATATTAAACCTTTTGATTCTACAACTTTTAAGGTAAATTAGCTTCCTCAGCAGCAATGCGGCATGAAGCCTCTATCTAGAGACCAAGCTTAAATCACAAGCCCAGAATACTTGGAAACAGAGAGGTGGTGAGGGCCACACCATAAATCACCCTGTCTTTAAGAAACCAAATTGAGGGGAAGTAACTACACTTTCCTCTAAGAGACATTCCCTCCACCGGATGAAATAACTTATGCTTTGGCTAGTATTAGTCTTAAAGCTTTTTGTTGAGATTATTTTTCTCTTTTAGACATCATTCAGTTGTTTTGATCCTCAGTGATGGCAGAAAGCCTCACTCAACTCCCATCTCATGGCCACAGGCTCATGGTCTGATGGTAAATGATTCAGAACTGTGTAAATAAATGGTTAGGTCATGTCTACAGGGTTCCTACCTAAAGCTACCTTAGGTATTGGGGCTAATGTAATTTGGCTTAATACCAAAGCTTGGGAATATCTTAAATTCATTCTCGATCATAATTCCCGTTAATACTAATAGGTGATATGAGCCAAAGATCTTTGACAATCAAAATTCTTTGTTGGGGAATACTCGGTCTTCCCTATCTTCCATACAAACTCAAGCCACTGGCAAAGAAACACAATTGTACACTGAGGCCCAATCTCTCTCACCATTTCATTAGGAACATTAAATCGCCACAGGAATCTGTCGCCCCAATGATCTTTTCTGGTTCCAGTCCTCTCTCAAAGCCCCGAGCGATATCATTGCTCTGCTATAAATAGAAGATAAAGAAAGTTTACAGCTTGGAGAAGAGTAAAAAAAAAAACCCTGTTTCTCAGCTCAACAAAGCACAACCTAAGTTCATTTTGTCACCAATTCAAAGAATTCTTAGAACTTAAGAAATACAATAGTGGGCCAGCCAGTGACAGTGATGCTAAGAGATATTTTTGTAAGAAGATGCAGTTGTCTTTCTAATACTCCTTCACAGGATTAGGAAATGGCCCCCAAAACTCTTTCATATCCCGTAAGACATCCTGAAATCATCATCTAGGAACTCATCTAACCCTGTAATCAAACCTCCTTGATATTATGAATTCACTACCCCTACAATGCTGCTTCCAAGATGATAAACAAGTCCATGCTTACCTGAACTAAACCCTTTTTCGCTTTATAAACTTCAAATATACCACGTCTTAATTTTTTAGACATTTAGTTTAACAGTGACCAATATTTCTAATACTTTTTTTTTTTTTTAACATAGTCCTCTATATGTATGAAAGAACAGCAGTAAGAATGATTCAAGGCAGTACCATAAAACAGCAAATTTCTTTCAGAGCTCACATACTGCAATACCCGCATGCTTGGAGAAGAGGGCCTGGTCTATGCCCATCCCCTCCTGAAGGAGAGAACAGAACTGTTCATTAGAGAACAGAACTGGACAGTGATTTAAAACAAACTGATCATTTTCTAGATTACTCAAACTTGGCCAAAATGTAATCATGCAATCAAGACAAGAGTACACCCGACTCAAGGGTGATGGCACTGGTTGCGAGCAAAATGGTGAAATTTTAGACAAACCAGGTAATTTTAAAAACCTTATTATAGAAAATAATGCAAGCTTATCTAGTGGCAACATAAAAAAGATTTAGAAAGACTCCCCAAATGAACTAAATCTCTGATGTCTGATTTTCATAATAAAATCTCTTTGATCTGATATTCACCCTGCTTTTTTCTGAGACACAAAGTATTCAGGATCCAGGTGGTCCCCAAAGATACCAGAACCCACACTGGGAAGGAAATTCCATGCACGGATCAGGGGAGATACTGACTCAAAACACAGCCTCTTTTGGGGGCGCTTAAGGGGAGGAGGTTCCCAGATGTGCACACAGCTGCTCACAGCTGGAATGCTGGCGCACGAACTGAGTCGTAAATCATAGCTGGCGGCTGAAAACAGTTTGCCACATAGGGAGGGAAGGGAAGAAAAATGTTCAAGCTGCTGAAAAGGAGCCGAGGCGAGGAAAATGCTAAAATCATCACACAGGCAGTAATCTTAAATCAGGCATAATGCCGACTAACAAATTTCTTCTGCAGTGGTCTAAAGAAAGAAACGTAATCCCCTCCTGTATCTTTAAAACATACAATCACCTATCTTTCTGGCTGCCTACCTGACAGCCGGGAGCACTGCTGAGAATGCTGTCAGGGGCCCCAGATGAACATTACAATGTAAGGGACATGTGGGGGTTGTTTTCAAGGTCAGTGGCATCAGAACCTGGCCTTGGAAGACAACTCTCTATGCTGGCCAGTAGGTCTAAGCCAGATTGTTCCTTTTCAAAAGGACAGAAACCTTACGTTGAGGAAAAACAAACTATATGGCACAAATGGCTAGTCACAAGTCTTACACTGTGCCATTTGGTCTCTTTACTTACCTAGAAAATGAATCAAATGACAAAAAAACAGAATACAAAGGACTAATAAAAAAGGAAAAAAAAAAAAAAAGAACCAAGTCTTAGCTCCTTAGAGAAGGGAAGGCATTCTCAAATCCTCATCAGTACACTATACCATAATGATATACACCCCTCACCAGAATAGTTTTAAAAAATAAGGTTGTAAAAAATAAAATTAATCAGGGAAACAAATAAGGAGACAAACACAAACCCAGAGTCCACTTTCACTTGTAGCTTCCAATCTTTCACTCTTATTTTCAATTCTTTTGGAATGCTGATCTCCCATTTTCTCTATCACTTATATATAGGTCTTTGATGCCTAGGGTCCGACCCACAGAAATCTAAATGTAATTGGTCTGGGGTGCATCTTGGGTACTGGATCTTTTCTTTTTTTAAGCCCCCCCCCCCCCCGGTGATTCTAATATGCAGCCAGGGCTGAGAACTAATGTTCTAGAAAAATGGGTACCAAGTAGAATGAAGATAAATAGAGACGCTTATGGCAGTGATGCTGAAGATTCAGAAGTGGACTTATGCTTTTATTTTATTAAACGTTAAAGGTATGATAGATACATCCTTCACCACAAAAGGCTTCATAACCTTGAAATAAACGAGTGGAAGCTGGTGGGGTGTGTGTGTATGTATGTGTGTGTACACAGATAGATGAAAAAAGAGCGGTAAGAACAGTGCTTATGCTAGTTATTTGAGAGCTGAAGATCAGAAGGATTAAAGCAACTGAATCAAACCAATATTTCATAAACACACTTTCCAAACTGAACAATAAAAAGATTCAAGAGATGAAAATTAATTTATTTGGAATATGTAGAATAAGATCAAAAGAGAAAATACCCATGCCACTGAACTGTACACTTTAAAATAGTTAACTGTATGTTATGCGAATTACACCTCAATTTTAAAAAGTGAGAGAATATAAAAGTTTGAAAATAAGTGCTACCTTTGGAACAAAAGGAAAAAAGTAAAGTAGTAAACATTTTAAAACCCTTTTTGTAGACTTAAAAATGTCAAGTCCCTCCCCATCTAAGATAACCTAGCTGCCTTACTCATGGAAAAGACAGGGAGTGGCTGGCTGCCTGTTTTAGAGGGATTTAATTTTGCCACCTTAATACAATTCAGTGAAACGCATACAGTATTACATTTCTCACTCAGCCAGGAGGGGGCGCTGTAGTCAATAAACATATCTCCCTGGAAGCTCTTTTGTTCAACAAATTACCTTGCAGACCATCCTTAGAAAAGAAACAACCATAATAAGGCTGGGGGGGTGGGGGGGGGGTGCGGGGCAGCAGGGGGAGGGCGGGCGAGTGGCAAAACAATTGTTTGTGGGGAAAAGGGAAAAGGAAGCTTACCTCTCTCTTTTTTTTGGATTTGATATCATCAGCATTGTTCGAGAAATTGGATTTCCTCTTGTTACTTTCTGACTTCTCCCTGGGTTTGTTATTTTCACCCTCCTTCATCTTCTTATACTTTTTCATAAACTCAGAAATTAGCTCAGGGCAATCCAAATTTTTCTCAGGTTCCCAAGTATTGTGCTCCCTGGGCACAAAGAATGGAAAGAAAAAGAAAAAAAAAAAAAAAAAAAACGGAAAGAATGAGGGGGAAAAAAAATCGAATGCTTTCTTAAAGACAGGTAGGCAAAACGAAAAAAAAAACCTATACTTAAAAGAGATAATAAATTTGATCCCAGGATCTATCCAAGAGAAATGAAAAAATATATCCACAAAGAAACTTGCACACAATTACTTATAGCAGCATTTTAACAGCCAAAGACAGAAAACAATTCAAATGTCCATCAACTTGTGAACGGATGAATAAATGCGATATATCTACACATAATAATACTATTCAGCAACAAAAGAAACGCAATACTAATTAATACATGCCACAATATGAAAGAACCTCAAAAATAATAAGCTGAAAGAAACCAGATGCAAAAGGCTATATATTACTGGATTCCATTTATATGAAATGTCTACTAAAGACACACTTAGAGACAAAAAGCAGACCAGTAGTTCCTCGGGGCTGAGGTTTGGGATTAACTACAAATGAGTTCAAGGGCATCTGGGGAGATTACGGAAATTCTAAAAGTTGAGTGTGGTAATTAATAGTGGCTACACAACTCTATGACTTTACTAAAATTTGTTGAATTGTACATTTTCAATGAATGAATTTTATGGTATGTAAATTATACCTCAATAAAGCTTTTAAAAACTCAAACATGAATTCTGCTTTTAAGTGGCAAAATGTGATTTCATACCTATGAGAATCCTAAGGAATAACATAGTAAGACCTGCACCCCCAGTTTACACTAACTTTACTAACACTAATTTTACTTATTTTGAAGAAATATCAACAATTATTGAAGGACTGAAAATAATTATTAAGAAAAAAGGTAGTGACGGCTTCAATCATTAGAATATAGGCAAATGGTAGGAAGACAACTCAGAAGTGGGATTTGGAATGTTTTATTCAATGCTATGGATTCAAGACTACTGTTACTAGTCAAAATACATTTTTATATTAATAAAAAAACCCAAACTGAATAAATGAGTTTAATTAAACTTGGATCATGGGAGTCCCATTAAGAGAAAAACAAACAGTTATTATTCACAAAGTTGTTCTATGTATTCCTGGCATGGGTTTTGGAAAACCAAACTACCAACTGCATCAGAAGCTTATGGAATCAAAGCATGAAATGTACCTACATGGGAAAAACCAGACCAGGCATCCTTTTCACTCCTAGCCAGTGGCAGAAGTTCTTTCAGTTAACAGAGTATTACTAGTTTATATTAAAGTACACCTAAAAATGTATTTTAGTTGTAGGATGATTAATGATTATATGTGAATGAAAATGATTTAAATGTAGAAAATGATTTCTACAATCCTTTCACGGACTTGGGAAAAAATTTAATGTATGCACTATCATTTTAAATATTGTTTTTTAAGGTGTCTTTAGATGGGCATGGTTTGAACACATGCCAGAATAACTTGACTTAAGCAGAATAATGGAAAAATCTGGTATTTACTCTAGATTTAAATAACCTTCTGCAAAAAGAGCTTGAGAATAAGACAAAATGTATTTCAAAATCATCTGAGCTAAAACTAGAAAAGACTCTCCTTCATAGCTCTTCTTTCAGCAAAAAACAAAAAACCACCTCATACAGTAACTTTCCCCCAAATCCACAAACCATATAGCTTACTATCCCAGAAGAAATTAAGACACCAAAAGCAAGAGGCATGCCAACACTGTGACACAACTAGGCAGACATGGGGGGATAGGAGAGAGTCTCTACTGACAGCAAGGCAAGCCGGTCCTGTAATGCTATAATAGGTTTATCTCTTCTCCTACCATATTAGTACTGCTGCTTCTACATCAACCAATTTTCCCCCAAAAGACAGCATGATATAATTTAAAAAGAGCCTGGGCCATCAGGGCCAAGAAATCGGATACTGGATCCTTGTGCCAGCACTTAACCAGTGCCAGATGCTTACACTATCTTCGGCAAATAACTTCGCTAACTTCCTCATCTGTAAACTGAAAACACTTCCAAAGGCTGTTATAAGAATTAAAGAGAACACATGAAGTAAAATCTGACCATTGCCTAACAAGCAGTAGGTAGGTACTTAATTATAGACAATGCTGAAGTGGGCAAAATTTGTTCATCTTTAATGAAATCCTGGGCATTTCTGAGAAAGTAAGGACAATTGCTTTAATCCATCTACCTCAAATTGTCTTCCCCCCTTTAATCTATGTAAGCTACCAGTAGCTCAAATACACATATAGTTTCAAGTACCTTTAAAACGACCAAGAGTTTCCAATGGTGATTCACTGGGCCCAATAAGCACCCTTAAAATCTTTCAGTGTTATTTTCTTTAAAGTTTATTCACTTATTTAAGTAATCTCTATATCCAATGTGTGGCTCAAACTCAGGACCCCAAGAATAAGAGTCGCACACTCCACTAAATGAGCCAGCCAGGCACCCCTCAGTATTATTTTAATTCCTATTCCTTGGTCTGTCCAACTTGTATTTCTCATCTCTAAAGGATGCTGTGATACCATTCCTCTTCAGAAATATGAAGGGCATATTCTGATTGCTGTGCTACCTGTGGTGCGGTGTGCTAGAGATGCTAGGCATCCTGTAGTGCACGAGCTGTCCCATCTAAAATGCCAAAAGTGCTCCAAATGAGAAATGTTGACTTACGTACGAAATAACCTTAAGTATGTTCTATAGGCTCCTGATTCAGACCTTTGTCCAAAGACACTGTCAAAACTTGAACCTTTTTAGTATCTTGAAGCCCTACACTTTAATGTTAAGATGTTTGGTATGATAACAATTAGCCACAAGCGGCTTCCGAACGCTTGAAATGTGACTAGTCTGAACTGAGATGTGCTATAAAACATACATCAGGTTTTTAAGACTTAGCATAAAAAACAATGTATGATATTTTAATCTTTAGACTGATTAATGTTGAAATAGCATTTTGATACACTGTGTTAGATAAATTATTAAAATTAATTTCACTTTTTCTTTCTTCCAAGATTTTATTTAAATTCAAGTTTGGTTTTAGGAGTAGAATTTAGTGAATTTCACTCTTCTTTAATGTGGCCACCAAAAAATTTAAAATTACACATGTGGCTTGCATTAGATTTCTATTGGACAGCCACTCCAAGAAGCCTACATCACTTTCTATCAGTTCACTGGGGTTCTGAGAAATCCATTCTTTGTGATCAGGCATCCTGGGAAGGGAATTAATCAGAAATTGAGGCAAAATGTCTAACGATTACACAGCCTCACGTACTTCACCTTTCAAGCTACCTCTTCTGTGCTTCAATATATGTCTAGTTCTATTTCTTGCAAAGAAGAATAATCTCCTTTAGCACTTCAGCATAAAGCCAGATACTTCCTAACAGACATTCCAATCAATACCTCAGTATCACTTGTTTTGTTTGTAATGTTTATTTATTTTGAGAGAGAGAGAGAGAGAGAGAGAGAGAGAGAGAGTAAGTGTGAGCAAGGGAAGGGCAGAGAGAGAGGGAGAGAGAAAATTCCAAGCAGGCTCCACACTCAGAGTGAAGCCTGACACAGAGCTCAATCTCATGACCATGAGATCATGACCTGAGCCAAAATCAAGAGTCAGATGCTTAACTGAGCCACCCAGGTGCCCCACTTCGGTATCATTCTTAAAGCTCATGGATTAAAGGGGAGCCTGGGTGGATCAGTCGGTTGAGCTTCTGATTTCGGCTGAGGTCATGGGCTCAGGTCATGATCTCACAGCTCGTGAGTTCCAGCCCCGCGTCGGGCTCTGTACTGACAGCCCAGAGCCTGGAGCCTGCTTCAGATTCTGTGTCTCCCTCTCTCTGCCCCTAACCCACTCGCATTCTGTCTTTGTCTCTCTCAAAAATAAATAAACATTAAAAAAAAAAAGGGCGGGGATGGGGGGGTGATAGGTTTAGGTCTTAAAAACAAAACAAAAAAAACAAAAAGAAAAAACAAACACACACAAAACAAAACAAACCCCCAAAAACCAAGACTGATAAAGTATATTATTAATTGCAGAAACTAGGGCAATGTGTATCTGAGTGTTCACTCCATTTCTTTTGCTTCAGCTGTACATTTTAAATTAAAACAAAAAAGGGCGCCCGAGTGGCTCAGTTGGTTGAGCGTCCGACTTCGGCTCAGGTCATGATTTCGCGGTCTGTGAGTTTGAGCCCTGCATCGGGCTCTGTGCTGACGGCTCGGAACCTGGAGCCTGCTTCAGATTCTGTGCCTCCCTCTTCTCTGCCCCTCCCCCGCTCATGCTCTGTCTCTCTCTGTCAAAAATAAATAAACATTAAAAAAAATTTTTTTTTAAATGAAATTAAAACAAAAATAAATATTGGCCCATGTGGGGGGAAATGTGGCCTCAGACTTAAGTTTCCCATTAAGATAAATCCTTCATCCTAGGTCACTTCTGAGATTCAAGGATCATTTTGAAAAACTAGGCTATGGGGTGGACAACTTCTGCTTAAACATATATATTTTAGATTAGTTATATTCAAAAGAATAGTAACAAGTAACAATTTTTAGTTATTTATTTTTTAACGTTTATTTTTGAAAGAGGGCATGAGTGCGGGGGGGGGGGGGGGGGGGGGGGGAAAGTGAGTGTGAGTGTGTCCCAAGCAGGCCCCACACTATCAATGCAGAGTCCAACTCCAGTCTTGAACCCACAAACTGTGAGATCATGACCTGAGCCAAAATCAACAGTCGGATGCTTAACTGACTTGAGCCACCAAGGCACCCCAGTTTATACTTTAAAAAGAAAAAAGAAAGAAAGATTTTATTTTTAAATAATCTCTACACCCAACATGAGGCTCAAATTCACAATCCTCAGATCAAGAGTCACATGCTGTACCAAATGATCCAGCCCGGCACCCCAGTAACAGTTTATAGTTACATTGAACTTACCTGTCAGGCTCTACATCTACCCAACATCTCTATGACAAGTACTATTTCCTATTCTATTGAAGAGGAAAAAGAATAAGGAACTAAAACCAAGGTCACCCAGCTCTTAAGTTGGGGAGCAAGAATCTGGACCCAGGCGATCTGGCTCCAAATCTACGCACCTAATTCACCATACTGTCTCTCAAAAGCATTATCACTAGAACCCCAGCTTCAAGGGAGAGACTTCTGTTTCGTTTACTGCTGTGTCTTCTGACTCTTAGGAGGAGTGCAGGTGGAGAGAGGAAAAGACAAAGATGGTGGTGGCTCATGGGGAAAGAAACCAAAGGTATCCACCCGGTAGAGTCCGAAGGCCTAAAAGAAGGCACTTACTCAGAAAAGCCTTTCCACTTCAGTAGATATTCCACTTGCCCCTTAACTACACGCCTGTCTAGCACCTTCTCCACGACATACTCCTCCTCATCCTCTGAAGAAGAACTGTCAGCTGTCCGCTTGGTTTTCTTGCCCATGTCGCAAGCTGTTCCACCTGAAGGATTAAGGCCACCGGGTTCCTGCAAATAGGAAGGACAAAATGGTCAGAATCCATACAAGGAGTTATAACTCTGTCACTGCTTGGGGCACCTAGGTGGCTCAGTCAGTTAAGCATCCGACTCTTGATTTGGCTCAGGTCATAATCTCACAGTTTGGGAAACTGAGCCCCACATCAGTTTGTGTTTCTGTCTCCCTCTCCCTCTCTCTGCCCCTCCCCCGCTCACTCACTTTCTCTCTAAATAAATACACTAAAAAATTTAAAAAAACAAAAACAAAAAAAACCTTTGTCTCTTCTTGATGGAATGCAGGGAGTACTGTACCCCTCTCTTGGGTCTTGAAGCATTCTACAGATGATTCCTAAGAATATAAGTAAAAACTGGGTGAATCCCCACTTTCCCAACCACAACTTTCTCTTCAGCTTATAAGACCAAAATCATTATTAGACACAACTGTCTAACTCCTCTATTTTCAGATTCCAAAAGACAAGTGGTATGGTATGTTACTCCTGTAACTGTTTACAACCCAGGATCTCAAAGAAATGCAGAAAACCATCAGCTTAAAAGAGGGATAGAATTAAAACCTTTCCCTACAAGGTGAGTAAGTTTCTTTATAAAAATGAAAAAAGAAAAGCCACGAATTGTAAGCCTTCCTCTGCTCTAAGGATCCTGACTAGCCTCTTAGCAGCACACAAAAAAGGCTTGGTCAGGCATCTTTCACCACTGTCTTCGGTGACCTGGTACATCTCTCCCTTAAACAAATTGAGCTTGTCCCTACATAGTATCCATCAGCTTACAAAAGCAAGGCTGGCATCTCAGACACAGCAAGCCTCCTTCTTCATTTGGGGATGGGAGAAAGGTAGGGAGAAAAAGAAAATTTTATTCCATAAAATAGAAATTAGTTATTGGATTGTTCAGTAATTCTCAAGGCTCAACTAATCCAAATAGTTAAGGAGGTACCTCTCTTAACTGGAGTTGACTATGGGCCAAAGGAAGAAGAGGAGGAAAAAGAACTCTGGCCCCAGACTCACATCAACACGAAGCCTCAAAACACAGAGGAACCATTCATAGGCCCAAGGAAAGCTGAAGCAAGGCAACACAAATGGAAATTGAGTTAAGCTCAGAAAAATGCACAACTAGGGGGTACTCAACACAGAATCTAGTTTTTTAAGTTCCCATGTTGTTGTTTCCATAATCATTTTTAAGAATTCTTCTTTAACCATGTTAAATGATGCCTACAGCCTGGATTATAGAGTAGCAGGAATTGTTTTCTTAGCTGAACTCCATTTTTCTTTTCCTGCAATCTTAAAAGATTTTTCTTCACCACTTTCTAAAAATATTTCCATCCTGACTAGAAGAGGACTCCCAGGAACAAGGAAGGCCACTACTAATCCCAGAATTTTGTTCAAGTCAAGTAGCATAAAAAGTTGCATTTATCAATTTGCCTCAAGTTAGCAACATTTAAGGAATTATTCCAAGAACATCTAATTGGAAACCATGTCTCCAGAACCTATTAGCAATAGGGCTGCCCACCCAAAAAATTGTACCCATTACTGCCCTGTAATAAAACTAAGTTTTTATTAAAGTCCTTTATTTGGAAGAGGGGGTGGCAGGGGGAGAAATGTAGACAGGAGTTTCAAAATAATTTTTCCATGAATTTAGAAGAGAGTCCTAAGCTTTAAGAAAAAAAAAAAAATCTTATTTAAAATAAAAACAGCCTCCGACCTCACCAGAGACAGGAAATGTCATATTCCAGGGAGAGTACCCCACCCCCACCCCCACTCACCTTGGAATTTCCGGGAGCTGAGCAGTTTAGGTCAGAGCGCTGGGGTTAAAACCAGCCCCGGGTTAGATGCATGCAGTTAAGCATTGTGGCTATGGCCTCCCATGCCTCACGAGGAAAAACAAGGATTTACATATGTGTTCTTCAGTTTGAGGGAGGAAAGAGGAAAATCTCCCTTTATACCTTCATGCAGAAGAGGAGCCCCAAAGGTAGAAGATGAATGGGGGTTCCCTCCTTTACCTACCGGATCGCCCCAGTTCTTTCTTTCCCTCTGGGCTAACAGGAGGGGCCTCCCCTCCCAGGTCTGGGGCTTGGCGGGCTGGCAGCTCCCCCGCCCCCACCCAGCTGCCTGGGAGCCACTGCGCAGCTGTCCCAGCCCGTTGCCATGGCAACTGGCAGCAGTACTAGACTAAGGGGGGGGGAGCAAACGGAAAAGTTAAAAGGCTTAACTTTCCTTTTCTGTGAAGACTGGGTGGAGAAGTTGGAAGGTACTCCCTTGGCCTCAAAGCTAAGGCATTCAGAGCTCAAGGGAATCGGTTCTTGGGTTTTAAACCCAAAACTTGTACTTATTCCTCTAAGAGCACTGGGAATTAATCAATAGCATTTTAAGATCATCTAACAGGATTATAGCTCAAATGGAAGGGGGAGGGGAAAGGCTAGGTCCTTGTACAACAGGGAATCAGTTCAAACCACCCACCCCAACCGAGCCCAGAAGCACTTTAAACAAGGCCTTTTCTACCATCTGTCACTGAACAGTTAATTAAAATTGCTTGGGGGATGCACGGCGGGGGGGGGGGGGGGGAGGGGGGGCGGGCGGGGGATAGCAGGAAAGGGGGAAAAAGGAAGTATTTCAAGACACTATACAACTTTCCTTCTTTGGGAGAATACGAGATACAGAAACAGAATCCAGACACTTGAAGCATTACCAAAAAACCTATCAACTGACATTATAGGTAGAAAAAGATTTAATCCTTCAGTAGTTTTTAAAAAGGGAATAGTTTAAAAGTCCATCCTCACCATCGTTAAAACCATTTTCATTAGTTGTTCTTATAACGTTATGAAACAAATTTCTGAATAATTACGACCCACCCAAAGCATTAATATATAATAATTTAAAACCCTATATACCAATAATGCCTAACACTTGAGAAAAGGAAGGCTGAGATAAAGAAAAGAAATACTTGGTGACTTGCAGTCCCATAAAGTGTCCTTTCTCCTGGCCCTAAAGAACACTTAGGAGAGCTCCAAAGCCCTGCTCTGCTTTACAGTATAGGTCTTTAGAGCCAGAGATTGCTGCCATAGGAGAGTAAGAAAAAGGGACAGTCCAAAGCAAAGAACCCAAGTGAGGAAAAAGCAGAGAATTGTGATTATTTTGGTTATCAAACAGAAGAGATTGCAGGGTATGAGAGTAAAGTAGACAGTTTTTAACTACAGATTTCCTCAACTTTGAATGGACCCGTCAGGAAATCTGAGTAAAAACTGCCTTTTTGGACTCTTCCTAACTTTTTAAAACTTTTTGTAGTTAAGGGATATGAAAACAATGCCAAAGGAATTAGATCAGGGTTCTGACTCTGTGATTAACTTGCCATGTGTGATACAGAGTAAATAACTGAGATCTAACCCCAGTCACTAAAATGGGCCAAATAAATCCCCACTGCCTACCTCCTAGGGAAACAGTGAGTTTATATAGAAACCAAAGAGATGGTAAGTCCCCCAAAGAGAAGCTTTTGTAAAAATATAGGGCCAAATACAACAGCAGCAGGAAATATGTGACCTTCCAAATTCCTAAACTGTTAAACCCTATCACATGTAGTAACTCCTGCAACTCAACATGTTAGTAGACATCAAGAAGAGTGTCTTTGTTAACTAGGCACCAGTAAACTAATAAAGCTTCAGAGAATACACAGGTACATTCTTCTTTTTTTTTTTTAAGTTTATTCTGAGAGAGAGAGAGAGAGAGAGAGAGAGACAGTGAGCAAGGGAGGTGTAGAGAGAGGGAGACAGAGAATCCCAAGCAGGCTCCGCAGCTGCCAGTGCAGTGCCCAACTCTGGGCTCAAACCCATGAACTGTGAGATCATGCATGACCTGAGCCAAATCAAGGGTCGCTTAACCACTGAGCCACCCAGGCGCCCCCAGGTACATTCTCTCTTAAGGGTAAAATACTTATTTTTACTTCTTAAAGCTCAGAAAAGCATTGGAGTGGTAGTATGAAAAGACTAACAGTAATTCTGTGAAGAGATAAAGAACAGGAAAGAATGACAGCAACATTAATATTTTAGTGCAATCTTTTAGGAAAAAAAAAAGTGAAATCAACAAGGAAAAGGACAAAAATATTCTGGTGTGTATCCCCTCCCTGAAACACCGGGAAATAATGTCAGATCAATTTCCTCCTTCCCCCTCTTTAAGAACTGCCTAAAGGGCACATGGCTAAGGTCCTTTTCTCTTTGGGAAATGGGTTTTGTAACAGCTGACAAATCAAATTGGGCGTGATGCCAGGAGTCAGAGTCCAACCATAATATTCTGTAAAGAATGGCATGCAAGTGTCTTGTAAATCTCCTGGACAGTCACAGATCAGAAGCTGGCAAGGATGACGACATAGTTCTGATGGAATGTGTCTTATCTTAACCTTGAAGTTACAGATCTGCTCAGGAGCAGCAGTAAGAAATGAGAAATGCACTCAGACGTTGGAGGGAACATAATTCTCCTTTAGACAGTGCGACCCAGTATATTAGGGTCAAATGAAACACAAAGCCACACGGACAATTTAAGGGCTAGAGCCCGGACCAGATAAAGCATCAAGACTGGTGGTTCACGCTGAGCTTGAGAGGAGGGAGCGTTCAAGTATGAGAAATGAGACATGGCTGGCAGGATGATGGAGTGATTAAGGTAGAATCCCGATACCATGACGAAGGAAGAGAGGATGAGCCTGAGCGCAACCTTATCCTTATAGAAATCTCCATAGGAAGGGGTGAGCAGCTTCTTAAGTTTCTAGAGTCTTTCAAGCGTAACAGTTCTCAGCCCTTTCTTACACACAGTAACTCTGCTAAAGGCATCAACAGCTACAGATAGATTCCAGCAATTTAACTGCCCATCAGGATGTGAGAAAAGAGTAGGCTCCACCAACCCTTCATATCAACAACACAAGGCAAACTCACCTTACAGGCCTGAGCGCTAGGCAAAAAAAAATACCTAAACCAGGGATCTGGTAAGAAGTCAGTCTTGGAAAAACATCAAAGAGCTTTGTGGCCAGGCACAGTCAGAACCCACATTCCAAGTCGATGACAGGAGACTTCTTTAACAGATAAATCTTTGGGGGGGGGGGGGAGTGAGGAGGTAAAACAGAAAGAGAAGAGGGACAAAAAAATCCCACTCATTATATCATTACAAGGGTTAAAAAAATGTATTAAGAACTGCTAGTCTGCAGAAGGTACAGAGAGACCATTACAGAAAACTGGGACAATCCAGAACAACAGAGGTAATGGTCAGCTATTTGCATTTATCAATCCTAGAACCACAGAATCACCCACATAGGGTCTCTGGGATCTGTTTGTCCAGTTCAGGCTCTGCTCCAGTCCCTCCAGTCACTACTTTGCAATGCCAGCTGTCTTGGTGGCTTTTCTTAGATCTTGGTGTAGCACATTTTATTTTCATCACTACTTACGAGCAAAAGTATATATACAACATAATTCTAAATCTTTCTCTGAGCTTGCTTTGTATTTTTTTTAAAGTAACGAAAACCAACTGGTAAAGTGCCTCACTGAACCACCCACTGAACTATTTGGAGGCGGTAGTCAGACCAAATGTCAAAACACATAATCGGTGAGCTCTCTCTTCATTTTAGAGTTTCTTTTTCTTTCTCCTTCTTCTTCTTCTTCTTCTTCTTCTTCTTCTTCTTCTTCTTCTTCTTCTTCTTCTTCTTTTTTAAAGATTTTATATTTAAATGATCTCTATACCAAACATGGGGCTTGAACTTACAACCCGGAGATCAAGATTTGCATGCTTTACCAAGTGAGCCAGCCAGGCACCTCCATTTTAGAGTTTCAAAATAAAATCTATAAGCCTACTAGCAAGGCAAAAATCCTCCAGAAAGCCTACATAAAGAGGAGAAAAGGGTGAGGGCATATGCAAAGCTCCCTATCACATGTATTAATTAAATATGCTGCCAATGGGTGAATTCAGTTAGCCCAGGCTTGAGAAATTCCCATTTCTCTCCCAAAAGTACTTGGGGAAAGTTAGTAGCTTAGGTGAAGATTAAATTGTCAGCTACAGCACTGTCTTCCAGGAGTCGTCTGTATCGCCTTATCGTGATAAATAAAACAGATGAAAAGAAACCAAATTTACAGAACCGTTTTAATCTGGTCTACTATGTTCTTTGTTCTTTATGTATCTAGAAGTACCAATGATTTTGAGTTTGTAACACATACAGCATAAAACTAAAATACCCTCTATAAAGATGTTTTCTTCTACTAGATTTATGATTTCCAAAGTATTAGCCATGTGGCATTTTAACAAAAACACGACATAGAGATGCACATTACAGCTGTCCTGGCTGTCTCAGGTTTTGTTAAATGGGCTGATAACTATCACTCCACCTCCACCAAAAGCCCATGAGCACCCAATTCAAGAGGAGTTAAAAGCTTTTTAAATGTCTATTTAAGAGACTGGATTAGGAAAGAGTTGAGGAGGAAGATTAACTGTGGTCGTTAACACCCCTATCATTAACAAGCCACATATAGACAACACAAACTTTATTAATAGAGAGGAGCGTGGAGAGAGGAAATGCTCTCCCTTTGGCTAGTGCAGCTCCAGTTTGTGATCCTTTAAAAATCAGGCCTAGGCACTGCCTCAACCAGTCACAGAATTATTCTGGGGCAAAGTATCCTGTTTGTTGATTATCCAAGACTCTTGCTCCAGTGAGCAAGGGAGTAAAGGGCCTTTTGTACTTTTAGATTAAAACATATACATTATAAATAGATAAAGGGTGCCTTATAAATTTTATTTGGCTGTACTCTCCTCCAAGCAATGAACCACACCATTAAAAAATATAAATGAATGTGTACCATAGTGATTCTCAGAACCGCTTGAAGTTAATCAGTCTGGTTCACTGACATGTTTAGCACAAATTCTTGAGATCTCATTACGAGATCACAATCTCACAAAATAATTTTATATGGGATTTTATTTCCTTTATTAAAATCTACTGAATTTCTGGGGTGACTGGGTGGCTCAGTCGGTTAAGCGTCCGACTTTGGCTCAGGTCATGATCTCACGGTTTCTGAGTTTGAGCCCCGTGTCAGGCTCTGTGCTGACAGTTCAGAGCCTGGAACCTGCTCCGGATTCTGTGTCTCCCTCTCTCTCTGACCCTCCCCTGTTCACACACACACACTCTCTCTCTCAAAAATAAATAAACACTTAAAAAAAATTTTAATCTACTGAATTTCTTCTTTCAAGTGTCAGTCCTCTTTAAATTTAGTTAGGCCACACCCAAATCCATCACTGGGCAAGAGGTTAGACATCCAATTGTTCCAAGATTTATGAGAAAGTAGAATTTGGCACCCCTATGGGCAAATGTCTTCCAGATAATGCTTTCCAACAATTCTGTCCTTGCAATGTACTGAACTCCTCTTAAGGGACCACAGTCTCAGGTGGGTGTTAATGTAATGCCCCTGATTTTGAATTCGAGAGACCACCAAGGAGCCGATACCGATGCAAACGCACAAGGGTTTATTTGCAAGCTCGAGCTTGGGCCCAAGTATACCCAACACAGCAGAGCAGGGACTTGGACCCCTAGGTTAAGAGGTGTAGCAGTTTTATGGGGGCCAGCGGCCAATGAGATTGTAACACACACAGAAAGTTGCACATTCATGTCAGTCCACATGCAGGTGGCCAACTGAATTACAATTTACCCTATGGTAACTGTTTGAACTAGCCTATCACTCTGGTCAGAATTGGCGCACAAGTTTGGCGAGCAAAAGGTGGGGTTTACATTCTCTGGCGGTTAGGGGTTCCGCATTCCTAAGTGAGCTGGTTTCCAGTAAGAGTGTGCTCAGCGGCTTGACTAGGGTGGGGGAGTGTCTTAAGCAATAAGTAGGTCATGTGGGGGTTATACATGAGATAGCGGGTATAGCACAAGATGGAGTTAGTCTTGCTCTGCTTGTCCAGGGGCAGGGGATTTTTGTTAAATTCCTTGGGTCCCACATTCCCCCCTTTTCCAGAGGATCCTATGCAGGACCCAATCATGGGTTCTGGGTTTCTGTCGAGAGAGTCAGTGGTTGGTATTGTTGCCTGAGTACCGGGAGTTGAACTGTGTTGACTCAGTCCCTGACAAAAGCCACTAGTCTATTGATGAGGCAGGGCCCGAAGGTCAGAAGGAGAAGGATGATTAGGGGACTGGCTAGGGAGGACAATAAGGTAGTCAGCCAGGGAGAATGACTGAACCGTGATTCAAACCATCCCTGTTGCTGCTCTTGTTTTCGTTTTCGCTTGGCTAATCCTTCCCTTACCTTAGCCATTGATTCTCGTACTATCCCTGAGTAGTCAGTGTAGAAAGAGCACTCTTCGTTCAGGGCAGCGCAGACTCCCCCTTGTTGTAGAAAGACTAGGTCTAATCCCCTTCTGTTTTGGAGAACCACTTCAGACAAGGATGTTAGGGACTCTTGGAGGTGAGAAATGGAGGTCTCTATGCGCTCTAGGTCTGTATCAATGGCAGCCCTGAGGCTACTGTAATGGGAGGCCTGGGTGGCTAGTGAGGCAATTCCTGTTCCTGCGCCTGCCAATCCAATTCCTAATAGGGAGGCAATGGTGATGGCTGAGATGGGTTCCCGTTTATTTTGTTGGTGGGTATCCGCATCTTTCCATTGAAGCACCTGTTCATCTAAATGGTAGATGATTCTAGGGAGTAGTTGAACCAGCACACAGAATCCCTCAGTTCTGTATATAACTTGACCATGAGCGCAGGGAGTTAGACCCTCGGAACAAGCCCACCAACTGTCCTGGGGTGGTAGATAATACCCTGTATTATTTATAGGCTGTGTAACGTTGCACAGAGCCTGGTGGGTGCGTGGAGGAGTGCCTATACAGAGTCCTTGGCCTGACACGGACTGCAAGGTGAGGCCTTTACTACCAGGCTCTCAGTGCCACCTGCAAGCATTAGGGTCCGTGGTCGTGTTATATTGCCCCATTATTGCGATACCCTCATAGAAGGGGGGGCAGATATCATAGCACAGCCAGCAGGATCGGGTGAGATTGGGCTTAGTTGCGTTAAGGAATTTGTAAGCTTTGGACATCAGGGCCCAAAGAAGGTGTTGAGAAGGGTCGAGGGGGAGGAGAGGGGAGAGGAGAGTTGGGACTGGGGTGCCCCCATCAGAAGTGTTGTGGGCAAGCCTCTGAGGTTGAGGAGATGTTAGCACGGGTGGCACTAGCACAGTGTCGGGACCTATTCCAAGGGTTTGACCTTTTGGGTTCTCTAGTTGTCTGATCATGAATAGGACTCCATTATCATACCCGCTTTGGTAAAGCCGGAGTCCCCACAGAAGTCCTGCTCCCCAATTTGTTGCTTGTTTCCCGGTCTCCATGAAGGAAATGGTGACTGGATTACAGTAGGGGCGTTCTGAGCATGAGGGGTGTGTAGTATTCAGTTGGAATTTTATGAGGCCGGACGGGTTTTGTGATAGCCAATTGCATGTCCCAGTGTGTTCGCAACCCCATGCCTGGCAGAAGTAGTCCGCCCAGCCACCTCATGAGATACTATTACTGGATTGGGAGGGGGCTGGACATACGTAAAAACAGGTATTTTGGAGGGCTGTTTTGCCTACTTCGGTGCCACACCCTGGTATCCCTAGTCATCCGTTATGGAAGTTGGGGTTTTTCCCAAACAGGTCACATAGGTCGATTGTCAGATTAGGCCACCAGGTTCCCCTGGGGTGTAGTTCTGACAGCTGGGTTACTACCTGATTAGTGCTTGGGGTGATGATTTGCCAGGTTAGATTAAGTGGTTGGTGGGGGTTGGATTTAGTCGCGAGGGGATACAGCACAAGTAATATTAGCGAGGCAAGTGGTAGGCACGCAGCCTTAGCTTTAAAGGATTGTCCTTGTCAGGCTGACTCTTCCATTCCGGAACAAAGTCTTTGAGGACGGCGTGTGGATCAGCTGGCCTGACGTGGGTGTAGTGGACCCAGGGAGTTATTCTGTCGACCTTGAGAGCAGTGGGCGTGGTCATGATCACAATGTAGGGTCCTTTCCAGCGAGGTTGGAGTGCCTGCTGTTGGTGCCTCCGCACGTATACCCAATCGCCTGGTTGATACCGATGGGGGTCAGGAGGCGACCCGGTCTCGTAGAGGGCCTTCAGCTTAGGCCATACCTGCTCATGGGCTCTTTGTAACATTTGGAGGGAGAAAAGAAGCTGTTGGTCATTGAACTCAGCAAGCACTTCGGGTTTCAAGGCAGGAATGATAGGTGGGGATGTACCAAACATGATTTCGCAGGGAGTTAGTCCCATCTTATATGGTGAGTTTCTCATCCTATATAGGGCAAAGGAGAGGAGAGTGACCCAGTCCCCGCCAGTCTCCAAGGCTAATTTAGTTAAGGTCTCTTTTAATGTCCTATTCATTCTCTCTACCCGACCTGAGCTCTGGGGTCTGTAAGCACAATTTCCAATCTGCCCCCAGTATTTGTGCTACTCCCTGCGTTACCTTAGAAATAAACCCCGGTCCATTGTCGGATCTGATCCTGGCAGGAAATCCATACCTTGGCAGAATGTCCTCCAGCAGCTTTTTGGTCATGATTTGCACTGTTTTGTGCTTAGTGGGGAATGCCTCTGTCCACGTAGTATCTACATCTTCGTAGTATCTATGAAAACTAGCAAGTACTTGTACCCACATTTTCCAGGCCTTACCTCGGTGAAATCTATTTCCCAGTATGCTCCTGGGCGGTCTTCCCTGAGTCGGGTTCCGGCCTTAGACCCATGGGTGGTGGCGTTGGTTAGCTGGCATGCATGACAGCTTGCCACAATCTGCTCGATCTTTGCTCGAGAGTCCTTAATAATGATCTTAGCATGTCGTATGAGGTCTTCCATCTTTCTTGTTCCCATATGAGTACTCTGACGCATTTTGGATAGGACTCGTTGTCCTAGTTCCTCTGGCAGGATGATGCTGGAGTATGCGGCCCTCCACCAGCCATGCAAGCATTGGGTCATAGGCAAGTGTTTAATCCATTGTAAGTCAGTGCCAGTATAGCTGGGGGTGTCCAGCAGGGTTGATGCTCCCAGATCGGGTAGCGTGGTTAAAACCTGGGTCACCGAAAGGGCCGCCTCCTTTGCTTTTGAGTCGGCTAGCTGGTTTCCCCTGGCTACTGGTGTGTCTGCTTTTTGGTGTCCTGGACAATGGATGATAGCTAGTGCCTTGGGCAGCCAGAGGGCCCTTAGGAATTCAAGAATCTCTGTTTTGTTCTTAATAGTCTTTCCCTCTGCTGTCAGAAGCCCTCTCTCTCTGTAAAGGGCTCCGTGGATATGAGCGGTGGCAAAGGCATACCTGCTGTCGGTGTAAATGTTTATTCGTTTACCTTCTCTCATGGTTAGTGCCTTGGTCAGGGCGATCAGTTCTGCCTGTTGAGCCTATGTTCCGGCTGCCAATGGCTCTGCCCAGATGATCTCCGTTTCTGTGGTTACGGCTGCCCCCGCGTATCTGATTCCTTCTAGGACAAAATTGCTGCTGTCCATATACCAGGTGGCATCCGCGTTCAGCAGTGGCTGGTCCCGGAGATCAGCCCTGATTCCGTGCACCTGTGCCAAAATCTCTTGACAGTTATGCAGAGCAGTGTCCCAGTCTGGGTTGGGGAGTAGCGTTGCCGGATTCAGGGTTGTAGGTGGCTTGAATAAAATTCTGGTGGGGTTCAGCAGTAGGCTCTGATAGGTTCAGCAGTAGGCTCTTCAGCAGTAGGGTCAGACCAGCATTGCTGATCCAGCGGTCTGGGCTGTTTGAGTACCCCTTCAATAGCATGTGGGGTGGTAACATATAGCTCTTGCCCCATGGCTAGCCTGTCTGCATCCTTGACCATAGTGGTCACCGTGGCAATAATTTTTAAGCATGGGGGCCATCCAGCGGCCATCGTGTCCAGCTTTTTAGAGAGATAAGCTATGGGTCTTTTCCAGGGACCTATGTACTGGACAAGGACCCCTTTTGCCACCCCGTCTTTCTCGTCTACATACAGGTAGAAGGGCTTGGTTAGGTCAGGCAACCCGAGAGCCGAGGCAGACAGCAAGGCCTGTTTAAGGTCATTAAAGGCCTTGTTCATGGCCTCTGTCCATTCAAAATTTTGTTGGTGCCTGGTGGCCTCATAGAGGGGTATGGCCATCTCGGCAAAACCCGGAATCCATAATCGACAGAACCCTGCCGACCCCAGGAATTCACGTACCTGACGGACGGTTTGCGGCTGTGGGATCCTTAGGACGGTTTCCTTCTGCGCATCCGTCAACCATCTTTGTCCATCCTTTAATTTGTACCCCAGGTAGCTCACCTCTGCTCTGCAGATTTGGGCCTTTTTGGCTGAGGCCTGGTATCCTAGAGCCGCTACAGTCTGGAGTAAGTCCTTGGTGCCTCGCAGGCAAGTGTCCTGGTCCTCCGCCGCCAGCAGGATATCATGTACATATTGCAATAAGGTCAAATGAGGGTGCTCAGAACGGAACTCACCCAAGTCTTCGTGTAAGGCCTCATTGAAGATGGTTGCTGAGTTTTTGAATCCTTGTGGTAGGCGAGTCCAGGTGAGTTGGCCATTGATGCCTTTCTCGGGGTCCGTCCATTCAAAGGCAAAAAGGTCTTGGCTCTTGGGTGCTAAAGGCAGGCTGAAAAAGCCATCTTTTAAATCTAATACTGTATACCAATTTTTGTCTGGAGGCAAGGTGGAGAGGAGGGTGTATGGGTTTGGGACCGTGGGGTGCACATCCATTACTCGCCGGTTGACTTCCCTTAAGTCCTGGACTGGCCTGTAATCGTTAGAGTGTGGTTTTCGCACCGGCAGCAAGGGAGTGTTCCATGCCGATTGGCAGAGCCTTAATATGCCTGAGTCTAGTAGTCGTCGTATGTGGGGCGTGATTCCCGTTCGCACTGCGAGAGGCATGGGGTATTGGCGGACCCTGACAGGGTCTGCCCCCGGTTTTAGTTCTATCTATATAGCCAGTCGGTGTCGGGCCAGCCCGAATCCCCGTTTCTGCCCATGCCTGAGGAAATTCCTGTAGCCAACGGTCAATGTCAGTCATTGGGGCTGGGGGCGTCTGGTGGAGACAATATTCATCTTCCAAACTCAGGACAAGCACCTGAATCGGTTTCCCTTCTTTGTCTAGGATTTTTGCCCCTTTGGGGTGGAAGTAAATTTGTGCCCCCATCTTGGTGAGCAAGTCCCAACCTAATAACGGGTAGGGACATTCAGGGATGACCATGAAGGAGTGGGATACCCGACCCATGCCGAGGTCCACAGTTCTTCGGGTAGTCCATGAGTACTGTTTGGTCCCCGTGGCCCCTTGCACCCATGAGGTCTTGCTCGCCAATTTTCCCTGGGGTTGTAATAAGACCGAATGTTGTGCCCCAGTGTCTGCTAGAAATTCAACTGGTTGCCCCTCCACTCTGAGAGTTACCCTGGGCTCGGGGAGGGGTACCGAACCCCGACTCCCCTAGTCGTCCAGGTCCTCCATCTCTAATATCTTGGCAGGGGCCTTAGATCTTTTGTTAGGGCAGTCTTTCACCCAGTGGCCCTCTTCCATGCAATAAGCACATTGGTTTTTCGTTTAGTTTAGGGTGCTCCCGTCAGGGACCAGGGCCATCTTCCTTACCTGTCCCTGAAGTCAGCTTCTTGAGGTGCCTCCGTTTTTCCTGTGGGTCATCCATGGTTGTAGCCAGCAGGATCTTAGCCAGATTTCGGGTCTGCCGGTCGCATAGTTTAGTCTGTTGCTCCTCCGGGCTTTCTCTATTATTGTAAACTCTCTCTGCTACTATTATTAAGTCCTGCAGGCTCTTTTCTCCTAGCCTCTCCACTCTTTGTAATTTTCTTTTGATGTCTGGAGTGGCCTGATTAACAAAAGCCATGATAATTGCGGCTTTTGTTTCTGGGGCTTCTGGGTTCATAGGGGTGTACTGCCTAAAAGCCTCTGTGATTCTTTCTAAGAAGGCTGCTGGACTCTCATCCTTACCTTGTCTTACATCATATACCTTAGCCAGATTAGTAGGCTTGCGCGTGGCAGCCTTGAGATCTGCCATTAGAGTCTGGCGGTAGACCCGGAGTCTCTCCTTACCTTCAGCCTAATTGTAGTCCCAGGTAGGGCGGGATAAGGGGAAGGCAGCCTTTATGAGGTCTGGGTTTTGAGTCGGTTGTTTGTCCTCTCCCAGGACAGACTTCCGAGCTTCCACCTGTATTCGTTCTCTCTTCGGTGGTGAAGAGAACCTGCAAGAGCTGCTGACAGTCATCCCAAGTAGGCTGGTGGGTAAAGAGAACAGTATCTAAAAGCCCAATTAAATCTTTACGGTTATCGGAGAACTTTGCATTTTGAGTTCTCCAATTATATAAATCACTGGTGGAGAACGGCCAATATAACATTGGTTGTTTTCCAGACTCGTCAGGAGGCCCCATGGCACGGAGGGGAAGGGCGGTGGAGTCGGCCGGCCCCATATTTGAGGGTGGGGCTGCCCGGTGGGTCCATCCAGGTGTCCCTGGTGCTGGCCCACGCACAGGAATTCCTTCGTCAGGGAGGGATGGTGCCCCTCCTGCAGCCCCTGGTGCTTCCAATGGAGGGGCGGAAGGGGGAGGGAGAGCCTGGTAGGGCAGTGGATGAATCAGATCCTCTGGAGAGGAATCCTGCAAGACCAGATAAAGGGACGTTTTGGCCTTTGTGTCAGTCTCCTTCTCAGCTTTCCCCAGGGCTAGAATCTTGGTAGGTCCTGCTTTGGGGGGTAAGAATGGTTTTAGCCAAGAAGGGGGGTTTTTGATCATGTCCTGCCAGACCAGGATGTAGAGCACCTGGTCAGGGTGGCCATCTGGTTTGTCCTTGAAGATTACAGCCTTGACCTGCAAAATAATAGGTAGGTGGAAAGTTCCTTCTCAGGGCCATCCAACGTCAAAGGTTGGCCATTCTGACATGCAGTAACTCTGAAATTTCCCTTTTCTTATGTCTGTGCTCAAATTATGAGCCCTTTCCTTAACGTCCGAGAAGTGGGACAGCATAAGAGACAGGGGGTAGTTTGGGTCTGCCCCATTTCAATCCACACCAAGACACAAACAGTTATGACGATTAACAAGGACACAATAACACAGACAAACGTTCCAGTGCGGCCGCGGAGACAAAACAGAAAGTAAAACGAAGGGCTGGCTGTCCGTAATGGCAGCCGGCCCTCCTCACAGATGAGGACTTTGTCCTCCTGGCGGGGGCAAGGGATGTCTCCCAAGAGCGCCAGGACGGCTCGCCAGCGTGTCCACTTAAGCCAATGCCGACCCAAAGACAGTTTGGAATTCCTACAGGTAGAGATACAGTATAGAGCTCTCAGAAAATATGTGCACGAAAGGTAGAAGTTGAGTGCAGTCACCAGACGTGGGACCCTCCAAGTGGGGTCCTGGGGGTGTCTCGAATCCCAGACGAGCCCCCAAATGTAATGCCCCCGATTTCGAATCCGAGAGACCACCAAGGAGCCGATACCGATGCAAACGCACGAGGGTTTATTTGCAAGCTCGAGCTTGGGCCCAAGTATACCCGACACAGCAGAGCAGGGACTTGGACCCCTAGGTTAAGAGGGGTAGCAGTTTTAAGGGGGCCAGTGGCCAATGAGATTGTAACACACACAGAAAGTTGCACATTCATGTCAGTCCACATGCAGGTGGCCAATTGAATTACAATTTACCCTATGGTAACTGTTTGAACTAGCCTATCACTCTGGTCAGAATTGGCGCGCAAGTTTGGCGAGCAGAAGGCGGGGTTTACAGTCTCTGGCGGTTAGGGGTTCCGCATTCCTAAGTGAGCCGGTTTCCAGTAAGGGTGTACTCGGCGGCGTGACTAGGGTGGGGGAGTGTCTTAAGCAATAAGTAGGTCATGTGGGGGTTATACATGAGATAGCGGGTGTAGCACAAGATGGAGTTAGTCTTGCTCTGCTTGTCCAGGGGTAGGGGATTTTTGTTAAATTCCTTGGGTCCCACAGTTAATCTCACACCCACTCCTCCCTTAATTAAATGTGATGAAGCATGAACTAGTAGATTCAGTCACCTTTCATGAAGAACCTGGCAATTTCATCATAAGTAAATCTTAAGAAAAATGGATTCCAGCAATGTTTGAGTAGTTACTATGAATCTTAGATTTTTACATACCACTTTGGCAGAGCATGTTCACAAAACATGAAAGGGTTAAAACAGAACTAAAAGATCTACCCACAAGTAAAATTGAGGTCATATTTTTCAAACAGCCATAAAATTAAGATGCAGTGCTAATCCGACATCATCCAGCTTGTACAGATTTTATTTTTTTCTTAAGTTTATTTATTTATTTTGAGAGAGAGAGAGTGGGGGGAGGGGGAGAGAGGGAGAGAGAGAATCCTAAGCAGGCTCCACATTGTCAGCACAGAGCCCAATGTGGGGCTAGATCTCACGAATTGTGAGATCATGACCTGAGCCGAAATCAAGAGTCCAAATGCTTAACCAACTGAGCCACCCAGGTGCCCCCAGCTTGTACAGATTTTAGGTATTAGCAGCTTAAGGGTCTACAAAGACCCCTTCCGGTTTCTCCCACAAATCCTCTATCTTAAGGAAAAGCCTCTTCTATGCCAATTTACACTATCTCACAGCCTTAGTTTAGAGAAGACGTTCAAGTGACATAAAAATTAATTTGCATAACCATAAACTAAAATCTCTAATTTAACTATTGAAATGCTATTATAATTTAAGTCAATACGCTAAAATTTGATTAATACAATGCTGACAAAAAAAGAGTTTTATAGAATTGGAGTTAGACTGTTAAACTTCATGGAGTAAAAGAGAGCACTCCTTCAACTTATGGCATAATTTTGTACTTTACTATTACCTTGGTGTATTAGCAACATGAATTATATTGAAGTCATAGCCTACAATTTAGATAAATAAAATCAAGGCAGTATTGAACTTTTTCCCATCCCATACAACAGTATCCTTGGCAGCTCCTTGGCCATCCATTATGTTCCTGACCAATTTCTCTCTGTGGCAATTTAAAAGCTGTAAAAAAATACATAATGGGTGATGACAGGAGAAACAAACCCACACCAGAAATTATTGAACCTTGTAGGTCTTTGCAAGTGTCTCTATTGACATTTAAGTGTGAGTTACTATGCCACAATATCATAAAAGTGTGCTCTACACTTCAGATATATTGATAGTTAAATGCAAAGAAAGGCCACCACCAGATTAACGGCTAAAAGGGATAGCCAATCTCAGACTACCCAGCTCTTCCACTGAATGCTCTGATGTGTTACTTAAACCAAGTAAGATGTTTCTGACTCGCTTTTTGTCCAGTTTCCAACTACAATCCTAATTTAAATCCTATGCCAAAGGGATGATTAATATAGCAATTCTGATCCTTGCTCTGGGATATTTATTGAGGGCCTAGTAAGTGTCAAGCATTGCATGGGCACGGTCTCTAACCCAGTCTTCAATTTAAGAGCTAAGGATTTTAACAGTTTCTCCTTGATTAAGTCAGCACTGGTTAGTCCTGTCCCCAAAGGCTGTTAACAAAAAAGCTACTAAAAGGGCAACTTGTTAACAGTGGCAAAATCAGGACTAGGAATTAGAAGATGTGGTCCTCTTCCAGTCAGATCACTGAAAAGATCAAGCTAGACAGTTCAGTTAACCTTAGGGTGTTAAGTTATTTGCCATACTTATCTTACAGATCTGCTGTGAAGGTAAGACAAATGAGCTAGAAGACACTTTTAAAAATATAAAGGAAATATGGGGCACCTGGGTGGCTCAGTCAGTTGAGTGTCTGACATAGGTTCAGGTCATAATCCTGCAGTTCCAGAGTTTGAGCCCCACATCAGGCTTGCTGCTGTCCTCTCACAGCCTGCCCTGGATCCTCTGTCCCCCTCTCTCTGCCCCGTCCTGCTTGTGCGCTGGCTCACGCTCACTCTCTCTCGCTCAAAAAAAATATTATGTATATGAAACAGAAGTGCCTGATAAATGAAATTAAAAATAATGAATGCTAGGTAAGTGTTCCCTCCTCTCTTATTTTCTGAAAGTATTGGTGTAGAATTAGTATTATCTCTTCCTTAAAGGTTTGGTAAAACTTACCAGTGAGGCCATCTGGCCCTGGAGTTTTCACTGGGGGAAGGTTTTCAACTACAAATTTCATTTCTTTTTTTTTTTTTCTTTTAATGTTTACTTTGAGAGAGAGAGAGAGATGAAAAGGGTGAATGGGGAAGGGGCAGAGAGAGAATCCCAAGCAAGCTCTGCACTATCAGCGCAGAGCCCAACTCGGGGCTTAAACCCACAAACTATGAGATCATGACCTGAGCCAAAATCAAGAGTCAGAAGATTGAACCCCAGGCACCCCCCAAATTTCATTTCTTTAACAACTACAGGGCTAGTGAGGTTCTGTATTTCTTCTGAAGTGAACTTTGGTAGTTTGTCTTTCAAGGAGGTGATTCAATTCATCTAAGACACTGAATGTATGGACATAGTTCATAATATTCCCTTATTGTTTTTAAAGTGTCTCTACAATCAGTAGTGACATCCCTTCTCTTAGTCATTTGTTTGTTTGTTTCCCGAATCAGACCAGCTTGGTTTATTAATTTTACTGATTTTCTCAAAATATCAACTTTCACCTTCATTGATTTTCTCTACTATTTTTACTTTATACTTCATGCTTTTATCTTTACTATTTCCTTTTTTCTGCCTACTTTGGGTTTAATTTGCTCTTCTTTTCCTAGGTTCTTAAGACAGAAATGTAGGTCACTGACTCTAGACCTTTCTGCTTTCTTAACCGAAGCATTTAATACTATAAATTTCTAAGCGAACTTAGTTACATCCCACAAATTTTAAGGTCATGTTATCATTTTTATTCAGTTCAAGATATTCTCTAATATTCTTTGTGATGTCTTCTTTGATCCATGGGTTGCTTAGAAGTGTATTAATACAGATGTATATATTTCAGTTCCATTGTTTTTTCTTTCAGGTACTTTGAGGCTTTATTATTAGTTGTGTAAAACTCAGGGTTGTTGTGTCCTCTTGATGAATTGATCCCTTTATCATCTAATCTGGTGTTAGCTATTTGCCCTACCTACCTCATGTCTGTTATGGAAAAAGAACAAAAGAACAGTTTGGAAAGTATACAGCAACAGAAGGTAGATGTCTGATGATAGAGGAAGTTAAAATAACTTTAATGAATTTTCTGAACTATCTGTAAGTTATATCTATGCCTGTCTCCAACTACTCATATAAATGAGGTTTGCCTATGTTTTATCAGATCCTTAGATATGATTTATTGTTGGGAAATACAGAACAAATTAGCAGTATTATTACCCTCCACAACTCCCTGTGAGGTAAATAAGTCTTACTGATTTAGGGATGAGAAAGAAGGCACGTGGAGGATCTGCCTCAGAAACCAAACTTAAGATAGATATCCCAGCCTGTTGGTTGACCTCTTTAACAGGGCATTTTATTCCGACATAATTATGCCTGCTGACTCAGATATGAACTTGCTTTATTCTAAGAAATGGAGATTACAATCAGAATACTTGAATTCAATTTGGTTCCTTCTCCTCTTCTCCATGTAAGAAATGAGAGTGTATTATAAAGCTTGATCTTTGAACAGTCCTTTCAACAACACCATCTCAAGCCCATACTTTCTAGTGTCCTTTCTAGCAATGAAGCATGATGGAACAGGCACTCAGTTAAGTCTGAAGAATAAGACTGCATGTGAAGAATTTTGAAACTATAGCCCCACGACCTACCTGCAGGTAAAAAAATCTGTCACTGTTTAATTTTGACAAACTACACTTACCAGAAAGGAAATCCAGACTACACAGTCCATAGCCTCATTAGGATGAGAGTGAAAAATGGCCCAAGTAGTCCATTATGCCCTTTTTAGAAAATCACACACACTTAACAAATGTGTTATCCTGTGTCAGTACCCCAAGGATATGACAACCAGACAACCAGCCAACAACTTAGCCTTCTATCCTTTAAGTCCTAGGGAAGACCACCAATGGACTACATTGGCCCAAAATATTAGAAAGAGTTCTTCATGTACATTTAAAACTAGTGGCTTCAAAAACAAACTCCAAGACAATTCAGGAGTCATTTAATGAAAGACTTTGGTCTAGAAGGCTATCAGCAATCACCTATCCAATTCCTTTCATGTAAGATGGAGAAACTAAGAACCAAAGAGAGCAAATGGCTCACCCAAGGTTCTATCACTAGTTAATGACAGATATGGGAATAGAATCTAAGTTTCCTGAGCCTTTTTTTGTCCCCATTTGCCTCTCATTTTTAAAATAACTTTTTCTTAGGGTGCCTGGGTGGCTCAATCGGATGAGCATCCTAATTTCAGCCTCAGGTCATGATCTGAGTCAGGGGATCAAGCCCCAGATTGGGCTCCACAATTAGCATGGAGCTTACTTAGAGTCTCATTCTCATTCTTTCTCTTTCAAAAAAAAAAAAAAAAAAAAAAAAAAATTCTCTCTCTCTCTGCCCCTCTTTCTCTAAAGTAAAAACAAAAAAAAAAAGTTTTTTTTTGAATTATGCAAAATTTATTTGGATAGGGGTTAGAGAACTAAGGTGTAGTGGTCTGAGTGATGGCCCCCCAAAAGATACCCAAGTCCTAATCCCTTGAACCCATGAATATTATTTTATAGGGCAAAGGTGTGACTAAAAGATGTGAGGGGCGCCTGGGTGGCTCAGTCAGTTGAGCGTCCGACTTCAGCTCAGGTCACGATCTCACAGTCTGTGAGTTCAAGCCCCACGTCGGGCTCTGGGCTGATGGCTCAGAGCCCGGAGCCTGCTTCCGATTCTGTGTCTCCCTCTCTCTCTGCCCCTCCCCCGTTCATGCTCTGTCTCTCTCTGTCTCAAAAATAAATAAAACGTTAAAAAAAATTAAAAAAAAAAAAAAAAAAGATGTGAAAGGAGAAATTTATCCTGGAATATCTGATTGGGTCTTAAATGCAATCACATTTATCCTGATGAGAGGCAGGAGTTCTGAGACAGAGAAGACCATGTGAAGACAGAGCAGGAAGAGCTGAGGCCACAAGATGAGACTGACAACCACCAGAAGCTGGAAGAAGCAAGGAAGGGACTCTACCCTCGGGCCTCCAGAGGGGGTTCAACACCTTGACTGCAGACTTTTGGCCTACAGAGTTGTAAGAATAAATTCCTATTGTTTGAAAACCACTAAGTTTGTGGTAATTTGTTCCAGGAGCCACAGGAAACTAATACACAGGGGAAATAAAATTTTTAAAAATCATAAACTGGATATATATAAAACCAATTCCTCATCCAAAAAGAATTGTGCTCTAAGTAACCCAAAGAATGCCTAAAACCTTTAATCCCTCATTTCAAAGGGTAAATTGAAGCAATCAGGGAATGTAATTTTCCTCCCAAAATACTGGCAGATCCAGGAAGACAAACTCAGCGAGGTCTAGTATTTACATAGCTGCTAACAAGAACAGTGTAGGTTTTTCCCCAAACATGTTAGCTGGTAGAGCTCCTGGACAGACTAAACATAGGCACCAGTTGTCACTGTGGGTGTTCTGCCAACACAAGTGTAAAGTTGTCATCAGAAATGAATATGTGGCTTCGAGTAGCTTACAGAAATCCAACAAAGCTGTATCTTGGACTCTGCACAAGCCAACTCTTCTCAGGATGACCTGGACTCTTTCCCATTAGTACAATGATCAGTTAAAGGCATCCTTTATAAGGAGGAAAGGAAAATCAAAGTTATGTCAGGGAAAAAAGATAATTGCCCAGAGTCCAAGTTCATGAATAACAATGTGTAAACAGCAGCCATACTAAGCCAGTTACAAGTGATATCTCACATTGTAATTCACTACTCTTAAAATCAATATCCACAGCACACAGCTTTAAGCCCAATTTCATGTAAGGTAAATGGAAATAAAAATAGACTGAGCAAAAGAACAAGGAAAGGAAAGAGATGCTTTACCGAGAATTATTAAATGGGCTATTCCAGTAAGATATATAAATCATGCTTTGTGGTTAAATTATATAACTTAAATAAAAAATGCTAATCTAATCTTCCTCAGAAATCTTTGTATCCTATATGCCTTTTCTCTTTTCCAGAGCCACTATCAAGGGGTCTGAAAACCACCAAAACTTTCCCAGACATATTAAAATCCAGTCACTGCAGAGGCATGTTCTTTCTTTCCTTTTTGCCCCAACCATCACCCGGCTCACCTACTATCCAGATCGCTTTCTTTGTATTGGTTTTCAGACAGACCAGTGAAGATGTGTTATTTTCCCTTTCAGGTTTGGTGGCAATAGTATATACCCTTAAGTTC
Organism: Panthera uncia; assembly: GCF_023721935.1. Classification (NCBI taxonomy): domain Eukaryota; kingdom Metazoa; phylum Chordata; class Mammalia; order Carnivora; family Felidae; genus Panthera; species Panthera uncia. The sequence continues at coordinate 78,150,907 of NC_064809.1, forward strand.
TAAGCATAACCACTTGAACCTTAATTTTTGTAACATCAGCTAAACATCTTGTTTTATTAACACACCAGTACAAATGAACAACCAGACCAGGTTCTCTGACGGCAAGAAATAAGCCTAAACTTAAGATTTTCAATCTGATAGTCTCCGAATTTCAATGAAAAATTACCCACCAGAGAGAGAAATGTTCATCAGACCTATTAACTGACATTGTAAGAGAATTCACAAAAAAGCAATTTGTACTTGCATACTACAGTAAACCAAGAAGCCTGTATTCAAATCCTGAAATCTTTCAAATTAAAATATATCACTAAAATCGTCAAATAACGGACCACAGGTTAATTTGTTTATAAATCCAAGCAGCTCAGGCTGGAGATAGAAGGAATCCATTCAGAGTAATGTAAGAAGCATGATTTGGTTCTCTTTCTTCAGATCAGCTTTTTTTCCCCAAACTGTGAGTTTAGGGCCATGAAATCAGCAGAAACTGACCTGTATTTCTAAGAAAATGAAATCGTGTACTGCAGATGAGAAAATACCAAAGTGCTTTGCACGTGTATTTATATAGTAAAGCCTATTTCAATAGGTGTACAGGGTCAGGGTAAAACTCTCTGATCCAAAAGAATTCAGTAAAGGAAAGAGGCTTAAAGCAGGCAAAAATCTAAGAAGCATCTAATGCAAGGTCCACCTTCTTCCAAAAAATATTTGCTAATATTTTAGGAAGCCAAACAAACAATGGATGCAATCGTGTTTAAACTTCAAGAAATGGTAAAAATTTAATGAAATTGTCCTTTTATCCAATGGAACAAAGATCACTCTACATATGAAGAGATATCCATTAGGATTTAGTGATCCATTCACCAAAGACTATTTTCTAAACACTTTACCGGTCTTCTTCGTCTAATTTCCAATTATTAAAATGAAAGATTTTGACAAGATAATTTCAGCATCTATCATTTTATTTATTTTTATTTTTTAAAGTAATCTCTACACCCAAGTTGGGGCTGGAACCTATGATCCTGAGATCAATAGTCACATGTTCCTCCACTGAGCCAGTCCCAGCTCCCAGCATATCATTTTAAATCAACGTGGGTGTTTTTTTTTTTTAAGTTTCTTTATTTTTTAGTAATCTCTACACCCAATTTGGGGCTCAAAGTCACGACCCTAATATTAGGAGCATATGCTCCTCCAACCAAATCAGCCAGGCACCCCTAAATCAAAGGTTTTCAACTGAGGAAGATTTTGCATCACCACCACCAACAACCCCAGGACATCTGGCAATGTGTGGAGACATTGTGATAGTCACAAATGGAGGTGACGGATGAGGTGAGATGCATTTGTTGGCTCAAAATGTCAACATGCTGAGGTCAAGAAACCCTGTAATAGATCAAGATGGTATTCCTTTTAAACCTAAATAAAATAGAGATAGATAACCTTAATCTGTATCTTTCTTTATAAACTAAGCAGAAAAAAGTGCATAATTAGCATACCTACAGTTTACAACCAAATATGAAATAAATTTATCTTCTTGCCAAGTGTCAGAGACTCTCTCCTCTGGGCAGCTAAACTTTCTTTTGTACAATGTCACAAAGGTCTCTAATCAGAAGTGTACTTCATATGTAGTTGAACTTATTAACAGTACTTCTATTAACCTTAAATACATCAGTGAACAACAACAGAGCAATTTAGATTCTTATATGGCCATTATGTAATGAAAATGTCACTATTTTACTGAAACATCTTCAAATAGCTGACTGGGCATTACCAACAGGTGATTACAGCTCCTGTAAAATAAATATTTTGAAGGACATATAATCAAAAGGCAATGGAATAATCCAGGTGATGGATGAGTCCTGTCTCTAACACCCTAAATATCCCCCTTGTTAAGCAACTTCCTTATCAAAATCCAGACATCCTCAAAGGAAGAGAAGAAAGAGAGCTTAGAAACTCTTTAGTGGTGTAAAGAAAGATGTACATGGGGGGGGGGGGAGGCGTCAGAGACAAAGATAAAGGCACTGAGACATGAATAATGCTTGTAAGGCGCTTAGCTTAGCCTCTCTAGTAGGTACTAAGTAGTCAAACAAAAGTTACCTTTTTAATATTTGTATTTTTATACTGAGTATCACCTTAGTTCTTAGGGGAAAAACAACTCTATCGAGGTGTAAGGATAAAAGAGGCTGTGAGAAGCCCGTGATTATGACTAGAAACACAAAAGTTGACTTTTTTAATCTAATCTTTATTTAATCACAAATTACGATCCCTAAAAAGGCTTAAACAGCAGACACCAACCTGCCTAGATCCCACTCTGTCTATAGAGGTAACACACTTCGGTATGTAGCCTTCCAAAACTTTTTCTATGGATTTACAAATACCCATTTGTCCGTGGAAAGGTGCTTCACGATGCAGATTTTTCTCGGGTGCCTTTCCACGACAGTATAGATTTATCCTACTGGTTCTAACATTTCAAGTCAGTCTTCCTAAAGAAGCGAGGTCCCAAAGACCTACCTTGCTCCCCTCAAAACCAAAAGTGTGGGGACAGAACTTACAGTTTCCCTACAAGAAAGGTGTATGGGACGGAGGCCTAAAGGATTCGTTAGAGAAGTCACAGTGGATAAAATATGCGCTGCCGCGCCATCACAGGCATTGAATCTCCTTCTTCACAACCTCTAACGTTAAGACCTCCCTCTTCTGGACCGCTGATTGGACGACCTGCCCGAGCGCTTCCCGTAGGCTATTCGTCTACTGGCTCCAAATTTGGTCCATCCATTTAACCGCCCGACTCCCGCATTCCCCATTGGAGTCAATCCGCTGCCTCTTGGATGAGCCCAACCTACCGCGCGCTCCGTGCTCATTGGCTCAGGGAGCCGCTGCTCAGGAGCTGGAAACCCGCCTCCCACATTCCGATGGCCCAAGGACCGATCAGTCGGCAGCTAAGGGCGGACCCAATTGGCCTAAACACAAGCCAGTCAAGCCCTCCGGCTGCACAGCACCACAGAACTTACAGGAATAAAACATCCCGCCCCTGTTCTTCCATTGGTTGGCCGGACCCACCGCTCCCCCTTCACGAGCCCCCACCCCGCGGTCCATTCATTTCACACAATAACGGGCCCAATTGGAGTCAGTTCAAGACCTCGTATGGGTAGGCAAGACTATCCGTCACTTACCCGGAATCGACACCGATCACTCACGCAAACGTCTTCCCTGTTCCTCTGTGGTGAGGCAGGACCACAAGACAGTGCCGCCGCCGCCTTCTGCGCAACGCCAACCGCCCGCCAAAACGGATCCTTCCCTGCGCCTGCGCGACCAATCCTGGGACCGTACCCTTTCTCCGCCCATTACGCCTGCGCAAAACGAGGCACAACTCCCGCCACTACGCAAGCGCTGTAGATTCGCCGCTGTCTCCCGCCCGCCATTTCACGTGTTCCAAGCGCCCAGCGGAACTTCTTAATGCGCTTGCGTAAACTCGCCATTTTACTACACATGCGCTTAGTGGGCGGTCGTTGCAAAAAAAGAAAGAAAACAGTCACCTCATAACTTCTTTCCTAATACATAGTATTAATCATGTTTTGCCAAGTGAGTTGAGCGTAATTTCGGGGCGCGAAGGACTGAAAAATTATTTAAATACCTTAGATACATTCAAATATGAATGATTGGTTGGCGAGCCAATCACACTGGCTAAAAGTAATATTGTTCAGGAACCAATGAACACTAAGGGGTGGAGACTGCGTAGAACGCCCAAACGGATGACGTTACACAGCAATGCGGCACTACAGACCAATAGCAGGGGGGCAGCTACTGCAAATATCCAATCAGAGATACTCAGGGGCGGAGTCTACCAATGCCTAAAGCGAGGAGGCGGGATAAAAAAGCGAGGCCGAAGGTAGGCTGGCAGATACGTTCGTTAGATTACTCCTTTCTGCCCGTGGACGCCGCCGAGTAAGCATCGTGAAAGTCTCCCCTCCCACCGCCGTCATGTCTAAGTCAGAGGTGAGTAACACGCTCTCTTCGGCCTAATTTTCTTTCTCGCCGTTACTGAATTCGGTAGGATGTGGTTTGGTTTGGCTGCTTGCGCCAGCTCTGGCTCGGCATTTCTTCCGTTGCTGCCAAGGGCCTACCCCTCCCAAAGTTCGGGTCGCCATTTTGTCCTCGTCGTCGCCATGAGGCCGCCGTCTTGCAACACTTGGTTTTCACTCCGGGCTTGTTCCTCCTGGCAAAACCCTCATGCGTATTCGATTGTTTTGTTTCGCTTTATTTTTTCACCTTGTATCAGGGGACGATTTTCTTAAGGAGCAGATGTAGTTCTCTATTGGCTCTGTATTCTTCCAGCTCCGTCCTTTTGTTGCGCGTGCGTCGGAGGGAGAGTTGGGACGCATGCGCTCGGGGCTTCCCAGCCCCCAACATATCGTCTCCCCTAATGGGGAGAAGCACGTGGCTTGCGGCGACCCAAAGGAACAATAAGTGCTATGTATCATTGTCGTGTAGCTTTGCTTCTCCTAACTGGAAGCTTTTTTGTGTTGTAACCCCCCCCACGTAATGATTTTTTCCCCCGACTCCTAGTCTCCCAAAGAGCCTGAACAGCTGCGGAAGCTTTTCATTGGAGGTTTGAGCTTTGAAACAACCGATGAGAGTCTGAGGAGCCATTTTGAGCAATGGGGAACGCTTACGGACTGTGTGGTAAGACTTAGAAGAGACAAAAGGCCAGTAGGACGAGTTGATTTCTTTGGATTATCTTGTCTTGATTACTGTACTTGTGAAGATTGTTAACGGGATTATAGTTGAAAATAATCTGGCAAGGGAAGGTGTGGCTTTAGCTGATTAGAGGCTCCGTTGTTAATTTAGTGGGAAACTGAAGGGCCTTGTATTTACTCATGGTAGAAATGACAGTAGTCTCTGGGGTTTTATTATGTAGTAAATTTTATTAACGTTTCAGGTAATGAGAGATCCAAACACCAAGCGCTCCAGAGGCTTTGGGTTTGTCACCTATGCCACTGTGGAAGAGGTGGATGCAGCCATGAATGCAAGGCCACACAAGGTGGATGGAAGAGTTGTGGAACCAAAGAGGGCTGTCTCGAGAGAAGTGAGTGATCTAGTTCTTTTCTTGGTTATTTAAAAGTGTTCCACTAAGCGGACTTTGCGTTTGGGGATGTTAAACTTTTTAATGATCTTGATTAAGGATAGTTTTATTGGGAAGTAAATTAATTGGGCTTTCTCATTAGGATTCTCAAAGACCTGGTGCCCACTTAACTGTGAAAAAGATTTTTGTCGGTGGCATTAAAGAAGACACCGAAGAACATCATCTAAGAGATTATTTTGAACAGTATGGGAAAATTGAAGTGATTGAAATCATGACTGACCGAGGCAGTGGCAAAAAGAGAGGCTTTGCTTTTGTGACCTTTGACGACCATGACTCTGTAGACAAGATTGTCAGTAAGTCTCCGGGGCATGCAACTCGCTAAGGTTTCTGAAATCCGTGCTGTATTCTAGTCTTTGAGATTGTGTTCTCTTTGAAATTTTTTTTAGTTCAAAAATACCATACTGTGAACGGCCACAACTGTGAAGTAAGGAAAGCTTTATCTAAGCAAGAGATGGCTAGTGCTTCTTCCAGCCAAAGAGGTGAGTTTGTTTAATTAGATCTTACAGGCCACGAAGTCATTCGAATCTGTAGGTTTAACACTTCAAACTTCTCTTTTTCAAGGTCGAAGTGGTTCTGGGAACTTCGGTGGTGGTCGTGGAGGTGGTTTTGGTGGGAATGACAACTTTGGCCGTGGAGGAAACTTCAGTGGGCGAGGTACGTGTGGTTATATATAGTTTGCTGAAAATTAATAGTAAGCTTGTCATTTGACAATCCCCAGATAACTTGTCCACTTGCAACCTATGGTGGATGTACCTATGGGCCAGCTTTTCCAAAGTTAATTTTTATCCAGGTGTTGGGGCTTCTTACTGGAGGGTTAAGTCTTCAGTATAGAAATCATTTTTGTGACCCAGGGGTGGTTTCAGAAAACTTGAATTTAGGAAGGGTATAATTTGTATGCAGCCAATACACCTCAGAAAGTGGTTGAAACTCTACTTTTTTCCAGGTGGCTTTGGCGGCAGTCGAGGTGGTGGTGGATATGGTGGCAGTGGGGATGGCTATAACGGATTTGGTAACGATGGTAAGTTTATCATGGGTATGTAGGTGAAAAGTTTGTTTTGGAATCTCTAGAGTAGGGTAGTAGAGCTAAAGTAGTGCATGACCAGCTCAGCTCTGACCGTAACCGCATGCTGTGAGCAGGCTTTTAGGTGTTACGCTTGCACAGGTTTTGATTGTTGAATACTTTTGTCTTATTGAGAAGAATTGTATTCTTGTAGGTGGTTATGGAGGAGGCGGCCCTGGTTACTCTGGAGGAAGCAGAGGCTATGGAAGTGGTGGACAGGGTTATGGAAACCAGGGCAGTGGCTATGGCGGGAGTGGCAGCTATGACAGCTATAACAACGGAGGAGGCGGAGGCGGCTTTGGCGGTGGTAGTGGTAGGTATCCAGTGATCCAAGTACTTGGTGCAATAGTTAGATTAGCTCTTTAGAGTTTATGATCATAAGGGGATTTGATGCTCTTAAAAAGCATTATGTGGTGCAATGCATGGTGTTCTCTTTTAACGGGCTTGCTAATGCTACCTCCTAGCTTTAAGCTGGGGCCGCCTCACTCCCAAATAAGATAGATGGATAAGTGGATAGTCCTGTCTTTAATCAGAATTAGATTAGCTTCCAGCAGGATTTAGTTGTCTTAACTCCCTTGGGATCCTAGGCGCTTAGTTGATACATCCAGCATGTGTTTGCAGTGCCCTGGATGGGCACAGACTTTCAAGCCTAGAGAATATATTGCTATTATGCCATGGTAAGTTGGGTAAATTTTATTAAAAGCATTGAGTTATTCAACTGAGTGCCTTGCCCAGAAAAGGATGATTGGAGCCACCAGAGTTTGGGAGGAAGGCAAGCAGATCACACAACATTTTTTGCTCTGAGCACTAAATAGAATTCAGAACTTAACCATCTTCTCCAAATAACAAATAAAGGTCCTCTTTCCATTTCTAGGAAGCAACTTTGGAGGTGGTGGAAGCTATAATGATTTTGGCAATTACAACAATCAATCTTCAAATTTTGGACCCATGAAAGGAGGAAATTTTGGAGGCAGAAGCTCTGGCCCCTATGGTGGTGGAGGTCAATACTTTGCCAAACCACGAAACCAAGGTATTATATATATGTTTATTAGTATATATATAACCAGGTCCAGTAATTTTGGGGTGAGGTGTGTGTAGACCGTGAAAAGCTACACTCTAAAAGCTTTTCAAGAACTTAATCAGATTGGGAAAATCATGTGCCCCCGAACCTCAGATCTGAGGCTTTATTGCCCCTGATACAAAAAGTGTTTCTATGTGCTGCCAAAGCTTAAAGGGACAAATTCTATTCTTAGGTGGCTATGGCGGTTCCAGCAGCAGCAGTAGCTATGGCAGTGGCAGAAGGTTTTAATTACTGCCAGGTAAGTAAACATCTTTTTATGTTTGAAGTTAACTTTTGTAAATGATAATGAATCCAGTAACCCTAATATAGCTGAGCAGTGCAACATAGTTAACATTATAATTGCAGTAAAATTGTGGATATTAAGTTAATATTCAGATCAGCAAAATTTGTGGGAAACAAAACTTGCTATTGGATTGTAGCCTTGAGTCTTAATATGTTTAGATTAACAACTTTATTCCATATTGTTCAACAGGAAACAAAGCTTAGCAGGAGAGGAGAGCCAGAGAAGTGACAGGGAAGCTACAGGTTACAACAGATTTGTGAACTCAGCCAAGCACAGTGGTGGCAGGGCCTAGCTGCTACAAAGAAGACATGTTTTAGACAATACTCATGTGTATGGGCAAAAAACTCGAGGACTGTATTTGTGACTAATTGTATAACAGGTTATTTTAGTTTCTGTTCTGTGGAAAGTGTAAAGCATTCCAACAAAGGGTTTTAATGTAGATTTTTTTTTTTGCACCCATGCTGTTGATTGCTAAATGTAATAGTCTGATCATGACGCTGAATAAATGTGTCTTTTTTTAAATGTGCTGTGTAAAGTTAGTCTACTCTGAAGCCATCTTGGTAAACTACCCCAACAGTGTGAAGTTAGAATTCCATCAGGGTGATGCCAGGTTCCATTTGAAATTTATTTGCAACCTGCTTGGGCACAGAAGCCATTGTCTCCACAAACATTGGTGTGGTTGAACTGACAGTTAATGTGTTGTGACCTGGAGTTCACCGTTAAAAGGGTCACCCAAGCAAAGTCGTGGAGTTTATTTGGTTATTAATATGATTGTTGGCACATCCTATGCAATATATCTAAATTGAATTATGGTATCAGATAAAATTACAGATGGGATTAAAGCTTGTGTATCGTCCATTATCATGTGTAATCAATAAACGATTTAATATTCTCTTGAATGGAATGACAACTGTATGGATTTGGGACTGGCAGAGCTTTGGACTTTCCCTACCCACTACCCCTCATAATGTTGAATGCTTCTATCACGATTCAAGTTCAAAACTCTGCCAGAGAATAGAAACCAGCTGCTGGCTAATGCCACCCCATAAGTCCACAGATTAGAAGTGTTTGGGAGACCTTTTTAAACTGACCAGCACCAGTAAGAATATCTTCTTTTTAATACAAAAACAGGCTTACATTAAAGGAAAACAGCAGTTTTGTGGTTGGGTGGGTCCTTAATAGAGGTCTATAGATTAACTGTACTAATTACCTATTTGGACATTAAAATTGCAGAGATGGGGAGGCAACTTACTATATTCACGCTAACTGCAGTTTTCCTTTAAATATGGTACATCACACAACCATCCGAAAATGTTAATTGTATAGAAAATGATTTCTGAAGCCTTTTTACGGTCACTTAATATCCAATCATTGTTATTTGTTACATAGGTTCTTTTGAGCCCTCCCTTTGGTACCCTCAATTTCAGTGCCATTGTACCTGGTAGCATAGAGAATTGTTTATCACTAGGACTGTGTATTCCCTCCCAATTTCGTGGGTGTGTTACTTGGAAGTTTGGGGAGGAGGGCGGAGGGGGGAGCGGGTGGGAGGTGGGTGGGAAAGCATGGGTGATAGTTCCGTGAGTTTGATACTGGCTGAGTTTGCAATGGCAGGTGGAACCTTAACTATTGAGGGAGTTTGCAGATACCTCAGGATTCGTGACAATGCCTTTAAAGATCCAGGAGAGATGTTCAGCTACTAGGAACTGCTAGCAAGCATAGCGCGAATGGCTCCGAGCTCAGACACTCTACAGCTGAGAGTAGACACTTGTGGTATGTGGAGTACAGATAAGCCAGGGGCAGGCCACGGCACGCTCCATGAAAGCTAGGAGGGAGTGAAGTTTCAGTGACCATCGCGAGAAAGGAGGCAGACAAGAGTAAGGCACACCTGACTCTTAGGACTAGCAGTCAGAACCAGGAGAAAAGGTTTTATTGCTATGCTGGTAGGTAAGAACAGATTTTACTTCCATCCATATAGTGTTCTCTAAAATCCAGTTTTCTGTTAACATTAATCCTTCATATATTGAGCCAAAACTAGTCCAGTTAAGCTGAACTTGGTTTTTCTGGAGATGAATTTTCTTATATTGACACCCTAGATTTGGTGGCTCCCAAATGAAGGAAGTAAACACTTTAATTCTGTGACAATATATTTTTGCCCTTTAATTTTATTTCCTACCTTCCTTTGACCCATTTCCTTAAAACGATGGCTCAAAGTAATGTGTTAGAATCTTCCCAAAAGTCTGGGGGGAGGGAGGGTGGACCCTTTTGGGGAGGGGGAGGTGGGGGGTTTACCCTGAGCTGGGACTTGGTCTCCCAAAAAGCTAGTTCTAAAGGTTGTTTACTTTTCTAGGGAGGAGTCTGCTACTCCAGGCTAATCAACTCTCTTTAAAAATATAAAACAAAACAAACTCATCTGTCCAAATTTATGGCTAAAAGGTAAGCTGTTTACAAACTTAACAGGCGCCAAGAGTGCTCGGTATTGCCAGAGTAGACCGTGACGAGCTGTACCTGAGAACAAAAACTTTCATAGTCTGGTCTAGTAAAAGGCCATAGCTAGCAAAAAGTGATTAAAGCAGCTGGGTTCCCAGTCAACAGAACAGTGTAATTGTAGGATCTTCCAAGTGCTTATGCAAATGCCTCATAACTTTTTTTTTTTTTTTTTGGCAGGAATATCCTTATGAGGACAACCTTTATCTGAGCCACTGCACTTCATTTTCACTACCATGTAGTTGTTAGCTGTTCTGCAGCTTGAATTAATCATTCAGTTTTATGAATGGACTTTTTAAATAAAATTTCTTTTGATTTCAACTTGGTGCTGTCTTGTTTCTTTCACTTTCATGATATAGTAAATCAGAATTTTTAGCAGAGTTGAAGTCTTTCCCCTTTGTTCCTTGCTAATTCTTCCTTGGATCCTTCTAAATTTAAAGTAACAGGTGTCTGGGTGTTGACTTCAGCTCAGGTCATGGTCTCACTGTTCGTGAGTTGGCGCTGGGCTTTATACTGACAGCCTTGGAGCCTGCTTCAGATTCTGTGTCTCCCTGTCTGCCCCTCCCCTGCTTATGCTCTGTCTCTGAAAAATAAACTAAAAAAATAAAGGAACAAGCAAGACCTTAATGTAGGTGGGAAAAGAAAGGTAAAACAAAACCACAGGTTGAATTGAGATTAGGGAGGAACAATTGGTTTGAGAGAGAGGGAGACAATCTGAATCAGGCTCCTGGCTCTGAGGGCAGTCCAGAGCAGACGGGGCTTGAACCGCAAGATCATGACCTGAGCCAAAGTTGGATGCTTAACCAGCTGAGCCACCCAGGCACCCCTGGAAGTAGTTCTAATACCAGGTGTTACTATAGAAGTTTTACACCGTAGGATCCTGGTTTAGTGAAAGCAAAAACTGGCTCTGAGCGCAGGAGTAAATCTTAGCCTAGTTAGAAGTAGGGTGTTTACAGTGGCCTCCGCAAGTATTTATTGCCAGCTATCTCCGGCTCCTAAAATATCTGGAACCAGGATTAGATGAGTATGGAAGGGAAGGAAGTCTCCGTGTTTCCAAGGTAATCAAAAGCTTGGGCGCAAGAATTTAATCCCCTAGCAAATGCTTAAATGGCCCCTATGCTAAAGAGAAGGTTATCCAGCCTCAATTTTAAACCTAGCAAAAGAGGGGTATTGAGCTGTGAATGTATAGGTAGCCTTCACTTACCAGTTTTAAGAATCGAATTTTGAGGGTGCCTGGGTGGCTCGGTCAAAACATCCCCGTTTTTGTTCAGGTCATGCTTTGAGAATGGTGGCATCAAGCCCTGTGTCAATGTCAGTCTGAGTGTTGGAGCCTGCTTAAGATTTCTCCCTCTTCCCCCTCTCCCCATTTCAGGCTCTTTAAAAAATCTAATTTGTGACATGAAGTTACTAGCAACTCAGGCCACTAGACTGCAAAAAGTGTTCCTATTGAAAGTGAGGTTAATGCCTCTTCCGTTCTGTGTATTTTGCTACATGTTTTACAAATATAAGATTGTTAAAAAATCCCATACTCTAGATGAGGAAAATTACCTTGTTGAAGTTCTACAATCTCTGAAACATAACCCAGGTCACAGTCCACGGGTGTTCCACCTGTTCGGTGCGTTGGGTAGCCACGTACCACGTTGTGTGCATACGTGGTGGTCTTCCGCACTACGGTATATCTTGAGTGCTTGGCATTTCTCCTGTTAGCTGTTTGCATCCCCGGTGTATCTCTAGAACTCAGGTGCTCAGTAAGTGTTGAATAAATGAAGGTCTGATTTTGCCTCCGGGTAAACCACTGCCCGATGTTCCCTCAGGTGAACTAATCAGTTTTTTTTGTTTTTGTTTTTCTAATATTTATTTTTGGGAGACCGAGTGCAAGCAGGGAGGGGCAGAGAGAGAGGGAGACACAAAATCTGAAGCAGGCTCCAGGCTCCGAGATGTCAGCAGAGCCTGATATGAGGCTCGAACCCACGAAGTGTGGGATGATGACCTGAGCTGAAGTCGGACGCTTAACGGACTGAGCCACCCAGGTACCCCGAACTAGTCCAGTTTCTGAACAGCTAATCCCAGGCTCTGCCCTTCACAACTAGATCCCACGTTTTCTTTTTTTTTTTTTTTTTTAGAAAACAAAGTCGACAGGTTGTCTAAACTGTTTTTAAAAGATCTACTAGGAATCAGCTTTAAGTTGCTTTCATTCCCTAAACCTAGGCTAGAGACCATGTTCCTGGGAATCTATAGGCATAAGGATTCCACACCTCTTTTGATCACTGCCTTTTATGTCTCACAACTGTCTATGAGAACTTGAAAGTAAGTTTTCCTTGTTGGAATGGAGCTAGTCAAATTGAATAGAAAGGTAAATAGAAGTAAAATACCCTAAAGAGGTAATTGGTGTAATTCAATGACTAGAAAGATGGGGAACCACCTGACTCCAGCTTGGGAGATGAAGGTGTCATGTCAAAAGTTTGGATTTTGATGTGATGGATTCTGAAACTTGTTTCTATATGTTTCTTTTTGAGAGACTGAGGGCCAGAGAGAGAGAGAGAGGGAGAGACCAGAGAATCCCAAGTAGGCTCTGCACAGAGCCTAATGCGGGACTCGAACTCACAAACTGGGAGACCATGACCTGAGCCCAAATCCAGAGTCAGATGCTTAACCAACTGAGCCACCCAGGTACCCCAGATTCTGACATTCAATCATGTTCTGCTTCAAGAGAAAAATAAGAGGCCCTAGATCTTCAAGGATCTAGAAAAGGGAGGGCCCCAAACAAGAGCAGGGTAGTGTGTCTAACATAACCAAGGAGATAGAAAATGTTACCAAAATTCATATCCTGCTCCATGCTGGAGCAGGTTTTGCCCAGACTTGGGTATGAAATCCCTTGAAACTCTGATGGCCAATCAAACTATCTCATTCCAATCAAGACCATCTCAGTCTTCTGAATAGAGCTCTGGCACAATCATGATGAGGAAGTCCTGCGGAAGTAGACAGCAGGGAGAGAACAAGAAAAAGGCCTGTGGGCATTCTAGGCTTTTCTGTTGCTCCAAAGATTGGGAAAGGAGAGGCCTAAACTTCAGAGACCTTGCACCAAGGGTGCAGTCAGTTTGGGCCACAATCTCAGCTCTCTGAATCCTGGGCCACCCGGGAGGGTCGGCTTCCTCAGATCATCCACGGCGCCTGGCTCTGCAAAAGGAGATTAAGCAGGTAGGTCTCCACACTGCTCAAGCCCAAATTTCTTGCGTACCTCTCTCATACAGAGTTGTAGGGGAAAGAAACGAGCCTGGCAGGGTTCCCTCCCCATCACCACCAAGCGGTGAACTTGAAGTGCTCAGCTCGTCACCCTCTCTCGAGAAGGAAGACACAGTGGAAGGCTATTAGTGTAGAGCACTTTATATATCAAAGCTCAAACAAGAGGAGGAGGTTGGAGCCCCGGGAAGCTGAATCACGGCAAAGAGATTCCAACCCTCCCCTCACGTGCTTGTCTCAAGGCAAGCCTTCCTGAACACGCTGTGGACCCTCCAAACGTCAGGTTTCCCACTGTCCCCTTCTGGTCTAGAGAACCCAGTTCCTTCTGGGCCTCAGGGTTGGGGAGTACCTTGATCGGAAGGGACTAAAGGAAATCTCCATCACAGTCCCACCCCTTCGGCCAGCTCAGTCTGTGGCCTCCATCTTGGTCCCCCGGGGCACCAGGAAGATGGCCCCATCAGCGGCCTGTTGCAAAGCATACTCTTCAGGGGAGTAGCTGTTGCCGGCTTCATCCCGCAGGTGCTGGAAAATGTCACAGTACAGCTCTGTCAGCTGTTGGCGCATGACCTCCAGGGTCCGGTCGGCCTCCCCTCTGGCCCGGAGGAGCCGCTCCCGCTCGCTGCCCAGCCTCTCCAGTTCCCGCTCCAACTGCACGATGGTCTCCAACTTTCTCTTGCGACAGTTCTGGGCGGCCACCTTGTTCTTACCCCGCCGTCGGATGTCCCGGACCAATGCCAGCTGGCTCTCCGTCAGTGGGTACCGCGCCAACAGCTCATTAAAGTCATCTACTGGCAAGTTGACAATCTTGTCCGTCGGGAAGGGAATCTTCATGGCCAGGGCCCGTCGCTCATCCCGACTCCCCGCCTCCCCCCGTGCAGTGGACTTGGCCCGCACAGGGCCTGAGGAGGGTTCTAAGGCTAAGGGGGTCTCTGCAGGTGGCAAGGCATAGTTGGGGTGGGCTAAGGAATTGGGCATAAGTGAGTAGGGGTACTCCACCGGGTACATCTCTACATACTCGCCGCGCCGTCGGCCAGCCTCTGTCCCCTCCAGCTCAAGAGATTCAGCATCGCTATAGTTGAGGGATAATCCTGAGTCAGATTCTGGGTCTTCTTGAGGCTTGGGGGGCCCCCCTGGCAGCCCAATGTCCAGGAGAGCCAAAGGATCTGAGAGGGGCTCACTGAGCAGACCGGAGAGAGTCAGTGGCTTGGAGACTGGTATGGCCATGTTGCCATAGGAGTATGAGGGGTCTGGGACATGAGATGTGGGTGCTGGGAGCTCATAGGGTGGTGGAGGAAGGGAGAAGCCAGCATCTGGGTGGATTGAGCAGGGGCAGTAACTTGGGGGCGGTGGGGGTCCAGGGTATGGGGCCTGGGCAGGGGGCTCAAACGACGTCTCACTTGGAGCATTTAGTCCCTGCAAGAAAAGCCATAAAGAAGTTTTGGAGACAGGCTGAGGAAGAGAAACCAGCTCTCTCTCAGGATCAAGCTGGGTCCTGCTGAAAGACACAGTGAGATAATAACAAGGGAACAGAAAGGTGCTAAAAAATCACCCAAAGCTTCTTGTAAGGTTGCAGCGCAGCTATTTTAAGCAGAAAGCAGCTTAAACTTGAATGAAAGTCACTGAAGTCGGACTTCAGGAAAGACTATCTAATGTTGCAACAACATGGAATCTCCTCTTCAGAAGTTCTTACTGGGTTGAAATGGCTGCTCTTCCTTTATTTCCTTCAGGAACACAAGAAGTTGTTATCTATAATGACCCCCTCAGATGCCTTTCCTGCCATGGTTATCTGGGGTCAAAGGGTCAAGTTCAGACCCTGGTCATGCCCTGGGTGCCCAGCAGAGGGAGCTGCTGCATGGGAGGAGGGCTTAGGGCAGATCCTGAGGACCCAGGCACAGTGGCAGGGGAGAGAAGGGGGGGTAGGGGGGCAGGCAGAGCCAGGCCTGGGGGCCAAGAGGCACCTTGGGGAGCTGGCACTAGCTCTACCCTCTCCTCTTCAGTCCCTCTGTCCCTGCCCAGGTGCAGAGAGGAGGAGAGAACATGCTGGAAACAGAGCCCCCAACCCACATGGAGGAGCCACCGTGCTCCAGCCCAAGGTGAGAAAGGGTAGGCGGGGCAGGAGGTGGGGTAGAATGATGTGAGCAGAGTGGCTGCTGGGAGCGCTTACACCCCCCAATCAGATTCTTCCACCACTCCTATCCCCTGCTCCTCTACACCCCTTTCCCCTTAATGTTCTGGTCTTTCATCCGGATCCCCCTCCTACTCCGACCCTTCCTTTTCCAGTCCCTGGAAGCTTCCCTGTTTGCTCCAGTCCCCTGCCTTCGTCCCAGCCAGCCTCCCTGCTTCTCTGCTCTTCCCTCCCCCAGGTTCCCCCAGCCCCGCTCACCTGCAGCTCAGTGATGGACATGATCTCTTGCCAGGTCAGTTCCATCTCGCCCAGCTCCAGAGTGGGCAACTGTGTCACCCTGTTCCTGCTCTGCTGGGGAGGACACGGGGGCATCCTACTGGGCCAGGGCCTGGTCCAGGGTCCCCAAAGCCCAAAAGGCCCCTGCAACCTGTGGCAAAGGAGAAACAGGCTTTGAAAAAAGAAAAAAAAAAAGAAAAGAGAAGGCCCCTCGAGTGCCCAGAAATTTTGTCCTGCCTCCATGGAGAATTCCCTGCAGCCTCGCCTGAGAGAAGGACAGGCCTCATCCCCCCAATTATGTTGTCCTCATCAACCAACTCCTTAAGCAAAGGCTTGTCTGCGGTGTGATCTCTGCCTCACCTGCTGTAGCTGTAGTCGGTTCCTTTGGGAGCACAGTAGGGCTTCACCTTCTTTTTCAGACAAGACACCTCCTTCTCTTTCTCCTACTTCTTACTCCCCCAAAACCGTATTGCTGGGCAGGGCAGAAGTCACATCTTCTGGTTTGTTTTGGTTTGGTTTTTTTCCCTTGTTCTGGGGCAACATCAGGGATCACTCTGGCTTTCCTCCTCTGTCCTCAGTTTTCCTCCTCTGTCTCATGTTCTCAAGATGAGAGTAAGTGCTTGGGGATCCCCAAGGAGTGTGTTGTGGGAAGAGCCAAGCAGACAGCCCCTCCCCTTCTCTGAGATATGGCCCAGGCCTGGTGGCTGATAGCAGCCCTGCCTTCTCCTCCTATCCTGGCTCTGGGCTCCCCTGCTTGTGCCAGATAAGAGGTTTATCAGCTGGAGGCAGCAGAGGAGGAATGGTCTCTGGGGACACTGGACCTCTCTGTCCTATGTCCCTGCAGGGTCATCTCAGCCATACCCCAACCCACACAGCCAGGCTTCCAGGGTTCCTAAAGGGACAATCATAGCAGAGACCTATTAAGAACTACCAAGAACTGCGCTGATGTTTTCACCATCGTTATTAGTTTATGAGATTGATTTTCACCAAGATCCTATAATGTCCATTCAGAGAGTGACACCCAACCTGGGAAATAACAGGCTCAGGTCTGGAACATACTAGCTAACTCTGCTAGCCTGTACTGGCCTCTCACACCCCTTCCCATCCCACTCTTGTGTGTCCATACTCCCGTCCTCTATTGGTGGTCTACCGTCCCATATTGGCCAGTCAGTTCTGTGGAATCTCTTTTCTCCTCTTCTGGGGAATATCCTTTAGAGCCTTACATACACACTCCCCTTCACACCCTCACCCCCCGCTTTCTTTGATGTGGGTTCTAGCTGCTGGTCAGCCACAAAGCAGCAGTGTGAGGTTGGGCAAGGCCATCGCACTTCTCTGAGCTTCTGTTTCCTCATTTATAAAACCAGGGAGTTGGATAAATTGAACTCAGAGGTCCCTTTCTGCTTGGGCAGCTTAACATTCTCAACAAACCCTCACCCCTACCTTCATCTTCCTCTTTATCTGCCCCTCTCCTCATCCTACCTCCCTATTCCCAACACCCATCTCCCTGCATCTGTTCTCTCTGCCTTTGGCAAGAGATTCCAAGTAGATTTTGCAGGGGCCTCCCAATATCTTAGGGCCAGACCCAGCACCCTACCCCTGCCATATAAGTAAAGGCAGGCAGGCTAGGGGGTGGGAGAAACTTCTAAAGGGACAGAGGATAGGACTGGATGACTTCAAATTACATTACCTTAGATCACCACAAAGATGGCCTATCACAGCTATCTAATATGGAATTCACTCTTTGACTTACCCCAAATTAGCAAGAATTACAAATTATCCTTTTAAAGCTGGATCTACCCTAGCCCTTGCCCCCACCTCTTTGTTACAGTGCTATCCCCAGAGCTGGGAGCTGGTGTAGGCACAGGCCCTTGGCCAGTGGGCAAAGTGGGTGGGGTGTTTATGTCTGTCCAGGATGCCATTTCAACACCGGAACCCCACCCTCCCCCACCCAGGTTCTGGAGGAAATTGCCCAAAGGCAAAGTGAATGGAGAAGGGGTTTAGGGGTTTAGGGGGCAGGGACAATGCTTCTTGCCTCATAGTCCTTCTGCCCCTCTGCCCTCTGCCCCCCCACCCCCCTTCTCCCTCCTTGTATCTTCCTGGATCTGACTCTTAGGTGCAGTTCAAAGATCCTGCCCTAGGAGGCAGGAGACCAGGTTCTATGGCCTTCCAAATGTGTGACTTTGGCCAAATCACTTCCCCATTCAGTTTCTTCCATTAAATGGAAACAGGACCCTAGAAGCTCTTTGCTATGAGAGGCAGTATCTGGCATCTAGTTCAGGCAGTCACAAACTGGACGATGCACTGCATTCATCCATCATACTTGTAAAAACACAGGCTCCTTCCTGCAAGCCATCCCAGACCTACTGAATTGAATTCATAGGTGCAGGTACCCAGCAATCAGCATTTTAACAAGTGCCCTAGTGTTTCTGATGCCAGAAGCCCACCCCACCTTGAGAAACGCTCAACTAGTCCAGCCATATGTATTTACAGGAAAGAACACAAAGCCAGAAAAGAACCTGGCAAATGATCTCCAGACTTCTCTTAGCTTCAAACCCATGACCCAGGCAAGGCTGGATTCTAGGCTGCCCTGGTCTCTGAGAGTAGAAATCAGTCCCTTCTCATGAAGACCAGGAGCTCAATCTGCCTTGCACCTTTGAGACAAGGAAATGAGAATCCAGAAGGGTCCCTCAGGGAGGCAAAAGGTCAGGGAAGAGGGAGTTGATGAGAATCTCTGGACCAGCTCCAACCATCTCCCTGGTGCCGCGTCAAGTTTGTACCAGGCCAAAGGGGAGTGGTATGTTTTCCCCTAAATACTCAGGGATTGGTAGTGGTCTATACACCAGGCATAGTCCCCTCTGGGTCTTAGGAGCCTACCTTTCTAAGGATGGGACTGGAAGACGGGCTGGCAGCTAGTGATACAGATCAGGGAGGAGGGTGTAGTCAGAATTGGATCAAACAGAACATCACAGAGGACGCAGAAGCTGGACAGATCCTGGGAAAGGAGAGTGAGCCTCCCCGTGTCCCTTTTGCTTTACAGTAAACAGTTCCCAGTTTCCAGTTTCACCTGCACTTTGAGGTCACACAGCCATCTTCCTCCCCACCAACATGTATCAGGTAGGACTGAAGCCATCTTCAGGGACTATAATCCATCCTCCTTACTGTGATCCTGATGGTCCTACCCAGAAAGATCTTATCACAGGAAAGTGATCACAGAATGATATGGAGCTTTCTGCTTAAGGATTCGAGATGAGGACCATTTGGGAAGGGATGCCTTGACGGGAAGACAGAGATAGAGAGGGTGCTTGCTTCTGGGATCCTGTTCTGAGGCTTGTTAGACCACCCCGCCTCTCCAGGTGTCAACAAAAGCAGTGAAAGAATGGGCATGGATCAGCGACACCTGGGGTGTTGGAGAGGCAAGCGAGCAAGCTATTTAGAGAGGTTAAGAAGAATCCCAAAAGAGGGAGAGGCACATAGAGGTAAAATAGAGAAACAGAATGGAAGAAAAGGGGAGAGAGATTTGCTCAGAGTGAGGATTAGTCTCCTGGGGGCATACATGACTCAGACAGGTGTATGGGAACAGGGGAGAAAGGCCTACGTCTCTGTTATCCTCACTCAGTCCCTAGAAACCAAACCCTGGTCATTTGGGGGCCAATGACTAGAGAGAATCCCAGCCTCAGCAGATCTGATACCTCTCCTCTTCTGTTCCACGGCTACCCTGCCTCCTACTTCCCAAGCTGCTAAGATTTCCAGTCTGAAGGAACCGCACTGGGGGCCAGATGCCTTCCTCTCCCTGCTGGTTCCAGCTGATCTCTAACTGCCCCGGGGGCCTGGGAGAAGTGAGGGGGGCAAAGGAGGCAAGACCTCAACAGCCCTGCGCCCACCACTCCATCCTGCTGCCGTGGTTGGCAGCGATCCAGGCATCCGGTGTCTCCGATTCCTCACCTTCCCCCAAATCTTCCCAGCTGGCCGGACAGGGCAGTGATGGACGGGAGTAGGGAAGGACGGTGCCAAATACCTGAGAGTCTATCGGCTCTCCAGGGGCAGCCCCCTGCCAAAGGGTTCTGCCTCAGCTCCTCAGAGGTGCCTTGGAGGACCCCTGCCTGGTCCCCATCTACAGCCTCTCACCCCAAGCCTCTCAGAGTGCCCCAGAAGCCATCAAGGTCTTCTCCCAGATGAATTCCCAAAGATGTCAAATTCCTAAACCCAGGGCAGCCTGGGAAGCCCTGAGATCTCCTAGGGACGTGAGGAAAGTTGGTTCTTTTCTCCCTCTGCCACCTCCACCTCCCCAGCTCGCCCCTCGGGGGATCCCACTGAAATCCCCCTCCCACCCCGCCCGTCAGGCACCTGTGCAGGGTCCAAGCAGAGTGAGGAGAGAGATGTGGCTCCGGGGTGCTGTCTCTGGGGAGGCTGGGCCTGGGCTGACACCTCCTGGGTGAGGATCTCTGCTACCTCTGAAAACGGGGGAGGGCTGCGCCCCGCCCCCGGGCCATTACTGAGCACTGAGTATGGAGGGAGAGCGCCCGGCGGCGCACCAGCCTCCACTGTGAAGCCCTCGGCCTGAGTTCTCCGTCCTTCCTCCAACCCTCCCCTTTCCCCGTGGCCCTCCTCTCCTCCTGCCCCTTCTGGCCAAGAGAGGAAACTTGAGCCCGGTGTGGTTTCTGCCCACACCCCGCCCCCACCTTGTTCCCCGGCCAGCGGGGGCACACACGGTTCCCAGCGGCTCCCAGCCCTCCTTTTGAGCCCAGGAGTCCCGCCAGGCCTGCGTTTCTCCTATGCACAGGATGAATTCCAACCCGGTATCCCGCTCCAAACTGACCTCTAAACTTTATACAGGTCGCAACCTCCTTCCTTATGCCCTCTTGACTCTCTCTGAGACAGGGAAACTGAGTCACAGCGAGGTGGATGGCAGCGAAAGATAAGGACCTAATGTCTAGTGTCCCAGCTGCTTAGGCAGGTGGGCATGGAGGGCGCTGCTTTTATTTAAGGAAAGCCTGGGTTCTGGGAAAGAGGCAGGGGAGCTCTTTTGGGGAGGAGGGGCAGTTGCTGCTTTGATGTGTCCTTTCACCTGTAGCCCTCTCCCCTCCCCCAGCAGCCTCAGATGTCCTAGGACAAAGGCCTCTTTCTTGGCCAGGTTTGTTGTCAGTGTGTGAGGGGAGTTGGATGTGTGTGGGGGCGCCCAGAAGGGACATTATTCACCTCTCTTAAAGGGGGCCCTGGGTGCCAGGCCGGGCACCCGAACACATGGCAGCCGCATACTCTGGACAGGCCAGGACACCTGTATAGGGTATCAGGTTCATCCCCAGCACCCACAGCAGCTCTTTCTCAGGCCAGTAAGTACTCCCAGAAGTCACTCCATCATCCCTTGGCCTCCAACACACAACCCAAGACCCAGGCCAAACAGATCTCTCTCTGGAGACTAGAAGAGGCTTCCTTCCTCCTAGCTTACTTTTACTGACTCTTAGCTGTCAGGAAAGTCCCTCCTATGTCTAGCTTCAGTCCTTACAGCTGCAGCTGAGGCTTTTTCTCTGTTTTTTTCTTCTTATAATGTTCAAGTTATACTGGAAACAAAGAGTGGGAGGCAGACAGGTGTCACCCCAAGGCAGAGCTGGCACCCAGCCAACATCCTCTGATAGGCTCCTGTTCACTGTTCAAATAATGGGAATGTTCTGTTTCCTTTGGTAACGCATAGCTGCTGGGAGTCCTCCTCCAAGTGTTCCCCACCCCTACAGCCTTACATCAACCCCACTTCTCCCTTAGGACCTTCCACAGCCAGCAGCACAAGCAAGCAACTCAAGCGGCAGTTTGATACGGCTTCTTTGCAACCTTCTTGCAGCCTGTGTGTGTGGGACTGATCAACACCCACCCCAAACCCATGGTTACATCCTTTGGATTCCATCTCCTGCCCAGGAGATGATGATTCTACATGCGTGATCTGTGTAGGACAGGAGGGGACCCACGGCTTCATTGCACGGCACATGTGGGTCCGGAATCTCTTGATGACCTGGCCGTGAATCTGGGTCACATACCTGGAATCTGGGCATTCAGACACAGCTCTCTCAGTGGCATACTTATTCTGGCCCCTCAGAGGGGATGAAGGGTGGCGATAGTCACACTGGTGGCTGATTAAATAATGATATCAGGTTACAGCTAGTCAACAGACAGTTATTGAATGAAAACTACCGGTTCAGGCCACGGTTGTGGCATTGCAGATACAACTGTGGATAACACGAGCCTCATCGCTCGTTAATTCATTCAACAAATATTTATTGAGTGTCTGCTATGTGTTATACTCCAGGAACACGAAGATGAATAAGACATAGTCTATGTCCTCACTCACAGTCTAGCTGGGGAATGACACTAATAAAGGTCTATATAAAGTGCTTTGGGGGCGCCTAGGTGGCTCTGTTGGTTAAGTGTCCAACCTTGTCTCAGGTCATGATCTCGCCATTTGTGAGTTCGAGCCCTGCGTCAGGCTCTGTCCTGACAGCTTGGAGCCTGGAGTCCACTTTGGATTCTGTGTCTCCCTCTCTATCTCAGCTTTCTCCCCTGCTCACACTCTGTCTGTCTCTCAAAAATGAATAAACGTTAAAAAAAAAAAAAAATGAAAAAAAAAAAGTGCCGTGGAGTCGAATTTCTGCTTTGTGAAATTCAGGAAAGGCTTCACAGAGGAGGTGACGATTGAGTTGGGCTGTGGAGAATGACTAGGGGTTCACCAGACAGAGAGGGGGAGAAGGGTGTTCCAAGCAAAGGTATGAAGGAACAGAGGCATAAAATGTGAAATAGTTCTTTGGGTCTACTAGGGTGGGGTGTGGGGTAGGAGCAGTGGAAGAGAAGCCTGGGAAGTTCGGAGCTAGATTGTAAAGTCTTGAAAGTCAAGCTAGGGAGGCAGTTTCCTACTTATTTCAGGGGGACAGACACGATCATGTACAGCAAACCGAGTGAACAGACAGTGTTCACTGAGGTGACTGGCCAGACAAAAGTGTCTCTCCCACCTCTCCCCGACTCTCCTCCTGTAGGAAGAGGCCATTACATCTGTTCCCAGGCTGTGTCCTGCCTCCAGAGCATCCTTTACAGCCTTCAGGGGGTGGGAATGATTCCTTCAGCTTCCGCCTCTCAGATTCCTGATGTCCAGAGTCAACAGCCTTCTTCTTCTTCTTCTTCTTTTAATGTTTATTTATTTATTTTTAGAGACAGAGACCATGAGCAGGGAGCCGGAGAGAGGCAGAGAGAGAGGGGGGGAGAGAGAGAAAATCCCAAGCAGGCTCCACACCGTCAGCACAGAGCCTGACGCCGAGCTTGAACTCACAAACCGTGAGCTGAAATCAAGAGTCAGACGCTTAACCAACTGAGCTGCCTGGGCATCCCCAAAGTCAACAACCTTCTATCTTAAGTCTTTGCCTTAATTTACGATTAACAGGGAATTAGGAACCTGAATGGGTTGGATCGTGCCTGTGGCTTGGCAAGGCAAGATACCTGAGAGTTTCCTATCTCAAGATTCTCCCCCTTCAGCAAAGGTAGCAGACAGAACATGGAGAAAAACATAGCAACAGATCTTTACTGTTATACCACTCTCCATCCATGCTGCTCACCTATCCCCAGAAGGCTGACTTGTCACCCCTGATGAATCCACCCCCCACCCTCACTCCAACGCATGTGCACACCACCACCAGCATCAGGTCAAGCCACAAGCAATGTTGCCAAACACCCCACTGGGTTATGCAACCAGCTTCCCGAGTAGGGCGGGGTAAGTAGAGGTGGAACCAGGGGAGGGCCATGGGTCCCAGAGGGAGATGGCTGCCTTGCCTGCTTGCCTGCTGGTCTGACCGCAGTGGCCCCAGGGGGCGGGGGCAGGCCTGGACCTTTATCAGTGCCCTGCAGGGCTGCACCCGCCACCCCCTGGCTTCCTCTCTCAACAGACGGAAAGGGGAGGCAGCCACAGGAGGCAAGGGGAGGGCTGGGCGTTATCCTAGGCACCAGAGCCTGGCGGTTACCCCGGATGGCTGGGGGAGGTAGGGATGGGGGGTCTGGGACCCCGGAATAGTTGAGGCCCCTCTTACTAAAGTAAACTGAGGCCCAGGTAGTAGAACCAGATCTCCTAAACCATCCATTGTTTTCTTCCTTGTGTTCTAGTTTGGGTGAGGATCATATAAAACGGTCTTTGAAGAGGTTGCTTTGCAGTGGTAAGAATTCTTTTTTTTTTTTTTTTTTAATTTTTTTTCAACGTTTTTTATTTATTTTTGGGACAGAGAGAGACAGAGCATGAACGGGGGAGGGGCAGAGAGAGAGAGAGACACAGAATCGGAAACAGGCTCCAGGCTCTGAGCCATCTGCCCAGAGCCCGATGCGGGGCTCGAACTCACGGACCGCGAGATCGTGACCTGGCCGAAGTCGGACGCTTAACCGACTGCGCCACCCAGGTGCCCCTGCAGTGGTAAGAATTCTTAGAGGATTGACTCAGGCAGGAGTTGAGGGGAGACTGAGTCCCACTGTCAGACCAAGAAACCTTGGAGCTTATGGGCCTAAGGTGTTGGGTAAGACTGAGGTTCCCAGACTCCGGCATCTAAGAGCTATGTCCTGATAGCAGAACCTAGCCGTGAACCCCAAATGGATAAAGGCTAATAGATAAGTCCAGAGTGGCCCTGAAGGAATAACCCCCAGGGCTCACTTCTAAACCTCCAAAGAGATGTGAGCATGACACTTAGCGGAATGCAGGAGGACCAGATCCTGAATCCTGAGGCCTGGGCTTAAGTCAGCATTTCCAGGCGATGTGCCTTGGGGCAGCCCACCCTTTCCGAGCTTTGTCTCCCCACCTGAAAAATGGAGATAATGATGATAATACCTATTTGGTGGTGTTGTTGGGAAGATGAAAAGGAATCAATAGGAAATTGGAGTCTGTTATGGTGGGGGAGAGGGAAGCTTCAAAGCCTGAGGCTGCAGGGCCTCAGGGGCTTGAGGGATAAGACGACCCATCTGGAGGCCACACTCCTGTGGAGAGAAGCTTGGAACAGAATGGCAGCCAGTGGGCAGCCTGACTCTGGGAGACATCTAGGCCTAGGATGCAGCAGTTGGTTGGGGAGAGTGGTGGCTAGACTTCCAGGAACTAGCCCTCAGGCCATGGCTCTCCCACCGGCACTATTGGGCGGGGACAGTTTTAGCCACACGATGGGCACAGGGCCAGCCTTATGGGCTTCAGCCACCTTCCAGGAACCCAAAACCCTTACCCCCACCTCACCCTGTTGCAATCCTCTGCAGGGGCGGGGCTGCCTAGGAAGTGCCACCCTCTGCTCCTTACAGGATGAAAGGCTTGATGCCTATTTTTTTTTTTTTTAATTTTAATGTTTATTTTTGAGAGAGAGAGAGAGAGAGAGACAGAGCGTGAGTAGGGGAGGGGCAGAGAGAGAGAGGGGGAGACACAGAATCCGAAGCAGGCTCCAGGCTCTGAACTGACAGCACAGAGCCCTAAGCGGGGCTCAAACCCACAAGCTGCGAGATCATGACCTGAGCCAAAGTCAGACGCTTAACTGACTGAGCCACCCAGGTGCCCCTAAATCTTTCTTTTCTTTCCTTCCCTTCCTCTTTCTTTCTTTCTTTCTTTCTTTCTTTCTTTCTTTCTTTCTTTCTTTTCTTTCTTCCTTCCTTCCTTCCTTCCTTCCTTCCTTCCTTCCTTTCTTTTCTTTCTTTCTCTTTCTTTCTTTTCTTTCTTTCTTTTGAGAGTGCATGAACTGGGGGATGGAAGGGAGGGGAGAGAGAGAGAATCTGAAGCAGGCCCCATGCCCAGCCCAGAGCCTGATTTGGGGCTTGATCTCACGACCCTGAAATCATGACCTGACCTGGAATGTTTAACCAACTGAGATGTTTAACCCACTGAGCTATCCATGTGCCCCTAAATATTTTATTTTTCAAGTTTATTTATTTATTTTGAGAGAGAGAGAGAGAGTGTGTGTGTGTGTGTGTGTGTGTGTGTGTGTGAGTGGGAGAGGAGCAGAGAGAGAGGGAGAGAGAGAGAGAATCCCAAGCAGGGTCCACACGGAGCCAGAGTCGGGGCTCCAACTCACAAACGGTGAGATCATGACCTGAGCCAAAACCAAGAGTCAGATGCCCAATTGACTGAGCCACCCAGGTGCCCCTAAATATTTTATTTTCTTTTATTGTGTATATGAGTTTGTGCTTTATTATATTCCCCTGTAATAGAGATGGTGTAAACTGTATTGTACAAAACTTGACTCAGGCACTATAGCATTAAGACTAAGAACATGAATTTTAGGGGCACCTGGCTGGCTCAGTCAGTGAAGCACATGACTCTTGATCTTGGGATTGTGGGTTTGATCCCCACATTAGGTGCAGAGATTACTTAAATTAAAATCTTAAGGGGCACCCACCTGGCTGGCTTAGGCGGAAAAGCATGCAACTCTTGATCTTGAGGTCGTGAATTTGAGCCCCATATTGGGTGTAGAGATTACTTAAACAAATAAAAACTTTTAAAAAAACCTTTAAAATTTTGTTTTCTAAAGTTTTTATTTGTTTAAGTAATCTCTATACCCAGTGTGGGGCCCAAACTCACAACCCCAAGATCAAGAGTCATATGCTCTTCTGACCAAGCCAACCAGGCACCCCCCCAATTTTTTCTTAAAAGTTTATTTATTTTGAGAGAGAGTGTGTGAACAGGGGAGGGGCAGAGGGAGAGGGAGAGAGAGAATCCCAAGCAGGTCCCTCCCTTACTGTCAGCGCAGAGCCTGATTCTGGGATTGATCTCAGGAATCGAGAGATCATGACCTGAGCCAAAATCAACAGCTGGACACTTAACCGACTGAGTCATCCAGGCGCCCCCCCCCTCCAAATTTTTAAAAAATGTTTATTTATAAGGGGTGCCTCAGTCGGTTGAGCAACTGACTTCGGCTCAGGTCATGATCTCACGGTTTGTGAGTTCAAGCCCCGCGTTGGGCTCTGTGCTGACAGCTCACAGCCTGGAGCCTGCTTCTGATTCTGTGTCTCCCTCTCTCTCTGCCCCTCCCCCACTCATGCTCTGTCTCTTTCTGTCTGAGAAATAAATAAACATAAAAAAATTTTTTTTAATGTTTATTTATTTCTCAGACAGAGAGAGAGAGAGAGAGAGCGCGAGCGAGTGCACACATGCGGGCAAGTGGGGGAGGGGCAGAGAGAGAGGGGGACAGAGGATCTGAAGCCAGCTCTGCGCTCAAACTCATGAACTGTGACATGGTGACCTGAGCCGAAGTCAGACACTTAACTGACTGAGCCACCCCGGTGCCCCCTGCCAACCCCCTTTGTTCTAAGAGCATGAATTTTGAAATTGGAAGCGCCTGCACTCTGACAATCACTTTGAGATCTCAAGCAAATTATTTAATCTCTCTGAGCCTAATTTTACCCACCTAGTAATTTGGGGGATAATAACAATACTTATATGTTATTGTGAAAAATAAATTAGTTAAAAACCAGGTATATATGTTTAATTCAGTGATTCAGTGCCTGGGATATAGTGAGCACCATTAAATGGTACATATGTATGTGGCACATCTAATATTATTATTAAGTAATTAAATTATTACATTAAATTGTTGTTAACTAGTAGATAAACATCTTATTGAGAAGGATTGCATTTCATGTTTTGTCTTTTTTATATATACAAGGTGTCTAGTTCTGAGCATAAACATTCTCACTCAATCAACAAATATTTCTAGAGTACTTACCAAGTTGCTAAATTTGGAGGATACCAAGAAAACTAAGTCGTGATTTTTGCCTTTGGGCACTCACAGTCTAATGGTGCAGACACATGTATAAACAGATTAGTGGATATGGCCAGTGATGTGAGAATAGGTAAGTTAATTTTGGGGGGAATGAAGGAAAAGGGGCAACTATTTTAGGGAAGGCCTTGGAGAGGAGGTAACCTCTCAACTAGTCTTGAAAGATGGAAAAATCTGAATTTCCTAGGGAGAAAAATGAGTGACAACATACTGGGCAGAAGAAACAATATATGCAAATGCACAGTTGTGGGGGGAAAGCCTGTTAGATTTGACCAGTTACATTGTATGGAAACCCCAATGTTGTAAAAAGAGGTTTGGGTGGAGAGGAAGTTTCCTGACGTTTTCTGGGACAGCCGAATGGATCTTAGTGAAGAGATTCAGGGCCCACACCCTGCCTGGAGGCTAGTTGCTTATCAAAGTTCTCAGATAGCCCCCTCCCTCCAAGTACCCTGGGCCAATTTGGGTTGACCTCCCCTGGGAAAACTTAGAGGGCTTCACTGAGGTTCTTCCAGTCTCTAGGAGTGACCATCTTGGCCAAAACTGACAAGGAGGGGACATTCTGGGGTTCTCTTCACCTTGGTGAGCCTGGGCTCACCTTTATGTAGCACAGGGAGATACTGGATGAAAGTTGCCTAATTTGCCCCGTGCCTCTGGGCCCCTTCCAAAATTTTCTTGTATTTAAAGCTTCTTCCAAAAAGCCATTCTTCACACTAGGGACTCACATTTTCCCTGTTGGCAATTCTTAAGTGTGTTCTCCCTGTTTGCAGCTGAAACCATGCTCGTAACCTGTATATCCTGGTCATATTTTCCCCAAAGAGATCACTTGCCAGAGAATGAGACACCCACAAGGAGGAAGGTGGAGGGCTCCTGGCCTTGTCTTCCCCAAACTATCAGCTTTCCTTTTCCAGAATGAAGGGACAGAAGAAAAGAGACAGAGATCCAGACTGAGGATTGGTGGAGAGCCAGAAGCTCAGTTACCCGGACAAGAAATGAAAAGCAGACTTCATTGTTTCTTACTCTCTGGTGGGAGGAGAGGTGGAAAGAAGAAATAAGGAAAGACCAAGGGTTGGAGAAGAAAAGAAAGCTGGAACAATTTAATCCAGATAAAATCTGAAATGTCCAAGTAACTTACCTTCTGTGCACCATTTTCTGCTTTTTCTTTTCATACCCTAACACCACTCCTCCCACCCAATTACCCCTTTTTCCTCAAGGACCTCTAAACCATTGGTACTATGTCTCTATTTTATTCTTTAAATAATCCATCAACTGCTCTTCATATCCAGAACTATAAACTTGCAACACTGTTAACTTCTTTGCCCTTTCCCCCCTCCATTCAACTTTCCTGGGGAAGAAAAAAAAAAAATCCATTCTGGGGAGCCTGACTGGCTCAGTCAGTAGAGCATGCTACTCTTGATCTCAGAGTTGTTAGTTTGGGTCCCATACTGGGTGTAGAGATTACTTAAGAAATAAAAAAAATTGGGGCGCCTGGATGGCTCAGTCGGTTGAGTGTCTGACTTCAGCTCAGGTCATGATCTCACAGCTCGTGGGTTCGAGTCCCGCATCAGGCTCTGAGCTGTCAGCACAGATTCTGTGCTGCTTCGGGTTCTGTCTCTTCCTCTCTCTCTCTCTGCCCCTAACCCGCTCTCATTCTGTCTTTGTCTCTCTCAAAAATAAATAAATGTTAAAAAAATTTTTTAAAAATAAATTTAAAAAATTAATTCTGGTTAAATCCAACAATTTAGCCTCTCCACATCTATACCTAGGCAGCTAAATATTGATAGAGAAAATCTCAGATTCTTGCTGAATTGTATCACTTTATTTTTCTTTGTATTTAAAAAAAATTTTTTTTTATGTTTATTTTTTAGAATGAGAGAGACAGGGGCGCCTGGGTGGCTCAGTCGGTTAAGCGTCCGACTTCAGCTCAGGTCATGATCTCGCGGTCCTGAGTTCGAGCCCCATGTCTGGCTCTGTGCTGACAGCTCAGAGCCTGGAGCCTGTTTCAGATTCTGTGTCTCCCTCTCTCTCTGACCCTCCCCCGTTCTTCATGCTCTGTCTCTCTCTATCTCAAAAATAAATAAACGTTAAAAAAAAAAAAAAAAAAAAAAGAATGAGAGAGACAGCGCACAAGCAGGGAGAGGGCAGTGAGAGAGGGAGACACAAAATCCGAAGCAGGCTCTAGGCTCTGAGCTGTCAGCACAGAGCCGATACAGGGCTGGAAACCACGGACGGCGAGATCATGACCTGAGTCTAAGTCCGATGCTTAACTGCCTGAGTCACCCAGGCACCCCTGACTTGTATCACTTTCAATTTATGCACCCAAAACTCAACATTGCCCAATACTACATTTCCCTGGTAAATTCTCATTTCTACTCTGCTCAATAACTGTTTCACACCTTCTGTCTTCTAAAATCTCCAACACCCCCTCCACTTCCCTCTTAGCAGATGACCTTGCCTTGTATTTCATTGATAAAATAGACGCAGTTAGATGGATTGTCTGATTTTTCTAATACCAAATCCACCAGCTTACTTGCACGCGTTCCCACATGCTGAGAGCCTTCTACCTTATTAAGATGAAAGAAGTATCCCTGTTCCCAACTAAAGCCACCTTCTCTCAGCTCTGTGAAAAGATGAGAAAATTCGATTCCTCTGATGTATAGCTAACATTAAATTCTGCACCATACACAGCAAGGTTGCTCTCTGTACAGCTGACTATGTGGTTTCAGTCTGGAGGAAGAGGCATACAATAATTCGGGGGGTGGGGGTGCTGAATTGCAAGGCGGCAGTCCTAAGAGTTCATCCAGGTAGGGGCGGGCGCCTGGGTGACTCTGTCGGTTAAGCGTCTGACTCTTGGTTTTGGTTCAGGGCACAATCTCACAGTTCATGGGTTTGAGCCCCGCTGCTGGTGTGGAGCCTGCTTGGGATTCTCTCTCTCTGCCCCTCCCCTGCTCGCACTCTTTCAAAATAAATAAATAATAAAACTTTAGGGGAGCCTGGGTGGCTCAGTCGGTTAAGCGTCTGACTTCAGCTTAGGTCATGATCTCGGCGTTCGTGAGTTCAAGCCCTGCTTTGGGCTCTGTGCTGACGGCTGAGAGCCTGGAATCTGCTTCAGATTCTGTGACTCCCTCTCTCTGCCTCTCCCCTGCTCGCACTCTGTCTCTCTCTCTCAAAAATAAACATTAAAAAAACATTAAAAAAAATAAAAAAGCTTTAACGGGGTGATATAGCTGCAGAATTCATCCAGGTAGAATTCCCAACCCTTTCTCTTGGAAGAAAACAGCAGCTATATCACCCCGGGAAGCTTCCTCTTTGTGGTCTTAAGTTTCATCATAGTTGTGTGTTGGTAAGACACCTCCCACACTTCAGAGAAAAAGCCAGACTCCCGTTAGGTCAGAAAGAGACTACTGTCTTCTCTTGTCTCCCCAAGACCTGTTTCACTGTCAGGAGGTGCCTCCACTGAGCACCCAAGGCTTGAGGTGTCTTCACCAGTCATCTTGTGGAGGGAATGTGCTCACACCTGCAAGTCACCAGCAATGGCTGCTGGCACTCTTCTGTCTGTGATTACCAGTGTCTGTGCTGTTTTCCATTCTGTAGAAACAATTGGTGATTGCTTTATTTATTTTTTTTAATTTTTTAAAAAATGTTTATTTATTTTTGAGACAGAGACAGACACAGCATGAGCAGGGAAGGGGCAGAGAGAGCGAGGGAGACACAGAATGTGAAGCAGGCTCCAGGCTCTGAGCTGTCAGCACAGAGCCCGACGCGGGGCTCGAACTCACAAACCGCGAGATCATGACCTGAGCCAAAGTCAGCCGCTTAACCGACTGAGCCACCCAGGAGCCCCTCGGTGATTGCTTTAGCAAGAGGCAGAGCAAGCCCTGGGCTGGGAGTTGGATGAAGTGTTTAGCACCTAATCTGGGTGAACTCTGTGCGGCCCAAGGCGACCCCAAGTGTTTTCCAAATCTTTGTTCCACTCTAAAATGGAAAAACCAAACAAGAGAAACTCCTCTCACTACCTCTCCAAGTACACAAAGTAAGGCTCCTTCCACACTTGGGTTGATGTTAGAGTGACAAGAGATAGAAACATTGTTGATTTTTCTTCTTTAAGAGGATCTGGGCCTCAGCTTGAATGCCCAGAAGTTGATTTTGGCCCATCAATTCATCTTAGAACTCATTTATGCTGACCAAACTTAAAAGAGCATGAAGTATAAGCCATATGGTTGATTTAATGTCCCGCATATGACTTACGGTGGCCTAGACAATCCTCTTGACCAATCAAAATACTTGACAAGTTTGGAAATCAAACATTATAACTAGACGGCTTCTTAGTGAACAGGTGAATTTTTGGATAATTTTAATGGCTAATACAACTACCTCCATCTCCTTTATAAATATATAAAATATTCATTTATGGAGGCAGAACAGGAAATCTTCCCTGTTACTGGAGAAATATTGACTTTTTTTTTTTTTTTTTTTGGTTGGGGAGGGGGAATCCTAGGAGGATTATCTTCCCCTTTTGTGAAGACAAGGTACAATTGATTGGGTTTTAGCTCCAGCCAAGCTAATATAATTGATTCTGTTTATGTTCACTTCAGCCATTTTATTATAATTGATTAGGTTAGGGTTTGATTGTGTTAGGGCTCCAGCCATTCTACTTTAAGTGATTAGGCTGTAGAGCTTTAGATATATTGATAGAATTATGCTTTCCTGAAAACGACACCAGTTCATTTGCTACTTCTACATATGGCTGATCTCATCCATTACACTTTGGCTTTTCCTAATTTCACTTGTGGTACATAATCTTTAGGGGGTATTTTCCCACTGTTACTGTTCTGTGCTCACTGCAAACTGAAGAACTACAGTGGTTTCCGAGTTGCTCTCTGTTTTTTTAATTTTTTTTTTACATTTATTTATTTATTTTTGAGAGACAGAGACAGACGGCACAAGCGGGGGGTGGGCAGTGAGAGAAGGAGACACAGAATCCGAAGCAGGCTCCAGGCTCCCAGCGGTCAGCACAGAGTCCACCACGGGGCTCGAACTCACAAACCGCGAGATCATGACCTGAGCCGAAGTTGGATGCTCAACCGACTGAGCCACCCAGGCACCCCTAATTATCGTTGTTTTTAATGTTTATTTATTTTGAGAGACAGAGAGAGAAAGGGAGGGGGAGAGAGAGAAAGGGGGGGGGGGAGAGAGAGAGAGAGAGAGCGCGCATGCGCACGCGTGAGCACAAGTGGGGGAGGGGCAGAGAGTGGGGGACAGAGAGAATTCCAAGCAGGCCCCTTGGTGCAAGCACAGAGCCCCACTCAAGTCTTGAGAGCCGTGACATCACTGCCTGAGCTGAAATCAAGAGTTAGACACTTAACAGACTGAGCCGCCCAGGTGCCCATCAAATTAAATATCTTAAAATGTCTTCCACGCAGCCTACAAAATAGGAAAAAATACTTGCAATTCATATGTCTGATAATGAATGGCCTAGTATCCAGAGTATATAAAGAACTCTTAGAGCTCAAGAACAGAAAGACAAACAGCCCAATTTAAAAAATGGGTAAAAAGGGGCGCCTGGGTGGCTCAGTCGCTTGGGCTTCTGACTTCAGCTCAAGTCAAGATCTCTCAGTCCGTGAGTTCGAGCCCTGCGACCGGCTCTGTGCTGACAGCTTGCTTCAGATTCTGTGTCTCCCTCTCTCTCTGCCCCTCCCCTGCTCCCACTCTGTCTCTCTCTCTCAAAAAATAAATAAACATTAAAAAAGTAAATAAATAAATAATGGGTAAGTTACTTGAATAAACATTTCTCCAAAAAAGATTTACAAATGGCCAGCGGGTACATGAAAAGATGCTCAGATCATTTGTCTTTAAGGAAATCAAAACCACAATGAAATACCATTCCATAGCAACTAGGATGGTCATTAAAAACAACAACAAAAATGGAAAACGGCAAACGTTAGTTATAATGTGGAGACATTATACCTTGGAAAGGAAGATGGTACAGCTGCTGTGGAAAATTGCTCGGTGGGTCCTCAAAAAGTCACACAGAGGGGTGCCCCGGTGGCTCAGTAGGTTAGGCGTCGACTTCAGCTCAGGTCATGATCTCACGGTTTGTGGGTTTGAGCCCCGTGTCGGACTCTGTGCTGACAGCTCAGAGCCTGGAGCCTGCTTCGGATTCTGTGTCTCCCTCTCTGTCTGCCCCTCCCCTACTTGCTCTCTCTCTCTCAAAAAGAAATAAACGTTAAAAAAAAATGTAAAAGTCACGCAGAGAATATATGATCTAGCAATTCCATTCTGAGGCACTTAAGCAAAAGAACTGAAAATAGGTACTGAAATGTTTGTTACATGAATGTCCATAGCACTACTATTCTATCTATAATAGGCAGAAGGTGGAAAGAACCCAAATGTCCATCAGTTGATAAACAGAACAGTGTATGTTGAACAATGGAATATTACAAGGCCCTGACAAGAAATGGAATACTGATACTTGCTAAGAAATGTAGGCATCTTGAAAATGTTATGCTAAGTGAAAGAAGCCAAATACAAAAGGTAAAATATGGTATGATTCCATTTGTCTGAAGTATCTACAGAGATAGAAAGCAAGTTGGTGGTTGCCAGGGTCTGGAGGGAGGGGAAAATTGGGAGTGCCTTCTTTATGGGTACCAGGTATTTTTGGGGGGGCAATGAAAATGTTTTGGACCTAGATAGAGGTGGTGGTTGCACATTGTGAATGTACCTAATACCACTGAATTGTACACTTTAAAGTGGTTAATGTTGTGCTTATGATTTTGCTTCAATTTAAAAAATTGCTTCTGTAATCTCATGCCTCTGCTCAGAAGTGTTCAGTGGGTTTTAACTATTTTTTTTTTAATTTTTTTTAACGTTTATTTATTTTTGAGACAGAGAGAGACAGAGCATGAACAGGGGAGGGGCAGAGAGAGAGGGAGACACAGAATCTGAAACAGGCTCCAGGCTCTGAGCTGTCAGCACAGAGCCCAACGCGGGGCTCGAACTCACGGACCGTGAGATCATGACTTGAGCCGAAGTCGGGCGCTTAACCGACCAAGCCACCCAGGCGCCCTTATTTTTAAGATAATAAATAACAATGGCAGAGCATGTAACAGTTTACATATATTTTTTACACATATATCTCATTAATCCTTCCAACTTTATCCCCACTTTGATATACACTTTTTTCTTCATTCGTTTTTAATTATAAACACATGCTTGTTGTAACAAAGTCAAACAATACCAACATATATGAAGAAAAACTATTTAATAATCCACACTTTCCATCTCACGCCCTAGGGTAATATATATAGATTTAGATTTAGTTTTCTTTTCTTTTTAAAAAATATGTGCTATTTATGTACGTATGTATGTATGTATGTATGTATGTATGTATGTAATCTCTGTACCTGAGTTGGGGTTGGAACTCATGAACCCTGAGATCAAGAGTTACATACTTTACCAACTTAGCCAGCCAGGTGCCCCTAGGGTGACCTATGTTAATGCTTTTCTTCCACATTTCCCCCTATGTTATGCTCTCTCTCTTTTTTTAAGATTTTATTTTTGAGTAATCTCTACGCCCAACGTGAGGCTTGAACTCATAACCCCAAAGATTAAGAGTTGTATACTCCACCAACTAAGCCAGCCAAGGCTTCCCCACCTCTATGTTCTCTCTGATTAGAGTGCTCTTCCCCCAGATATGAACATCATTCATTCCCTTACTCCTTTCAGATCTTTTATCAAGTATCTTCTTAGTGAGGTCTTCCTTGACTGAACTTCCTGTCCTCATTTCTCCCCATTGTGAACGGTAGGGCTCCAAATTGTGCCACAGAGCAGAATTGCCCCCTAGCCTCCTCTTTAGTTTCAATTTCTCCCTAACACTTATCACCACCTAAACTCCTAGACAGTTTTCTTGTTTCTTTGGTTGTTGTCTGTTCCTGTTCCCCAACTAGAATGCAAGTTCCATGAGGGTAGGGATACTTGTTTTGTTCACTGCTATATCCCCAGTGCCTAGAGTGAGTGGCTGGCCCTCAGCTGGCATTCAATAAATATTTGTTGAATGAATAGAATAGAATAGGATAGGATAGGATAGGATAGGATAGAATCATTTACAAACATAGTTATTCATGATTAGAGTCTTATTTTCTTTAATTAAAAAATGCAATCGTACCTCATAAATCCCTCTGCAACTTACATTTTTCATTCAGCATGTCATTACTACTTCTCCAGGTTAACGCATACAGCTAGAATATACTTTTTTATTAGTTGCATATTATTCCACGGTCTGGATGTACAACAACTTATTCAACTATTCCCTTATTTATACACAATAATATTATTTCTCGCCATTGTAAACAATGATGCAATCAGCATTCTTGTATATGTATCACTGCATATTGGGGTATGTTTTTATTTCTCTAGGTGAGGATGTACTTGTGTTTACTTTACAGAATATCACCATAATAGTTTCCAAGAGAGTGTCACGGTTCCAACTCCCACAATCATCTGGTCGCACTATAGCAGCTACCTAGGTTTGCATTCAAGGCATTTCACAATCTGGCCACAAGGTACCTTTCCAGTTTTCTCTCCGTCCTCTTCTGTATTCCTTCCTTTGAATCCCCTGTGCCATCAAGTCAATCCCTCAAACATTTCTTACACAACCATGAAGACATTATGCTGAGTGAAAGAGGCCAGACACAAAAGGACAAATATTATATGATTCTACTTATAGAAGGTACTGGAATAGTCAAATTCATAGAGACAGAACAGTAGAATAGCGGTTACCAAAGGCTGGTGGTGGGGAGGGGTGAATGGGGAGTTGTTTAATGGGTACAGTTTGAGTTTCAGATGATGAAAAAGTTCTGGAGCTGGATGGTGGTGATGGTTGCACAACAATGTGAAATGTACTTAATGTCACAGACTGTGCACCTAAAAATGGTTAAAATGGTAAAATTTATGCTATGTGTCAAATAAATAAAAACATCTTACTTTGTTTTACAATTGGAAAAGAAAAAGAAAAAGAAAAAAAACAGATTTCTTGTACGTCCCAACCTCTATACCTTTATTCATAGCAAACTCTACCTTGGCATTTCAGTCATGGCGGGCCTAACTTAACACCTCCTCTTCTCTCAGACCTTGACCACCTTCCCGAACCAATCCTGAGGGATCACTCCCTTCTTAATATCTGTGGTCCTTGTCTTTTAATCCTAAACTTCCCTTTGACACTGTTCATTCATCTTTGTATCTTGCATTTTCACAAATGTTCATCCCATTCAGGAAACACTGTTTGAGTGTTACCATTTGAAGGTTAGGGTGCTAATGAAATAAAACTAATGGGACACAGATGGTAAGTCTAGTAAGTTAGATCGATGTATTATAACATGGTTAGATCCATGTGTTATAGCATGGCTATGACTAGAGTCGACAATGTCAACAAAGAGGAGGCATCTAACTCCACTTGGGGACTTCAGAGAAGGCTTCATGGGAAGAAGCTGATTTTGTCCTTTAAAAAATAGCTTATTAAAAGCTTTTTTTAATAACTTATTTTTCTCCTTTTAAAATAGCACTCATATACTTTACAATTTTATCTATTTAT
The DNA here is from genome assembly GCF_023721935.1 of Panthera uncia. Classification (NCBI taxonomy): domain Eukaryota; kingdom Metazoa; phylum Chordata; class Mammalia; order Carnivora; family Felidae; genus Panthera; species Panthera uncia. The sequence goes on from NC_064809.1 coordinate 78,187,929, forward strand.
TCGTTTAAAATATTAAAAAAATTTTAATGTCTATTTTTTTTTAAATTTTTTTTTCAACGTTTTTTATTTATTTTTGGGACAGAGAGAGACAGAGCATGAACGGGGGAGGGGCAGAGAGAGAGAGGGAGACACAGAATCGGAAACAGGCTCCAGGCTCTGAGCCATCAGCCCAGAGCCTGACGCGGGGCTCGAACTCACAGACCGCGAGATCGTGACCTGGCTGAAGTCGGACGCTTAACCGACTGCGCCACCCAGGCACCCCATTAATGTCTATTTTTGAGAGAGAGAAAGGCAGAGCGCAAGTGGGTGAGAGGCAGAGAGAGAGGGAGACAGAGAATCTGAAGCAGGCTCCAGGCTCTCAGTTGTAGCACAGAACCAGATGTGGGGCTCGAACCCACAAACCATGAGATGATGACTGAGCTGAAGTTGGACATTTAATTGACTGAGCCACCAAGGAGCCCCTTCATTTACTATTCGAGGGAGGGAGGGAGGGAGGGAGAGAGAGAAAGAGAGAGAGAGAGAGAGAGAGAGAATTCATTCAAGCAGGGGAGAGGGGCAGAGGGAGAGATAGAATCTTAAGCAGGCTCCACACTCAGCTCAGAGCTCAGCACAGCACTCAGCTCCAAGACCCTGGGATTATGATCTGAGCTGAAATGAAGAGTCCAGTGCTCAATTTACTGAGCCACCCAGGCGCCCCAGCACTCACACATTTTAGAACAAGCGGAAAATACAGAAACATTGAAAAAAGTCCTAGCAGTTCAAAAACACCACCAGTTACATTTTGATATATTTTCTTCCAGTCTTTTTCTCTATCCCCCTTTTCTTTTAAAGATTTTATTTTTATTTATTTTTATTTTTTAAATTTTTTTTTTAAATTTTTTTTTTCAATGTTTTTTATTTATTTTTGGGACAGAGAGAGACAGAGCATGAACGGGGGAGGGGCAGAGAGAGAGGGAGACACAGAATCGGAAACAGGCTCCGAGCCATCAGCCCAGAGCCTGACGCGGGGCTCGAACTCACGGACCGCGAGATCGTGACCTGGCTGAAGTCGGACGCTTAACCGACTGCGCCACCCAGGCGCCCCTTAAATTTTTTTTTAAAGATTTTATTTTTAAATAATCTCTACACCCAATGTGGGTCTTGAACTCACAACCAACCCCGAGATCAAGAGTCACACGCTCCACTGACTAAGCCAGCCAGTCACCCCTCCCATACATTTTTAATAAATTGTTTATAATCGTATATACATGATTTTATATTATGTGTGTGTATATTTATGAGGGGGGGGAGGCGAGGGATGTATGCATTTCCTATTTGATTGATTCTAGAGGTTTTATAGGTGAAGGGGAGGTGGAAGCAAAAGGACCAGGAATGATCATAGAACTTTAACTGTAGATAGGGCCCTAGAAATCTCTGGTGGGCTGTATCTGGATGGCTCAATCAGTACAGTGTGCAACTCTTGATCTTGAGGTCCTGACTTTGAGCCCCATGTTGGGAGTAGAGATGACTTACAAATAAAAAAAAAAATCTTTAAAAAGAAATAAAAATAAAAGAATTAATTTTTTTAAGACTCCCAACATGGGGCTCAAACTCATGATCCTGAGATCAAGATTCACACACTCTACAACTGATCTAGCCAGGCATCCTCAAAAAAAAAAAAAAAATCTCTGGTCTGAGCCTCTCCATTTTTCCAGAAGTAGTATCTATAGTCCAGAGAGGGTACAATGACTTACACGGAAGTCTCTCAATTATTTTTTTTAAGATTAAAAAAACTTTTTATTTAAGTAAGCTTCATGCCCAGCGTGGAGCTCAACGTGGTTTGAACTCATGACCGTGAGATCAAGACTTAAGGTGAGATCAAGAGTTGGATGCTTAACCAACTGAACCACCCAGGTGCCCCAAAGATTTTATTTTATTTATTTTATTTTTTATTTTTTAAAAATTTTATTCATTTATTTTTGAGAGAGAGAGAGAGTGCATGCACCGGAGGGGCAAAGAGAGAGGGAGACAGGAACCCCAAGTAGGCTCCACACTGTCAGTGCAGAGCCCAGTATGGAGCTTGAACTCATGAACCATGAGATCATGACCCGAGCCGAAATCAAGAGTTGATCGCTTAACCTACTGAGCCACCCGGTGCTCCCAGAAATTTTACTTTTAAGTAATGTCTGTCCCTAACGTGGAGCTCAAACTCACAACCCTGAGACCAAGAGCCGCACACTCTATCGACTGAGCCATCCAGGTGCCCCAGAAATCTCCTACTTATTAAGTCTGAGTCACTACAAGAATTAACGTCTCCTATCCAGCCAGTTGTTTTCCCTCTACAGCACAGTCACGTAATAGCCTGGAAAGAAAAGAATGAGCCATCTTTTGGAACAATGTCTGACTGTTAAAATTTGTCAGTTACTCTGTTAAAGAAAAAGGAGCCCCCTCCCCCACTTTTCTCCTCATGGCCTTATAGAACATCTAGCACTGGTGTAAGGTACCTCAGGTAGGACTGGAATACACCAGAGGCTCGTACCACAAATCAGAAGAGTGGATTGTAGCTAAGAACATGGTTTTAGAACCAGACCTCCTATGTTGGAATGTATGGTGGTCAATTAATCACTGTATGGCCTTAAGTCGATTATTGAATTGCTCCAAACTCTACTTTTCTCATCTATAAAATGGGAATAATAACCATCTACTTCATAAAGCTTTTCTAAAAATATTAAATAATATATTCAAAGATTTAGCAGGTGACTAGCGCATAGTAGATGGTCATTAAATGTTCATTTAAAAAAAATTAATTAATGTATTGTGAGAGAGAGAGAGTGTACACGTGTGAACATGGGAGGGGCAGAGAGAGAGGAGACAGAGAGAATCCTAAGCACTGACACTGCAGAGCCCCACAAGGGACTCAAACTCACCAACTGTGAGACCATGACCTGAGCCAAAATCAAGAGTCAGATGCTTAACCCATTGAGCCACTTGGGCACCCCACATGTTAGTTTTATCATTAAGCTGCCAAGCTAAGGACAACCTTGTGATGCCAGGCACAATGCTAACTAAATATCTGAATAACTCCCCATTTGGACATTTGGAACAGATAAAGCCTAAGCCCTTACTTTCTCTAGATGTGAGGCTTGTCCCCTGGGATTTTACCAAAAAATCATATACCTTCCTTCATAGCATGTATGTTAGCTCTATAGTTTGTATCGTTCTATACATTTCTCTTAGGCCCTCTGACTCTATGCTCAAATTATTAGAAAAACTCCTGACAGTTTTGGGTGCTCTTCTTGGAGAGCTCCTGAAGACATAATTGTCAGAAATGGGGGGGGAAAGATCCCTGTAGAGATAAGGCAATAGGTGTCCCTGACCTAAGGGGTGTCAGGGCCAAGGAACCTAGCGGTAGGGGAAAGCTAGACTTCATCAAAACCTTTCCATATTGTGAAATCCCTGCGTTCAGTAAACTTCTCTTTTCTCATTTTGCAACAGCTTGTCCCTACTGGAAAACCGCAGACCCTGTCCCTACACCCTTCCTTATCCTGGACCCTCTACCCCTTTGTCCCTCCTACTCTCTCCTCTCTAGGGTCCAAAGCTCTAACATCCCGTTTCACGTCCGGTCAAAGAAAATCTACTTTTAGAAACTCATTGGCTTCTTGTCCTTCCTTGGGCCCAGCAAAGCCTGGGACTCCATCTTGGGGAAATTGTTACTGTAGCAGTTAACTCCCAGCGGCCTCGTTTTATTTAATACACTGAGCATCTCTTGGCTTTTACTCTGTGGTTGTGCAGACTTCCGGTGAGGGTGCTGCACTCAGCGAGTCTGAGGGAAGAGCTAGCAGTGTTTGCTAAAGCAACCTTGGATATCAAGGGCCTACCTAATATGCTCTTGGACTGGGGATTCCGATGCGATTCCGTCACGAGCTGTCCAGTGTTAAGGGCTAAGGAGACACAGCGCCCCCTAAAGGGAGTGCAGATTAAAGCTGCTAAATCAGGCCTACGGATATCACGTGGTCTCTTCTCCACCAATTGAAAATTAATAATCGCTTCCTCTGTTCCCCGTGGAAACAACCCCGCCCCCTGACCCTCCCGCCCCATTCAACCTTGAGGTTTTGGCGTTGTATTGAGTGTTTAATCTGACAATCAAATGCCTGCGCCTTCTGGCTGGACACCTTGCTTCCGCTGAGCAAGCTAGTACACTGATTGGCCAATAAAGCAATAGCTGTTACGATATAGTCCAATAATCCTCATCCTGGGCGGGGTCTAATGAGGATGTAGGGCCAATCAGCGGAGGTGTTGCTTTTGCGGCTCCACGTCGGCACCAGCTGCGGGGCAAGATGGAGGCGCTGATTTTGGTAGGAGCCGGAGGGGCCGCCGAGGTGCTGCGGTGTCCAGAGGGGCTGGGAGTTGGGGTTCATCCTGACTGGGAGGGGGTAGAAAGGGGAATCCCGGGTAATCCTCGGGGACCGAATGTTCTGCCAGCCCCTGGAATAAGCGTGTGGCCTGGTGTAGGAACTGTAGGAGGTAAAGCCTCGGTTTAGAGTAGAAAGCTCTTCCGGGGAGAGGGCAGAATCCGTGGAAAGTTGAAGGGAGCACATGGAGTCCTTAGAACGCATAGGATCATCAGCATACTGAATTGGGGTCCTTTAGGTTTCTCCTGATTCTGAGCATTATGGATGATAACTCTGATTTGACTTTCTCCAGACCTCCAAACTGGCCCCAAATTGTAGGACTAGACTGCAGTTGTTTGTCATCACGGGGTCCTCCTGGTGGTTGTCATAGTTTCATTTTCCGTTGACAGTTCTGTTACATATCTTCAAAAAACGGTTTTCTTTTTACTTAGGTCTTCTGTTAATCCCTGTTATGTAGTTTTGTCATGGTAAATGTATTCCATCAAAGTTCTGGAGTACCTGATAAGTTAGCATGGATTAAAGAATATTTTTTCCAGACTCCTTATTCTCTTCTCCTTTTTTCTCCCCTTCTAAGGCGTTAAGAATTCTTATTGTAAGATCTGGGATGCTAACTGTCCCTCTGGTTATATGAGAATTTTGGTGGCTAAAAGAGTCTTTTAGCTTCTTTACCCGTATAATCCCTTTTGCCTGTTAAAACAAAATACTGGTACCCTTTCTTTGGAACCAGACTGGCGGATTTCTCTCTAAAGTGCTCTGTTTTACAGTCTGGGGATATTAATATGTATGTGTGCATAGGAACTCAGCGGCCAACCTCCTTCCTTGATTAACTCCAGGCTCTTTCCAAAGACGTTTTCTTGCATCTTTTTCTGCTCTAATACATGTACATATCCAGATTTTCATCAGGTAGAAGACAGTAACAGGTTTGATTTCTTTCAAAATGGCAAAGATAGGGATAATTCCTTCTCATCATGTGAATTGATCAAGTCTAGGTAGTGAGCTTAAAAGCTGAGGTTTAAAATTTTTTTATTTTTTGAGGCGCCTGGGTGGCTCACTTGGTTGAGCATCTGACTTCGGCTCAGGTTATGATCTCGCACTCTGTGAGTTCAAGCCCCGCGTCGGGCTCTGTGCTGACAGCTCGGAGCCTGCTTCAGATTCTGTGTCTCCCTCTCTCTCTGCCCCTCTCCCGCTCATGCTCTGTCTCTCTCTGTGTCGAAAATAAATAAAATTTTTTAAAAAAAATTTTATTTTTTAATTAATCTCTGCGCCCAGTGTTGGGTTCTAACTCATGACCTGGAGATCAAGAGCCGCAGGCTCCACTACCTGAGCCAGCCACGCACCTCCCGAGTAGTTTTTAATAAGTTATTTTCTGTACCAGGCAGTTAGCCAGTATTCTTAACCAGTTAACAGACTAGGATAAATTCCAGGGAATTGGTTTCTTTGGAAATTTTTAGGAATTTTTTAAATGCTCCCTACATCTGTTTACAAGGGAGCCTGCTTAGAGGTATAGGAGTGAGGGACATGATGCTTGGGGAGCCGTCTTAATAAGGGATATGTGTGTAGTGGTGAGTTGCGGGAGGTATATATGAAAATCTCACACATTTTCTCTTACCTCAGTTTTCAGTCTGCTTCCTTGTTGAAGTCTATTTCAGTCTGCTTTTTCCTTGTATCCATTTTGATCTGTACCCAAGATGCCAGATTCCTGCCACCTTGGTGAGGTACCCCTGAACTTTGCTTTTAAAACCATATTGATTCTGGGGTGCCTGGGTGGTGCAGTCGGTTAAGCGTCCGACTTTGGCTCAGGTCATGATCTCACGGTTTGTGAGTTTGAGCCCTGCGTCGGGCTCTGTGCTGACCGCTTGGAGCCAGCCTGGAGACTGCTTCAGATTCTGTGTCTCCCTCTCTCTCTGCCCCTGCCCTGCTCATGCGCGCGCTCTCTCTCTCTCTCTCTCAAAAGTAAATAAAAAAATAATAAATATAAAACCATATTGATTCTTTGTCATGAGAAATCTATGTGATGGGTTTAGGGGAAACCAAATTATAGAGAAGAGGGCTTGCTCAGGGAAGCACGTACTGGAGGATACCTCTCCAGTATGCAGAACTGTACTTTTAAGCATCAATTATATAAAGCATTTATTGGGGACAAAGTACTAACAGGTATCAATTCGTGTGCTGGTCTCCAAAGTTCTTATGATATTAAACTAATATTTTCCTTCCTCTGTGTCAGCTCTTTACAATTTCATTATATTTTGGGCCCCCAATTAAGAATTTATGTATCTTTCTCATCATTCCAGCCTTTCTCAGCCAGAGTTCTAGGAGAGAAGTAAGCCTAAGGCATTCATTAATGTAATGAATCAACTTCTCTGTATCCACAATGGCACTAGTTTGTACCATCCTTGGGAGAAGTTAAAAAAAAAAAGTAGTCATTTAAATAGTTTTCAGTATTCAGTGCTTCAGATGAGGAACCCTAGTTGAGAATCAGGTGATACTTCCTAAATGTTTATTTCTCTCTACCCTCACAAACTGGATCATGGAATTTAGCTCCATCGGATTCAGAATCACCCTTCTGCACTGGTCCTTTTTAACCTCATGCCTTCCTCTGTTTACTCAGCAGCACCTCCTGAGTACTTAAATCACCATCGTTGTGAAAAGTATGAGGAATCCCTGGATCTTACCTTAGCTGTCTACTGAACTAGAGTTTACTGTACCCAGATAATATTTAACAGACCACTCCTTAAAGAGGCAGACACCTTCTAAAGTTCTTGTAGGCTTCCTTTGTTCACATTTTTGTTTTGACTGGACCTCTAGGGAAAACTGATGAATGTACATTCCTCTGTCCTCACCTCTACAAGGCACACAGCCATAGGGTATTGAGAAGAAGGGAAGGGTAATCTAGAGGGGGTCAAGAAGAAACATCTGCCGAAACTTAATCTGATTATGGGAACTTCTAAATACCAGTAGGTTCCCTTCATTTAGGTACTTTACTGTGGGTCATGTTTCTTTTTCGAATTAAGTAATCTAGCTCTAGGTTTTAAGCAGATTTGTCTAATCTTTCTCAGGTGCTGTTGTCGTCTCCTAAGGAAAGAGACCCTTTCATCAACTTCCTTCCCAGTGCTTAATAGTGCTCCCAGCCTGCATCTTTGTACTTAACTTCCTCTCTCCTGCTGTTTTCTGCTGATGCTCCCTTTCTTAGCTGTGAATGGAGAGGGATCTCTACAGGTCACCATTCTCCATTAATAACCTATGAAATCTTAAAGATAATGACTTACTCCCTTCCCCCTTTACCTTATTTTTTTTCTTTTCTTTTTCCTCTCAAAGCTGAATTACTCTAGCAGTCTAGATCCTTCAATCTTTCCTCATAGGTTTCATTTTTCCTAAACCTCTCTGGATTCACTTTCTGAGTGTTTTTCCAGTGCTTTTCAGACTAGACTTAATTCCATTCTTTCTCTCCCTTTATACCATTTTTTATCCTAAAACAATGACCACATCCCAAATTCTAAGACTCCTTCAAACATCAGGGCATCCAGAGTGCACAAGAGCGTGCATCTTTGTGGAGGAGGAAACTATGCAGAATACATCAATGACTTAAAGGTTGATACTGCTCTGTGGCCTTCGCTTCCTGAATCATCTTAATGGGGCTTTTGTTAAATTCCTTTGGCACTAACAGTAGAGGTACTTGGCCTGAATGCCCCCTCCCCCTGCTCTGGGCAAAGGTATCAATTACATTAAGCCCCCAAAGCACTCCCATCTCGTTCCTGGCAGTCCCTTGTGCCCCTCTCCCAGCTGCGTCCTTGCCGGTGCCTGGCCCCTCCATTTCGTTAGGAGAAGCAATCTCCTCGATCCTGCGCCGTGGAGATATATTTCTCAGCTAGGGCGCGAGCTGTGCCAGCACTGCCCCCGGTGAGGTCCCTGGCAGCCATAAAAATTTTTATTGTGATTATGTTGGTGTCGGGGTGTCCATCTGGGTTATTGCACACCTAGTTTAATTGATTGAAGTTTAATTTATTGACACTTCAAATTAAATGATCAGAATAAACTGTGCTGTTACTCTGGCCGGCTTGTTTTAATGGTTGATTGCTGGAAGCAGACCTCGGCTTGAACTAAAACCCCCAAAGAGCAATTGACGCTGCTTCTAACTCTCTCCGTGTCTTGCCCTCCAAGAAGACCTCGTTATAGATTTCCGACGTATTTATATATATTTTTTCCCTCTCCTTCACAGTGGTGGGAAAGAGTTGGTCCCCGGCAAGGTATAAATTATATCAAAGGTCTAGGGGAGCTGTCACATGGTCAAAAGAGGAGGAGGGGGTCTCCATGTGAAGAAAGACCTTTGAGAAGCCAGGTCTTCCCTATGAAGCAGAGGATGAATGCAATTATCCAGATATTTGAGGGAGCCTAGTGGCAGATTTAGGGTGTTTTTTTTTTTTTAATCTAGATATCTGCTACTGTTCTTTACTCCGCTGACACGACTTGGTTAGAGTTAGGATATTGACCACTAGTCATGGAAAGGGGAAATCAAGAAGCAAATAAAGGATCGAACAGGAATACTGAATCCGTGTCCACCTATCCACTTACACTAGAGTAATTAGAAAGATGGAAGGCAGAGTGCCCTCCAGCAGCTGACGAAGATGGATTGGGGGGTTGAGTCCATGCGCGTCATAAGATGCCTGTACTGGCAAGGGCCCTCTCACGTTCCGTCTTCCCTGATGCTGTGCAGAATAGGTTTTCTCCCAGATCAGATTATTAGAGGAGTTCTCTTTATCCTTCGATTTCCTAGCTTTCCTCTTCTGGCGTTTGACCACACCCATCTCTTCAGAAGACTTTCCTGCTGTGTAACCTAAGTCACATGTTGCAAGTGAAATGCGTGTCTCCTTATCTGGGCGTTTAGTTTTCCCACTGTCAAGGCAGGTGTATCCACCTACAGCCAGATGGTTTGGATAGCCCTACCAATTTTCTTCAACTCCTTTTCTATTATTTGTATACTTTTTAGAGGGAGACTGAAACTGGGGCAGAGGATAGCAATTAGGCCTTAGGACATGATTTTGAATTTTGGGTTGGTAGACTGAAAGACAAACACAGAGGCTGTCGACCCATTCTTTTAGACTAGCAGATTAGGGGCAGGGTAGATAGCCCGAAATGTTATAAACAAGAACTCTGCAGAAATAGATCTAGTTCCATCGGATTTTTCCCTTTACTGATGATATTTAAATGAGAGCTCTTGGATTACCCAACTGGGAAGGCGGGAAGTTCTAATGTCGCTCTCAGGCCTCAGGTGCCAAGTGCTCTGATTTCTGCTTGTTCGACTTGTCTCTCTTTCCAGTGCTGCTTTGCTTTGTCCTGCGTTTCTGTAATTTTTCATAATAGTTAGAGAATGGACTGTGCACCCTCTGGGGAAAACTTCTCCAGATGAGGTTTTCTGAAATGAAAAAATAATAATAAGTTCTAGGCTCAGACTCACAACCCTGAGCCCAAGAGTTGCATACTCTACCGACTGAGCCAGCCAGGTGCCCTGGCTTTCTCAGTTTTAAGAGAGGACCTGAGATTTTGCATTTCTGAAGAGCTTAGGCTCAGTTATCTTTGTCCTTGCCTGTCTCACAGCCACCAAGTTCAGTCACTGAAAGCTGGAGGGGTATGGTGCCGACCTTTGCTCCCCCTGCTGGCTGTGTTAGTTTTCTCAGTCACATTTATTAATTTATGAAGGCCACACACATATTTATTGAAGTCATTATTTGGTTCGAGGCAGAGGAGAGGGGGTGATTTTCAAAAGTATCATTCATTTCCCCCTTTCCCCCTCCTCTCTCCACACCATCTTATTATCCTCACAAAGTATCATATTTAATTCTAACTGGGCTCCTTGAAATCATAAGAATTTGTGAATGTGTAGTTTTCTGGTAACGGGGTCCATAAATTTCATCAGCTTATCAAAAAGGTCTGCTGTAACTTAAGGTATTAACCTTAACTGATCTAGGTCAGGCCTCTCATTTCTCTGATGAAGAAGCAGAGTCCCCCAGAAAGGTAGAACTTGAGTTAATGGCCGACCCAGATTACAATAAAGGATTTTAGGAGTTCGGAGACATTTTCTCCTATAGTGGTTGAGTTCTTAGTGACCGTGCTTTCACATTTCCTGTCTCTGTCAGACAGGAAGATTCTTTCTAGGTGTCTCTTCCTGACATCACTTCTTCCTTCCTAAGGGTTGTGTTCACTTTCTTCTTTATAACCAGTATTTGGTCTCATGGCAACTGGGTAATGTTCTGTGGTACCTGTGGCTCCTGGTCTTTCCTGAGTTGTGCTTGAATCTAAGCAAACCCTTGGGTAGTGTGTGAAAACTATGCTTCCCAAGCCTGGAGCTAATTCTTCTTTTTGTTTGAAGTCCCTAGGCTTGTGGCTGGCAAATTGGAGCCCTCAACCCCAGAGGAGCTTTTCATGTTAAAGGAGTTGGCACAGAGTCAGGGAGCAAAATACCTGCTTAGCTACGTAGAGCAGCTGGGAGTAGTATCTAGGGATTTTTCCTTCCAGTTTTTACCGTCTTGGTTTTGCTCTATAAATAGAGTTGGGGCACCAGGGTGGCTCAGTTGGTTGAGCATCTGACTCTTGATCTCAGGTCCTGATCTCAGGGTCGTGAGTTCAAGCCCTGCATTGGGCTCTACGATGGGCATGGAGCCTACGTTAAAAAAAAAAAAAAAAAAAAGGGTCGAGGGAAGAGCGTCTTGTTTCTTGTTGATCAAGACCTGTTGCCAAGCCAGGGTACTACTTTTTGGCATGGCCATAAAGATTTCTTTCTAAGTGGGAAATGAAGAACTTTCTAGGAATTTCAACCAGGTTCTTACTTGCGCCCCTTCAGCTGTGTGGTTGCCACCCTCAACGCCCACAAAGCCTTTTTGGGCCCCCCCCCCCCCCCCCCCGTCCCCGTGAATTAAATAAAAATAATTGGTCTTAGCCCCCAGATATCCTGTGTGCCTGCTGCAAAGATTCCCCTCTCTCCACCCCCCCCCCCCTTTCCTCTTCTGGTGACATTTCATGATCTTACCGCAGAGTGCCTTCTGACTCTGTACGCTGTGAACTGACTTAATTCAGTGCTTTTTCAGAGCCTATCTCTCCTAGTTTGACTCACAAGACACACAGAGAACTTCTATTCAGAGCTGCCTTTTTAATATTTTTGCTGATTACACTGCTGAGGAAGCTGCAGGTCATTTGAAGGCCCACAGGGGGCAGCACTAGGAATGACTTCCCCTGTAGTCCCCCGTGTGCTAGTCGCCGGGGTACTGGGAGGTGTTTTTCACCAGACCACAGAAATCCTCTGATTGAGATCGGAGACTCCTTTGCAGCAGGCTGGTTGCTTGTTTGGTGTTGTTTCAGCGCTCCTGAGGAGTCCCGTCTAATTTCCTTGACAATAAAAATGTACATGAAAATCTCTCTGAGCCACCCAACCTCCCGCAAACAATCTGCCTACATGTCATTTCCAGGCACTATTAGCATTTGAGGTGAAGTTCTGTTATACACTCAGGCTGTGGCTCTCTGAAAGTCAGTGCATCACAGAACTTTGTCTCGAAAGCTTTCTAGCAGCTACACATTTGGGAGTGGGAGGGAAGAATAGACCTTTTAAATCCTTTGAACATGGCCTAAGCTTGTAGGGTCTTTTTCAGTAATCAGCATTTAATGTGTTACAAGGTCAAACCTAGTCCATTGTCCAGGAGGCCCATTTCTCAATAGCTGGGAGTTATTTATAAACTTGCCCTTTGCAAAAACTCAAAATGAAATTACATTACCAGTCATGGTTTCTGGGGCCTTTAAACTGGCTAGTTTTATGGTATGAGAGGAACTCTTGGCCTCCCCCGCTCCCGAGAGATAAAGGCCCCAGGCTGAAGTGGCACCGGCTGTAGTCAGGAGGTGGCAGGAGACAGACGTAAAGGAGATGCTGCTGGCTCCAGCTGTAGCAGAGTTGAAGCAGCATCCGCTCATGCCTCAATTCTTGGCTTTATTGAGTATGGTTATTCCCTCGTTTGAAATGACCAGCCTTTCCTCCAGTGCCCTCTTACCTCTCTCAGAGTCAGATCTGGTCTTCTCCCTGCCTTCCTTTGCCTGCCTTTTATCCTTCCCAGTAACATCCAGTTCCTATTTGGGGGGTTTCCTTGATAACATCTTCTAGGAAGCCAGCGAGAAAGGTCTTTGCCAGCAGTTTCAGGCACTCATACCCCAGTGGCCACAAAGGGCATTGTCTCTCTCCTAGTTGGCTGGTGGCTATAAGGGTTTTTCTTTTCTTTGGGATCCATCCCATTCTTTCTAGGGATGCCAGACTCTATGGCTGCAGGAACCAGTTATCTATGCCAGACTAATGCCCAGTTTAAACCATTAGGAAGCTCTCCAAGGTTTCTGTGAATGTGGAGAGAAGAACAGAGCCAAAGATTTCCAGGGGAAAGTAGGAAAAATGCTCTCTTCCAAATTTCCTTCCCTGTGGGCTTCTTTTCCTCTGGTCCTTTCCTTCATTCCCACTGGTGTCTCCCTTTTGGTCATTTGAGGTTGGACCCTCAAGTTGCTATGGAATTAAGCCCGCGTTATGGGGAGATCTTTCTGTGGGGGTTAGGAGTGAGGAAAGCTTCTCTATTTGTGACCTTTTAGATGAGACTCTAGAAGACTTGCCTCTGCTAGACACAGAGTTCCTTAGTTTGAGACAGACTATTTATTCCAGGGAGTAATGTGTATGGAGTGGGCATCTCTATGGAGTGTTGATCAGAGCAGAGATATGTTGGTAGTAGTATCACCCCAAATGGCCACACCAGAACGTATACCGATACATGGAAGTCTAATTATAGGAGTTCCCCTAGAGGGGTGCCTGGGTGGCTCAGTCAGTTGAGCACCTGACTTCAGCTCAGGTCATGATCTCATGGTTCGTGGGTTCGAGCCCCGCGTCGGGCTCTGTGCTGACAGCTCAGAGCCTGGAGCCTGCTTTGGATTCTGTGTCTCCCTCTCTCTCTGCCCCTCCCCCGCTCATGCTCTGTCTCTCAAAAATGAATAAACGTTAAAAAAAAAAAAAAGTTCCCCTGGACACTTACTACTTCAAGAGATTTTTGCCTTATTCTCAAACTTCATTTCTTGTCACAATTATCCAGTAAATACTGAGAGTTTAGTGTGTCACATGTTGTTCTGGACACTTGGAATAAATCAGTGAACAAAAGACAGAAATTGCTATTGTCAAGAATTCAGGTGAGGAAAGCTTACATTCTTCATCACCCTGTTGTCCAAACACTGGGTTCCCTTTACTCTCATTCTTAATTCCCCGAGGCAGGGTTGGCTCTTTGCGTGGAACCAGAAACCTCCTGGCGCCTCATGGGACAGTTTACCTTTGTAGAGGTTGGAGTTTCTGGATCCTTGGCAATAATTCTTTCATACTCACTCTTGGGTCTTTATTAAACACATGCCACATGCTTGGAGGTTACATTTGGCCCCTGTGAGAACCGCGGGTTTCCTAAGCAAGGCCAGGAAAGGGAGGCAACAGCCCTGTCTCACAGCACAGGGGAGGGAGAGCAAGGGTAAGTAATGTTGATTAGAAATTCAAGGAATGTGGGGCTCCTGGGTGGCTCAGTCGGTTAAGCGTCCAACTCTTGTTTCGGCTCAGGTCATGATCTGGTGGTCCATGAGTTCGAGCCCTACACTGGGCTCTGTGCTGACACACGGAGTCTGCTTGGGATTCTCTGTCTCTGGTCTCCCTCTCTCTCTGCCCCTCCCCTGCTCACTCGCTCTCTTCTCTCTCAAAAATAAATAAACATTAAAAAAAATTCAAGGAATGTGAGGTGCGCCTGGCTGGCTCAGTTGGTGGAGCACACAACTCTTGATCTTGGGGTCGTGAATTCGAGCCCCACGTTGGGCATGGAGCCTACTTAAAAAATACATTAAAAAAAAAAAAAAGGAAATTCAAGGAATATGAGCCTGCAGACACCTTCTACACACATAACACTGCCTCCCTTTCCTTCCTTTTCCTCTCCTGGTTAGCTGGTTCGTTAGAAGTTGCAGGAGTAGAGGAGCTTTTGCAATGTGATATGCTTTGCAGTTGGATGTAACCATTAAGGCTGAGGCCGTGGTTCCTTTACGAGAGCCATTATCCTCAAGATTTGATTGTTGATAGTGAAAGAACACTCCCCTCCTGCTCATTAACTCCAGGCTCCCGGCTTCTTAGACCCTCTTCTTACTGCTTCGTAACTCCCCCAAAATTCAGAATGGTTTTTGTCTTGGCAAGTTAAGCGGTAGTGTTGGGAGTATCGTAGAGGAACTGGGATCATAGGGGAAGTCTTGGAAGATGGATGTCTCGCTGGGCTGCGTTCAGAACTGGTGTGTCTGTGTGCACGAGTGTGCACACGCATGCGTGTTCGTTTCCCTCTGCTCAGTGTGTGGGTGGTTCAGGGAAGGCTTGCTTTATGCCTCTGCATTGCTACTGCATTGGGACTGCAGAAACTTCCAAGTACACTAGGGCATTCAATCCTATTTTCAGATAGCCTCGTGCAGTGCCTATTAATTAATCTGGTCACATTCCATACCTACCTGTATGTGGGAGAGCAGGGAGGGAGGGTAGTTTGGAAAATAACTGTAGCATAATGTTTGCAAATAACATTCCATGACCTACCTTGATTAAATCCTCTGTGAGTCCGGCTCAGAGACACTGTTCCTCTGATGCTATTTTGGAGTTCTTTGTCGAAATGCCCCCTCCCTCAATTCAGTTCATTCACCACTTGATCGTTCTCGGCGGGAATTGTCTACATCTAACCAGGCTGGGATAGGGGACATGCAGAGGCACCTCTGTATCCCCTTGCAGCCCCAGTGGGACTAGGGGAAGGTAGCTGGTTTGCCACTGGTAGCAGGAGCCTTCAGGACTGAAGGTATGTTCCTATCTCTTCAGGAACCCTCCCTGTATACTGTCAAAGCCATCCTGATTCTGGACAATGATGGAGATCGACTTTTTGCCAAGGTGAGATTCCCTTTGAAATTCACTGAGGAGCAAGACAAAGGCTGATTCTGAGATTTGGACCTGGGACTGCCCCCACTAACGCCTATTCCTTGATACTATAATTTTGAGAATTCTTCCATTTTCCTGTGACCACTCCAGATGAAAACCCAAACTGCTTCTGTCTCTTACTTCCCCTGCTTCCACACTTGCCTTCCACAGATTTTGACCTCCTTTGTTGTCAGCATTAGAGCAGGGAAAACCTTGGGAACCTTGGTTTCTGAACAGTACAGTGTCTGGATATGAGAAGCAGGCTGCCCATGCCCGTCACTCTTGTCCCCCTTCCTTTTGCATTGTCACCCTGCCTGCGTTTTCCCAGGAAATTCTCTCGCAGTTCCAGGGTTCCAGCCCTAGGTCTGCAGTCACCACCAAGCTTGTTACCTCTTGATTTCCCCAGTGTGATGTTTCTAACTTTGGATCTATTGAAAGAGAGGAGAAAGGACACCCCTCTCCTCTCCCTCCATAGTCTCCCCCCTCCTGTGGAAATTTTTTCTGTCCCTGGTGTATTAACTCCGGGCGAGCACAGCATAAATCAATCAGCAGGTAGAGATTAGTTTAGAATTCACCAGCTGTTCCTCCCTGTAATTGGATGTAACTATGCAGGACACCTTTTGAAACAGTTATCCAGTTACTAAATGCCAGACCTGTCATAGGTCTTCAGCTGACTGCGACGGATTAGCCCCTAAAGAGCAGAGCGATTTAGCAGCCTAGTGTCTCCGCCCCCGTGCCAGGGAGAGCTTGGGAGTGGGCTCAGCAACGTGCTAGATGGTCTCCTGTTTTCAGTTTTCAGAAAAGAGAGCTAAGATACGAGAGAGGTTGGATAGGCTTTGCCTTTCTTTAGAGGAAGGAGGTTTTTTGCAGCCTTTCCCCCATTCCTCAGTTTCATACTGTGCATGAGGGTCTGGAAGAAGTGTTCTGTGCTTCTAGTGTCTTTTGCATTCTTTAGCACTGCTCCCCCGATGTAGGGAAGCTCCTAGGAAGCACTCCATGAGATCAGTCTCGGGATTGCTCTCCTAGAGTGCAGACAGGGGTAGAGCTTCATCGTAGGGCTTGTAGGCCTCTGCCCTTACAGTCTTAGAAGTGTGAGGTGGGCTTGCCTACAGCAGGGTCCCTAAAATTTTTTTTTTTTTTTTTTTTGGTATTTAATTACTCACTGCCCATTCCCTGCCTCATAGTTCTTCCTTCTTCGTGTCAGTGTTTTTCCCTCACCCCATGCCTTGAAGGAAAGAAATCCAAGATCCAGGGCAAAGCACAATCACTAATCATTCTGGGCTCCCAGCTCTAATGACCCAACCCATCTCCTTTCCCTCTGACCAGTACTATGACGACACCTACCCCAGTGTCAAGGAGCAGAAGGCCTTTGAGAAGAACATTTTCAACAAGACCCATCGGACTGACAGTAGGTCATTTTCCTTTCACTGCTCCTGGTGTGGGGGGAACCGTGGGGGGTGGGGGGGGCAGCAGGACTGCAGAGAAAGGATAAAACGACTGCCTCCTTTTTTCTCTTTTTTCCTCCTCCCCTCATATAATAAACTCTTCAGAAATGTAATGGGGAGGTGAGTGTACCTCACGCGGGAATACCGTGCTGGAAGGTTGGCTGTTAGCTACCTGTCTAGTCCCTGGATTTATGAGCCTCACTTGACAAATTTAACTGCAGCTCTGCTTATTGTACCGCATCCATTAGGGCAGGTAAATGGAAGTCTGTAAAGGTGACCGCTCTGCATTTTCACCTCCGAAGGATCGACTAGTATCCTGTCTCATATACAAGGAGGGAAATAAGGGTAGTTGGCGGGGGACATGGTTAGAGGAGAAGATACGTTTCGATTTCCCCAAGTTTATACTTCCCTTTTACCACCTGGAAAGAAAAAGCAGGTCAACTTTGGTCTTTGGACTTTATTACAACCTACCTTCCTTGAGCCCAAATAGCTGGATGCCAGGAATTCATGAGAACTCCTTCTACCTACTTCCTTATCTCAGGCCACCCACTGTTTCCACCTTCCCCCCACCCCCAGGTGAAATCGCCCTCTTGGAAGGCCTGACAGTGGTATACAAAAGCAGTATCGATCTCTATTTCTATGTGATTGGCAGCTCCTATGAAAATGAGGTGAGAATCCCCATCGCTCTTTGCTATTGCTGACTCCACTTCCTAAACCATAGGCAGGACAGTTACTGGTTCTGGACCCTAGAAGGGCCACGTCCCTCTGGCTTCTGACTGGGCTAATGAAGTTATCAGAGTCCTGCTGCCCTCACAAATGTGGCCTAGCAAACACATCGACTTAGGGGCCCCTGGGTGGCTCAGTCGGTTGAGTGTTCACCTTCGGCTCAGTCATGATCTGTGGTTTATGAGTTCGAGTGCCACGTTGGGCTCTGTGCCGACAGCTCAGAGCCTGGAGCCTGCTTGGGATTCTGTGTCTCCCTCTTTCTCTCTGCCTCTCCCCTACACGCACTCTGTCTCTCTGTCTCTCTCTCAAAACTAAACATTTAAAAAAAAAATTTTTTTTTTTAAATCAACCTAGAATGCAGGTTTTTCCCCACTTGCTCTTTTTGTTTTTTTTTTAAGTTTTATTTATTTAAGTAATCGCTACACCCAACGTGGGGCTTGAACTCATGACCCCAAGATCAACAGTCGCTTGCTCCTCCAACTGAGCCAGCCAGGCACCCCCCCCCCCCAATTGCTCTTTTATCTTCACGTTGGAGACACCAGATATGTTTTCATACATACTGATATACGGTATCAAGGGTCTTCCCTGCATAGTGTTTTCAGAGGTAGATTTCTGAGGTGTGGTCAAGGTCAAGGGGATGCTTGCTCCTACTATGAAGGCTCCACATCTGACTGAGCTTGGGTCAGTTAGCCAACATTCAGGGTCATGTTGAAGCCGTACATTCTGAATGGGTCACTTGAGAAAACTGTGAATATAGTCCTAACCTGCTTCCTATGCACAGGAAAAGCTACTTACCTCAGGTAGCGACGTCTAGGAGAGTAGATAAGTAAAAATAAGCCCCCACCTAATTTGAAGCAAAAGTAAAAGTTTGAGAGAACCAATTCTTTCTGAGCTTTTACTACTTTAAGTGCTTTGTAAGGTACATTGTTACCTAATCCTTACAGCACTTATGTGAGTTGTGGGTATTAGCGTTCTTGTTTTATAGATGAGGAAACCAAAACATGAGGAACAATATGAAATTGCTTGCATATGACCACCATTGAACTATATAAATGGCAGTTTCATATGGTTCAACCTAATAACTTTCCCAGGGTCACACATATAGAAATGGCTCAGCTGGGATTTAAGCCCAACTCTGTCTGACTGCAAAGTCCATACTCTTTCCACTAACTCTCTGACCTTAGTTACTGTTTGGTTAATGATTTCTTTACCTAAGATCTCCGGTAACATATACGCAGTTGGTAAAGACCTGTAGAGGACTGCAATAGGAAAGTTTGAACAGTCTGGTCAGAGAGAGGTCTCAAATTGTGGGATCGTGTAGCAGAATTAATTTCTGCGAGAAACCACAGTTCTTCTTCCTGTTTTTGCTCTGACTTCCACCTTATGCTTTTGGTCCTTTGTGAAAGCCCATGTCTTTTGATGCTTAATGAATTGGCAGGTTTTGTTTTCAGGTAGCAGCTTTCAGGGCCTTGAACCTTATCCTTCTGCTTCTCCTGTCTCCCAACAGCTGATGCTCATGGCTGTTCTGAATTGCCTCTTTGACTCATTGAGCCAGATGCTGAGGTGAGCAGGCCATTCTTGACATCTGTTTGGGAGAGAAAGTCACTATTCATCAGGCCCAGGAATTTGTGGGGGAATTAGCAGAGGCTCCAGGGAATTGATTTACCTTGAGAAGTTAGGCTTATTATTTCAGAGTAATTTGCACTGATGGGGAAGACTGGATGGAAAGTGTGTCCCACCTGGGGGATAATTCTCCTAAGAAAGGGGATTGGGAGGGAGCAATGTGTGTCTACTCTCATATTACCCAGTGGCTCTGTCAGAGTTCTGAGTACCTTTAAGGTGCTTTTCTAGACTTCATTAGAAGATAGGGAAAGGGCAAGTGTGGGGAAGTGTCCCAGATGTAACATCAGTACTCTGGGAATGGAGGCAACACTCCCAGTTTTTAACTTTAGTCCTTAGTTTTTTGTTTCTATAGGACAGGAAGAATATGCCATTTACCCTCGCCTCCCCTCCACCTCCCCAGCAGCCAGCCCTCTGTTCCCCATGTAGATGGGCAACAGAAGAGATATAAGATACTTTCCTTGAAAACATCCAGGGCTCTGAACTTCATTCCCCCGGCAGCTCCCAAGTGAACCCAGTACAGACAGCCATCCGCCATCCGGAGCAGAACAGCAGGCGCTCTCAGCCCCACAAAATCAGCAGGGCGAATGGCTCAGATTTCCTCAGGAAGGGGATGATTTATTTCTTAGCCAGGTGAATGAATAGACTTCATTTCAGTGATCTAGTGAAAGAGTCAAGCTGACGGATGTGACTGGCCACATGTACAACCACCGGATCTGAAGCTGGTGGATGAGGGCCCTGACTGTTCCCAGCCCCCTGGTTGGGCTTCTTTTCAAGGCCTGAGAAGAGCTGGTGAGGGAGGGGGACGCAGGGGGAGCAGGGGAATGGGGAGAGGCTTAGAAAGTCTGTTAGAGCTTGAGTGCAAATAGAGTTTGCACTCAACTCCTCTCCACCTCCTGCCACCCCCAGATTGGATTTAGCTGTTTATTTGCTTTTTTCCACCCACTGATGGTAGTGTTTATGAGCACTGTCATGAGCAGCATCACGGTAGGTAGGGAAGAAACAGTAGCTCTGGATAATCAACTCTTGGATAGTCAGAAATTGACTATTTTTTTGACTCTCTTTCCTGACATTCCTGATCCTTACTTAGCAGCTAAGAATAGGAATAAGCTTAGAGTGGATTAGCCAAAAAGTTCTTATTTACTTACTTAACTTACTTTTTAGTCTGTGCGGTTGGTGGAGGCATTTTGTTGGTCTAGTTTAGGATCCCCAACTCAGACGGTGTGCTAGGTTCCTATGTGTCTTAGGCTGATTTTTCTCTTCTCTTGGGGACTCAGGAAAAATGTAGAAAAGCGAGCTCTGCTGGAGAACATGGAGGGTCTCTTCTTGGCTGTGGATGAAATCGTAGATGGAGGGTGAGTTTTCTGACCTGCCTGGAACCTCCTTGGAGCTGGGGTGAGAGGGTGGGATCGTTGCCTCTGTCCTAAGGCAAGTGGCCTTAGTGACCAGAGTATCCCCACAATGAGTCTGTCCTTCAGGCCAGAGTGAACGATGGTCTCTTCTTTGTCTTCTTAGGGTGATCCTAGAGAGTGATCCCCAGCAAGTGGTACACCGGGTAGCATTAAGGGTAAGCAAGAGTGTGCTCCCCTACATCCGCCGTCTACTCACCCTCTAGGGCCAGACCTGCTAAATTTATCTAAAGGTCAGGGCTCGTAGAATACATACAACCTTCTCCTCCCCTTTCAAATTCTCATTGTCTCAAAGAGGGGAAGCAGAAGGGGCATACTTTTGTCCCTAACCTGCTGCCTAGCGTCTCATACAGTCTTTGCCCAGAGGGGACATTTAGTACATACTTAATTGAATCAAAGATGAGTAAAAGAAACCTTAATATTAATGATTCTGAAACTATAAAGGAAGTTGAGGTTGGCTTATACTTCCTTTGGGGATGGATCCCAATCAAGTGAGGCAGAGGAGTGTCTTCCTTGTCATAAAGTCTTTACATAACTAAGGACAGCACTTGTCTATCAGGAAGCATTTATTTGCAGAACCTCAGTCCTCTTTGGTGCTAGGGATACCAGAAAGGGGCCTTTGGGTTAACCGTAGAAGCCTCCAGGTCTGTTGGGGAGAAAATGGTGGGTGTAGAGAGAGCCCACCAGCAAACTGTGGGGTGCCTCGATGTTTGAGCAAAGCAAATCTCCCCATTCATAGAATGTCCCAGCTCTGACCTCCACAGAGTGAAGGCTGACAGTGCCGGGTAATGGGAAATCTTCTCCCTTAACTGCCGTGGGCTCCATTTGCATAGTTTAATCTTCTCCTCTAACATATGTCTCTATGTGGCAAGAGAGAGGGTCCCCCCCACCACCCACTCCCGCCTTCCTCTTCTCAGGCTGCTGTTGCAGCAGTTTATTTCTTCAAATTAACATGCTGTCGTTACCCATCAGGCCTTGCGGGATCCATTAAATTACCCCTGGCTCCCCCTCATCCTTTCCCTGGCGATATTGATATTCAGGGAAGGTCTTCTCTGACTAGGGAATCAGGTCCCCCACCCCCAAGTTGAGGATCAGATAACCTGCTGATTACTTGGAATGGAATAAATCTTTTAAGTCCTCCTGCCTTAAAACAGAGGATGGATGAAATGACCCTTTTCTGCTCACAGTCCCTCTGGCCAAGTAAAATTATGGCTGTACCACCTAGAAGGGACAGAGAAGTCGGGCATCTGCCTTTTCCTTCTCCACTACCAAACTTCAGTCGGGTCTCACTCCAGCTTTCTCCCATGCTAAATGCTTGTTTCTCCGTGCCATAGGGTGAAGATGTTCCGCTTACGGAGCAGACCGTGTCTCAGGTAGGACTTTCTCCTTTTCTTCCTTTCCAGACGGACTGGGTCACTAAAGAGACTAGAATAACACTCCACCCCAGCCCAAGTTGGAATGAGTCTAGAGACCGAAGACACATCTTTCTTGGCTCCCTCTTATTCCAGAGAACTGGGACTCCTACAGCCAAACACTCCCTACCCCACCCAACTCCCGTCCCACTTCCCTGTGAGCAGTGGCTGTCAGCCTTGCTCTGTACCCTTCAAACCCTCCCTGCCTGATGCCTCATTCAGTGATTTATTCCCCAGCAGAGGCTTGCCTTAAGCAGATGGTCTGTGTGCGTGCGTGTGCACGCGCGCGCGCACACACACACACACACGCACACACTTTCTCTCTCTCTTCTCTTATTATTCAAATGAGGGCTAAGCTGGAAATGCATATTCTAGAATAAGCAGGTTTTGCAGATCCATCCTGCTACTTTGCAGATAGACTGTCTACCTGATGCGGGAGGCAAGGGAGGGATTCTGTTTTCTACCTACTTGGAATTCTCACTAAGAAGCCCATCTGGATGTGGTAACCCCTCCTTTCTAACATATGTCCAGTAACCCCCAGTTTTTTTCTTTCCTCCCAGGTATACCTCTTCTCTCTTCATCCCCCCAGTGGATTTGAATTTTTTTGGAATTTCCCAAACTGACAACCCTCTAGGGCCTTAGAGAGCTTCTTCCCATCCCTCTACCCTTGGGGATTTTCTATTTGCCATTCTTCTAAGGACAGGGAAGGCAAGTGCGGGGAAGGAGAGCCCCAATCTCTGTCCTTGCCCCACCCCCACCCCCCTCCCCCAGGCAAGCCCCTCACTGCCGCTCTTGTCCCTGCAGGTGCTGCAGTCAGCCAAAGAGCAGATCAAGTGGTCACTCCTTCGGTGAAGACCTCACTGTTCCTGGCTCCTCACCCCCTCAGAAAATCCACATATCTGCTGTGACTTCTCATCCAGTCCCCCAACTGATGCTCTCAGGGTCATCTCGGGGATCACAAGGGATCCTTAAGTCTCCATCCTCTCTGTGGTTGCTCCCCCAAACCCCCACTTATGCTTCCTATTCTTTCACACTTTTTTTTTTTTTAACAGCCTGGGAGTAAAGCTCCCATCAGATTCAAACGCAGGGTAGTAGGGAAAGCACCCTCTTCCTTTCTACACCGAATTGTGCTGTCATGCTCTCCCACACCCCCCCCCCCCATATTTTCTTCTCAACTTCGGTGCCCTTTGCTGCAGCTACACTTCAGATCAAAGCAGGAGAAAGAATGTGCTGAGTGTTTTCCTCCCTTTGCCTTTACCAGGCCTTCATCCCAACAGCCCATATGTTAGCAAGAGGAGGGAGGGAGACAGACAATGTTTTTTCTATAGAATGAGTGGGGGTGGCATATTCCAGTCTCAGCCACAGGCCCACTCACTCACTGGCCTCAGCGTTTCCTCCCATTCCTTCTTACTGCCCTGTCCTCCAGCCTTGGGAGAAAAGATGGGGAACAGCTCGTGGGCAGGGGACAGAGTAGAAGAAGTAGGGATTTAAATGTTATGGGATAGGGCTTATAAAAGTCTGTATTTCAGTCACAGCTGCATTCTTAACCCTGATCCTGGCTTCTAGCTTCAGAACCGCTGTGGGTCTGTGAGTGTTCACTGTAGGACTGTCCATCTCCTGGTCCCACTACCTGGACTCTGTCCACCTTCGCCACCCCTGGGATCTTTGCCTGGCCTGTCCTCGCTGTGCCCTGGAGCAAAGCCGGTCCCTGAACTAAAACTCCCATTTTCATCCTGGGAAGAAGAGGTTTTGCTCAGAACTGGGGAGGGGGTGGGATTTGTGACTTGGGCCTCTGGGCTCTGTCCCCTTCGCTCCCCCCACATGCATTTCACTCCTCTGCCCTGGGTCTGCAGTCTCTGTTGCTTAACCCCCTCTTCTCTCTGCCTCAGCCTTACATCCAGGCAGTAGGTCTGCGCTCTCTCCCTCCCTGGGTCGCTGAGAGAGGTGCCCTTCTTCGGAAAACCTTTGGGATTTGGATTCCCCCAGGAAGATGGGGACGGAGCACCCACTCTTGGGTCTAACCTTTCCCCCTGACCCAAAACTTCCCACAAAAATGTCTCAAAAAACACCTTCCTGAGGCTTCACTCTGCCCCACCCACTAACTGCCAGTTCTCCAAGACTGAAGTGGGGTGAATAACTGGGCATATCTGAGGGGACGTTTTTGGGGTCAGAGATGTATGGAGTCAGGAGATAGCCACCCTCATCTGCTGTGCGCAAAGAGGAATAAAACAGATTTTTTTCCAAACTGCCTTTGTGTGATGTTTCTGTTCCTCTTCCTCTCTTTTTGGCAGCTGCTTCTATTCCTCTAGCCCCCCCCCCCCATCACTCCCCATCTTATAATATTTCTTCCCTCCTACCTCAGAGACTCCCCAGCATTCCACCTCCCCCCACCCCCACCCCTAATTTACGGGGCTGTTTGCCTCCTTGGCATCCCTCCGTCCCCTCGCCTGGAAATTGGCGCCAGGGGTGGGGTGGGGGTGGTATTTTCTCAGTGGGAGTCCTGGGGAACCGAGCGCTCCCCCCCCCACCCCCAAAGCCAGCTGCCGGCTCCCGCCTCAGCCATTAGTAACCCGGAGACGCGCACCTGCGTGGGGGCTCTCCTCAGCCCCTGCTCCCTTCCTGCACCTCCCACTCCTGCTCTGAAATGGCGCTGAGCGGGTTATTTATCGGAGCCAGCGCTGCTCCAGAAGGTCAGGACGGTGGTGTAAATAACCTCTTCTCGCCATTTCCCCGTCCCTCCAGAGCCTGCTCCCCTCCCCCTCCTCCACCTTTATTCGCACAAATGAATGTGGCTGGGCTGGCTCAGAGCCTGGCCCTGCATCTTAATGGGGCGGTGAGCTCACAAGATGGATTTAGCTGGGGGTTTTATGGTTGCCGCGGCGACAGGAGAATGCTTTGGTTTTCTTTCCCCCTTCCTCCGCAGGATTTTAAGGAGGGGGGAGCGTGGGGAGCCCTCCTCCGCACTGCAGTTTTGAAGGGTCTCCTCAGTCACCTCTACAGCTCGTAAGATGGGCCTTCAATCCCAGGAGTAAGCCAGAGAGACCACATTAGGACCTCGGGAAAGGAGGAGGGAAGGAAGGTGATGGGAGTGGGAAGAGCCTCTCCAGCATCAAGACATGAAACCAAGTTGTCCAGTCTTGCCTGCTGTATGAGAACCTGGCAGTTAAGCTCGTCAGCTGTGGGGCACCTGTGCCCAGAATCCCCCCTCAGCAGGTAGAAAAAAAAGAAAACGCTTGGGTTATCACCTCTGTAGTCCTGGATTGAAAGTTGGGGTATGGGGCGGCGGGCGGAGGGGGGCTGGATGAGGGCTAGGGATCTTTGGTGTTGCCTGTCTGAGACGGGGAGGAAGCAGTGTCCGGCCTTCCCATCCTAACCTTTCTACTTACCACCACCCAGCATTGACCCTGGTTGGGGGGTGGGGGGGAAGGCAGGTCAGTGCGAGCCTTGAGGGGTTGCTGATCAGTGACGGTGTGGAGAATGGAGCTGTATCTCAAACTTGAAATGCTCTGAGTCTGTTTCCCCAGCCTGGCCTCGTTTGAACTTCTCCTGCCTCCTCTGTTTCCCACGAGGAATGGAACTCTGGTGCCCCGGCCTGCCCTGGCCTACCCAGTCCCTTGGCCAGCAGCTTTCTTCCAGGACTATGAGCAAACCCTTCTCCAGCACTAAAGCAGAGAAACCGGGGACAGGGGTCTGATCATTTCCCTCCATTGGTCTCTGATGCTGGGTCTCTTGTTTTGTAAGCTTTCCCTTCTTCCCCAGGGAACCCTGGGAAGCCCCTCCTCCCCTCTCCCCCTTCCTCCCCTTTGGCTGGGAAAGTGACTGCAGCCTGAACAGTGCCAGACACCTGCCTGCCAGATGTGGCGATTCCCCATTCTTCTTCCCCCCCCTCCCCAAATGTCTATCCTCTACCCACCCCACTGAGCTCAGGCAGAGGGAGCCCCCCCACAGGGTGATTTAGTGCTACAGTCCCTCTTCCTCAAGTGCCCCCCTCCAGCTTCTCTCCCTTCCCCTGGTGCCCATGCCTCCCTCTTTTATCCCCCATGTCCTGCAGATGGCTTCCTGGTACAGACTCCTCCTCCTCCTCCTTCTCCTCCTCTCACCCTAGGGTGCTGGCATGTTTAAGCCCCAGCTCCTGGACTGGAGAATGAATGGGTGGGGCAGAGGTGACTGGCCTCTCTCTCACCCATGGGAGAGTGCATCAGCAGGGCCGAGGACAGCAGCGGCAGCCACAGCTGATGTCACTGGTGGGGAGGGGAGGTGTTAGGGGAGGAGGAGGTAAGTGGGGAGGGAACCGGCACTCCAAGACTGTCTGCAGGGGAAAAGAGGTCTGTGAGACCTTCTCAGGTAGGTGAGAGAACCCAGAACTGTGGCTGCCTGCTGGACCTCACATCTTTGTTTCTCTGGCTGAGTCTCCAGATCTAGCTGCTGGATCTGTGTCGCACTATGACTCAGTAGATGCCCCTCAGCTCCTCCTATTCACACTGACCCAAAATACACTTACAGGGAACCTTTAGTCCTTACCCTCCTCTCTTTAGTGTTTGCCCTTCTGCAGCTTTTCTCTCTTCCTTCTCATCTTTACTTTTCCTCCCTTAGTTGAGCTTGTCTCCTTGGTCATCTGGCTTCCCTGTCCCCCCTTCCACCCCATATCCTAACACAGTATGGTCCCAGACCTCCCACCAAAGCAGGCACTCATTCAGAGCCTCTACTCTGAGGCTCTGGGGTGGCAGTGAGGTAGTGGGGCTGAAGAGAAGCAGAGGCAGGATGGATGGAGAGTCCAAGGAAATCGGAGAGGCGGGAATAAGATCGAGAAGCACAACGAAAGAGAAAAATGACTGACAAAGAGGCAGAGTCTGAGAGTTAGCAGAAAGCCAGCATAAGGAACTGGGAGAGTGGGAGAAACCAGGAAAGAACAACCAGCCTGGGAGCCGAGAAACAGAATGGAGAGATGGAGATAGGAAAGTCACAGCAAGAGAAGACAGCTGGGGAGGGGCCAGCCAAGGGGCAGGCTGGCTCTCCTGGGCTCCGGCTCCCTCATGCTGATGGGTCATAAATCTTGGGTGTGTGTGCACACGAGTGTCTGTCTGTCTGTCTCAGTGTGTTGAGTGCACAGCACATTTGTGTAGGGGTCGGTGGTGGGGACAGGTTCTCATTCACCCATTTCTTTCAGCAGCCTCCTTCCTTGAAGAACCCCACAGCAACCCCCGTGTCCCGGTGTTTCTGATTTCCCGGGGGCCATTCCCAAGGTCCTTCCGCATCTTAAGAATCCTGGCTTTCTTGCTCAGAATGCTGGCCTGCTGGAATGTGCAGTCGGGATCGTAGCATCAAGAGGCCCCAACCCCTCACCGCCCACCCCCAGTGCCTGCTCACCAGCTGCTCCTGTCCATCTTCTCCCACTCTTGTGTCTCTCCCCCCTCCACCCCGACCCCTCCCCCAGCCTCTGACCCCCCAGCCGCCTGGGGCCCCGGGTTGGAGGGGAGACAAAGACAGGATTTATCATCAGGACAGAGAGGCAGCCAGAGCACAGGGCTGAGGGCAGTGGCTGACCTCCCTGGGATGGGAGGGAGTGTTTGGCCAGATGCTGGGAGGCTGGAAGCCTGGGTTCCGATGGCTTCGGCTCACAACCTCCAACTTTTCTCACTCCAGCCTTGCTCTCTCCCTTGTCCCTGCAGAGTTAGGAAACAGAGAGAGGATGGCCTCGGGGTGATTTTAGGTAGGCCTCTGAGGGAAAACCCGGGAAGAGGGAAGGGAGGAGACTGACATCTCAGGGTCATTCTCTTATGTGTACAGAGGAAGATTCGGGAACCAGAAGCAATCAGGCAGCAGTTCATTCCAGGACTAGAAAGGAGTTCAGGTGTACAACTGCAACCGATGAGATGCAGGCCTCTAATACAGAAGGACTTCTCCAGAACAGACCCTGATTGCCAGTAGAGAGAAAGAAAGGTCCTTCCAGGTCCTGGAAGATGGGAGATCCAGGCTTACCTGCAAGCGAGGGAAGACATGGATCCCCCCGAGGGTTATTAGCTCCAACCCCTCTGAGGAGACCTTCCTCCCTGAGATCCCCAACTGCCTCCTGAGAGGTCGTGAGGAGCAGCTGGATCCCGCCTTTACAATAAAGAGACTATTGGCCAGAAATCGTCTCTACTCAGCAGGCAGGGTATGTGGGCAAGGAGAGGGAACGGTATGATCCAGGAGTTTCCGAGAAACCAGCCCATGTATCTTTCCGTGGACAGCTCCTGCAGCTCCTCTAGCTGCCCTTGGAGGCCCACAAGACCGTCTAGCACCTCAGTGCGTCCGAGGGCTCCACAAACCCAACTCTGAAGCTCTTGCACCCATTCCAGCTCCTGGCACCCGATATCCTGCTTCCTGCCTCTTTACCCTCCTGTCCTGGGAGAAGGCCGCCAGAGTTATCCCCAAGTGAGAAGAGGCTGGGAGGAAGAGAAACTGAGGCAACTGGGCGTTTCCAGCCTCCTGGCCTCTCACCACAATCCCACCAACCCATTCCCACCCGGGATTTGGTGAAGGAGACCTTCTCGCAGTTTCCTTCTACAAGCTGAAATCACTGTCTCAATTCCTGTGGAAAGCCACACATTTGGAAATTTTAGTGGCAAAGGGTCGTGGATTGGGAGAGGACAAAAGAAGTGGGGTGGGGGATGGCGGATGGTGCAGGTTGAGGGGAAAAAAAAACAGGAAAAGGGAAAAGAGAGCATCTCGTTTTTCCTCACTCCCCCTTCCCCCAATTGAGAAGGCAGATTTACAGCCTTGGTTTGGGGGGGGTGGGTAGTGAGCATAAGGAAGACAGATCTGCAGTTCTGCCCTCTGAGTGTCTGGGTACTTAGCTTTAACTCCCCCATTAGCATCAATCCCCATCTTGCTGCCCATCCGTCTTCTGACATCAGCTCCTTCCCCTTTCTGTAGCCCAGGCTTTCTGACCCTAAGTGGCTCTTAAAGGGCCAGTCTAGACCCTTCTCTCCCTCCCTTTTCCCACTCCACGCAGCAGAGTCTAGTGTGTGCGCTTTTGTGCACACACGGTGGCCATCCTTACTAAAGCCACAGTGGATGGAGGGCACAGTGTTGTGTGTGTGTGTTTGGGGGGGGGCACCTCTTCTCCAGCTCTCTCTGTTCTCTTTAGATACTCCCCCACCCCCCATATTACTGACCTCTATCTTTGTTCACTACTTATCCAAGCCCAGAGTCAGAGCCCTTCTGACTGGGCTGGGGGTCACAAACACATGGTCCTTGGAGCTAAGGGGCTGGAGAAGGTATGTGGATCACAGGACAGATCCTCTCCCTCCCTCATTTCCTGGAGGCCCAGGGTAGGGAGTATCAAGGACTACTGGCTGTTTTTAATTCTCAGCCAGCAGTGGGGGTGGACAGGTTGGGGGCTGAGACTCCTAGGAGATGCCCTGAGCCCCACATTCCTAGCCTCCTTTCCCAGGGACCCAGGCTGTGGTCTGGGGTCGGGGAGAGGGGGGATTTCAAATCTTCCTCTCCCTGTGAGGGACGTGAATTGCCAGAGAAACCTGCCTGTGAATTTCCTGGCTCCTCTCCTCCATTTCTCAGCAACTGAGCTTAGGGGGGCAGAGGGGAAACTGGCTTCTCCCCACTTCTCTCCATCTTCTGCAGAAATGCTGTAACTGCACTCCAGGGGCTATAAGAATGCCAGGACACTTGGAAAGTTCCTCCCCCATCTGCCTTCAATCCTTTCTGCTGCAAAGATCTGCAGTCCTCTGAGGGGCTCTCCAGGGCAGTCCAGACCCCCTTCCTGATATCTGAAACCCATTCCCCACCTCCCTCGGCGCTCCCTTCTCTGGCTCAGGATGAGAGGGAATTGGTGGGTGGGGGCCTTGGGAAAGTGGCCACGCTAAAAATAGGAGCCCCCAGCTGCACCCCCCCATGGCCCCTTATTTATCACCTTGCAAACCTCACTCTCAAAGAAGCATAAATATTCCTAATTCCTGAAGGCCAGCCCTGAACTCATAAATTTAACTGGGGAGGTGGGCAAGGGGGAGGAGTGAGGTGTAGGGAAAGGGGAGCCCACCGCAGCCTTGAGGTAGAACGTCTCCTGGGGGAGGCGTGGGACTTGCCCTCCACCCCCCCCATCCCCCGCCCCCTTGCAGGCGCCTATGGGTCTTTCTAGAGAGGAGGAGTAGGCTTCTCTCAGTCGTTCCTCTGGGGATTCGGCTTCTCTCACTACACCCCACCCCCCACCCCATAAAAACCAACCTTAGCTCTGTCTTCTCTATTAGTTCTCCATCCTTCTCTCCAGTTTCTTCCCCGTTACTTTTCAGTTCTCTTTCCCTGCCCCTCTCTCTCCCCTCTCTTACTGCACCTTTGCTCCTCTAAGCCTCTGCCTCTTCAGAGCTATTGTCTGAAGGGAAATTTCAGTCTCTTATGCAGCAGTCTGGATAGTGAGGTTTGAAAATAAGTCTCTCAGTTCCCGGATCTCCCCCCCTCCCACCGCTCTGCCGCCCCCCGCGCCCCCCCCCCACCCGCTTCAGCCCCGTTGCCCCTTCAAATGCGCCCTCTTTTCAGCCCTTCCTTTTTTCTCCTCAGAGCCCCTTCTTTCTGTCCCTCAGTCTCCCCTTTCTCCCCAGCCTTCCTTTTATTCCCGTCACCCCTTTCATCCCCTCAGTTTCCCGCTTCACTCTTCAGTTCATTCTCTCTCCCTTCTCAATCTTCTCTCCCTACTCTACGCTCACCCCACCCCTACCCCTCAGATTCGCACCCCCCCCCCGCCTATATTTACCCCTCCAGACCCCATCCTCTGCTGGGGATCCCCCCCACCACCATCACCACACCCCAATTCTCCTCCCCGGGGGATGAAAGAGCAGAGAGGAGGGGGGGCTCGAGGAACAGGTACAGTGAGTGCGGTTCCTCGAGGGGAGGAGAGCAAGGGGAGCAAGCAGAGGAGAGGGAGACCAAAGCTTTGGCGAGGGGAGGGGCATCCTGACTCCCCAGCTGCGCCCCCCTCTTCCCCGAAGCCACCGAGCCATAAATCAGGGCCAAGGCTGTTTGGCCAATGGTGGAGTGACTCGTAAATCGGCCTGTCAAGCTCAGCCAATGAGAGGAGGCGTTAAATCAAGTCCTGTCAGCACTTGGCCAATGAGAAGCCCTGGGCTGACCATAAATCTGCCGGTGAGAGACAGCGAAAGAGAGAGAGCGTGCGAGCGAGCGAGCGCTGCCCGGGCGGGGGACTGGGGAGGGGGCGCGGGGAGAGCGGGGAGGGGCGACGGGGAGAGAGCGAGGAGGGAGAGAGGAGTTGAGGAGAAAAAAGGCGATAAAGGAGGTACCAGAGACGAAGACAGCCTACAGGAGAGACGGACAGATGCAGAGAGACAAAGAGAAGCCGAGAGAGATAGCGTCAGGAAGTCAGCGATTAGAGATCCGGCTCGCGCGGGGGACTGACAGAGATAAAGAGACCAAGAGAGACAGACACTGACTCCCACTCATGAGGGCCCCCAAGTGCACACACTTCCCCGAGACACGCGTGAGCGCCGCCCCACGAAGGACCTCGCGCGTGGACACGGACGCGCCACGCACACCCGCATGAGAAAGCCTGAGAGACCTGTTTGCTTTTCCTCCGCCTCTTTTTCCTCACTAAGTTGTTTGTTGAAACTAGAGGCGGGTGGGGGCGGGGAGGGCGTCGAGGGTGAGAGAGGAGGGGGTTGTATTCCTGCTAATATCTGGCCTCTCTGGTCTCAGACTCCAGGGTTTCCTCCTGTGCCCCGTGAGTCATTTTTTCCCAGCGACTGAGAATTGGGAAGTCCCTCCTTAGGTCTAACTTCAGTCTCTGTTGCTGCTCCTTTCTACTTGCCAACGCTTGTGAACTGCCTTCAAGGAATATGAAAAGTGAACCCTTTTACAGACCTTCAGAGAATTGCCAGCTTCCAGAATCTTAGAAGGGTGGGGCAGGAAGCACTTTTAGGAATTATCTGGTAACTTGATTCTAGTTTTAGGAAGGCAGCTGTCCTGTAGTGGTTAGACATGTGGGCTGAAGCGAGACTCTCTGCCCTCAAGTCATGGTCATACTACTTCCCAGCTGGACAAATTGCTTGAACTATTTGTGCTCCGATTTGTTCACTTGTGAGAATGAGATTGTAATAGATACTTAATGGTAAAATTTGTACGAATTACATGAAAGAATATATTTACAGGGTTTAGGACAGCACGGGGCACATGGTAAGACTGCGCCCCACCCCCAACTTTGCACCCGAGATAAAGCCTGTGGTTCCGGTGGTCCAGGGTCCTGCTCACCTTCACAGAGCTAATTATCAGAGAGCCTTGGCGAGAACCCTTGTCTCTACATTCCCAAGCTGATGTTCTTTATTGGTCCTGCTGTTCACCCCACCTGTCTGGGCCCCTGCCTCAGCACCCTGAACTTGACTCAGTTTTGAGGCTGCTGTGATCTTTGTTCTTTGGAAGAAGAACTCTCAGAAACACGTGTTCTGTGTTAGGACACAGGATTCCTGGGACTTGGAAGTGGGTTGAATGTGAGGACATTGATCTGTCCACCTTGACCTATGGTTCTTTCTGCGCTCGTCTGAATCCCTCTGGACTTCACTTTGTTCCCTCCAAACCGTGGACTTGGGAGCAGGGAGGGGACAGCGTGTAGCCAGAGCAGCGGTACTGTCTACATGACTCTTATATTCCAGTGCTTGCCCAGTGCCCACCTGCTCCCCCCATTTCCAACCAAATAGACAAGAAATATCTCATGAGTAATCATAAATGTCTAATTCTTTACTTTCCCGCCTAAGCTTTGGAGGGAGGGGGGAAAGGGGTGCAGATCTCTGGGTCTTTGCCCTTGCT
Source organism: Panthera uncia (assembly GCF_023721935.1). NCBI lineage: Eukaryota > Metazoa > Chordata > Mammalia > Carnivora > Felidae > Panthera > Panthera uncia. Next base: position 78,220,716 of record NC_064809.1, read on the forward strand.
GGCTGGGTGGGAGGCGGTCTGTGGCCTCCCGGTCCCTCTGACACCTTCGGTCCTCAACAAGGAAACACAGAGAACCAGCGTCACCTGGTGGCCACAGGTGCTTTCTTTAAGTTCACACGGGTGCTGACTAGGGTGACAGGATGTTGGTCGTGCTAGAGGAAGGGAACATGGTTTCCCCTCAGCTGGACCCCTGAGCCCTGTTAACTAGAGTCTCTGTTCTGCTCTCATAACCCAGGATGACAAGAACAAGTCAGGGGGAAGTGAGGGGCCAGGACTTCAGTTGATTTAGGTCTGACTGGTGTCACTGCTAGGGCAGCCGGAACCCCTCTCTGCCATTGCCTCAGCTAAGCTCAGTTCATGTCCACGGAGCAGGGATCCTCTCCCATGACCATTCTCTTCGGCTAGGGCAAGGGCCAGGGCGTTGGACTCACAGGAGTGTGGCTATCAAAGCTGGATTACAGGGTGCCTGGGTGGCTCAGTCGGTTGAGCTTCCGACCTCGGCTCAGGTCATGATCTCCCGGAATGTGAGTTCGAGCCCCACGTGGGGCTCCGTGCTGACAGCTCAGAGCCTGGAGACTGCTTCGGATTCTGTGTCTCCCTCTCTCTGACCCTCCCCCGTTCGTGCTCTGTCTCTCTCTGTCTCAAAAATAAATAAACATTAAAAAAAAAAAAGCTGGATTACAAAACTTTTCTGAGCTAAATAAACCTGTTTGCGGGGATTAGGGGACTGGGGGCGCCGATCCTGGCAGTAGTAGTTAGGGACAGGAGCCATTTCTGGGAAGTTAAATGAAAAGACAGGTGGATCCTCTTAAACCAACTCACATGTTTTATGCCCGTAAACCCCTCAGCTGAAGGCTGTGTCCTAGGTCCTTTGCTTCCCAACCTTGCCGTGACCTAGGTTACCCAAACCCTCAACTGTTAGTTTCCAGCTGCACACCGGTCCTGGCCTATTATTCCCCAAAGACCACATCTGAGCCCTAGAAGGATAGAATTCATTTATTAATAATTAATAATGCATCTTGGGCAGCCTCGAGCTGAAGCATCGATCAAGGGATGGAGAAGCCTGGTTTGGGGATGGGGGAAGTTGTCTGTGAAAATGCCCACAGGCTTTCCTTTCGTCTGCTCCCCTACCAGCTGGCCACTTTAGCTCTGTTCTGGAGGAGACAGTGCTGGATCCTGGTGACTGGGGAACACAGTTCTAACGGAGCCTACGGAAACTCTGGGGCCCTCGTCTTAGGATGGAGCCATAGGCTTGGCGGAACTGACGGTTCATGGCTGCATAGAGCACAGGGTTGATGCAACCGTTGAGCCAGGTGAGGTTGGCAGCGAGCATGTGGACAACCCGAGGAGCGCGGACCCTGGCATCCAGGATGTTGAGCAGCAAGAAGGGGATGTAGCTCAGAGCGAAGCAGAGGAACACAGCGAAACACATCCGGGTCACCTTCCCAAACTCTGACGGAGAGTCCTGAGTTCTTTGGGCTCTTTTGGTCGGCCTGCTCTTGGCAAGTGCTTCTGGATGGCTTTTCTCTGCCGCCTGCTGACCTACCTCCCTGCTGGGATGGTCCTCCACCTCTGATGAGTCCCCTTCCAGGGTCTGGGTGGTGGCAGCACTGACCGGCTCAGACGAAATCCCCTCACTGGGCCTTCCTGACGCCCGCCCGCTGTCCAGCTCCTGGAAACGACCAGGTGTGGCCTCATCTGTCCCAGCCACATGGTTGGAGTGGATACTTGACTGCTTATACTGATCCAGCGCCTGTGCTGCTCGCTTCACTTGCCGGTGGATGAGCCAGTAGAAGATGCCGACGCTGCTGAGCCCCAGCACAAAGTAGATGCCCATGAGGATGGTGGTGTAGGGCCGGCCTCGGATGCGGTCAAAGCTGCAGGTGCAGACTACAGGCACCAGGATATAGATACGCCAGAGAGGGGCGAAGCTGGCCACGCCTACCACCCAGGTACTCACCAGTGCCAGCACCATCCCCTTGGCACTGAAAACTCGGGGAAAGAGCTTAGGGTGGGCAATGAGGAGGTAGCGTGCCAGGGCAATAAGGCAGAGGGTCAGGATGGAGACGGAGTTGGATGCAAAGAGGAGGAGTCCAAAGACCCTGCAGAAGGTGGCGCCGGTGCGCCAGTGCAGGTGGAGGTAGGTGTCCACAGAGAAGGGCTGGAGAAGGGTGCAGTACAACAGATCGGCCACTGTGAGGTTGGCGATGAGCAGGTTGAAGCGGGTGCGGAGCTTGGGCTGGATGGCCAAGGCCAGCAGGGTGAGGACGTTGCCCACGGTGCCTGTGACAGCTACCACCACCCCCCAGCTAACTGCAACATAACGATAGCCCAGTACGGACTCATGGTAGCAGGAGAAGTTGGCTTCGGAGGTGTTCCACATGATGGAGGCTGAAGAGGAGAGTGCGAGGGAAAGAAGGAGTCAGAACCTCGCCTTGAACTTAGGTCTCTTGGACGGCTCTGGGGCCCTGGACACCTGAGCTTTTTCACAAGCTTGCCAGCCTCCTGAGCCATTCCCAGGCCTCTTCATCCCCAACCTTTCCTGAGATCCCCAACCCCCCCTCCTTCGGCTCTCTCAGTCCTCTCCCATTCTCAAAGATTTCCCCCAAATTCTTCTCTAAATATCTTTTGGTGTCCGCCCGCTCCAAACTCCAGGCCTCTTCAATATCCATCCAGATGTTCTCAGTAACCTCAGTGCCCTCTGACTTTTTAATCTTTTCTCTTTCCCCTAAGACCACCCAGGAATTCCCTACCTCTATTCAGGATGCTACTGGTCCCCTCTGCCCTTGTCTGCTACACAAGACTCAGGTCTTGTTGTTTCGTTTTGTTTTTTTCATCATCCGGGAGATGAGGAGACAGAGAGAGTAAAAGTACACCCACCACAAAAGTACTCACCTGAGTCTCCCAGCCTTCAATTCTCACTCCAGTGGAAGAAGTCCAACTCACTTGAGTAGTCTTTTCTGGTGGGCGGTCAGGCTCCAGGACATGGTCGTGTGTCTCCTATTAATAAACGAGACTGAACGGATAAGAAACTCCCCAGTTTCTCAACCTCAGCCACTTCCTCCCTTCTCTTCAGTCCTACTCATTTTGTTTTGGCTAGTGCAATCTGGGCTTCTCTGGTGAAAATCCCCTGCTACTTACATCAAAGCTGTTTCGCTCCTTGCTAAAGACGAAGGTGTTTCTCTCCCCTCTTTGCATAGCAGGACACCTACAAGTTCATGGCCAAGAATTGTCTGGACAGGGAGACAGGCCATCAGAAGGCCTGGGCCACTTCTCTAGGGGCCAAGGAGAAGACCAAGTTCCAGGAGCAATTCTGGACGCCCCGGAAGCCTTGCGTTTGTCAGGAAGGAGCACTGCCTTTCTTCTCTCCAGGACTCAGAGACGGTTCAAATCAGGGGGGTCCCATGTGATACCCTAACACATCTGATAAAAGGAGCCAGGTGAAAAAAGGTGAGAAAAGAAGTATTCTGGCTTCATTCCCTACAGGAGCACAGGCCGCCGTTCAATCGTTCATTCATTCATCTGTTCACGCAACAAACACGTGCTGAGGGCCTACTATGCACAAGATTCTGAGATAGACTCTAGGGATACAAGAAGTTGTGACACATGGGCTTGCACATAGTCTAGCAAGGGACACAGATATATAGATATATAAATGCTTAATTGATTCTCTAAGGGGTCAGCAAACTTTGGCTTATGGACCAAATCTGGGCTGCCATCGGTTTTGTTTTTGCTTTTGTTTTTTTTGTTTTTTTGTTTTAAACATTTATTTATTTTTGAGACAGAGAGAGACAGAGCATGAACAGGGGAGGGTCAGAGAGAGAGGGAGACACAGAATCTGAAACAGGCTCAGGCTCTGAACTGTCAGCACAGAGCCCAACGCGGGGCTTGGACTCACAGACCGCGAGATCATGACCTGAGCCGAAGTCAGACGTTTAACCGACTGAGCCACCTGGGCGTCCCTGTTTTTGTTTTTTTAAGTAAGCTCTATGCCCAGTGTGGGGCTTGAATTCATGACCCCTGAGAGCAAGAGTGGCATGTTCTGACTAAGCCAGCCTGGCGCCCCCACATCTGTTTTTTTTTAATGTTTGTTTATTTACTTATTTTTTTATTTTATTAAAAAATTTTTCTTATATTTATTTATCTTTGAGAGACAGAGAACAAGTGGGGGAGGGGAAGGGAGAGAAGGAGACACAGAATCTGAAGCAGGCTCCAGGCTCTGAGCTGTCAGCACAGAGCCAGACGCGGGACTCAAACTCACAAGCCATGAGATCATGACCTGAGCCGAAGCCGGACGCTTAACTGACTGGGCCACCCAGGTTCCCCAGTTTATTTACTTATTTTTGAGAGAGAGAGAGAGAGAGAAAGAGAGAGAGAGAGCGCCAGCATGGGGAGAGGCAGAAAAAGAGGGAGAGAGAGAGAATCCCAAGCAGGCTCCCTGCTGTCAGTGCAGACAGGGCTCAATCCCATGGACTGTGAGATCATGACCTGAACCGAAATCAAGACTGACTTGAGCTACCCAGGCACGCTGCCCGCCCCACCACCATCTGTTTTTGTAGGGGCCATGAGCCAAGAATGTTTTGTTCCCCCACTTTCAAATGGTTTCATTTTAAATGGTTGTATAAGTACCTACATAATACCCTCCCTCAGTTTTGCCTCTTGGCCTGCACAACCTATAATATTTACTGTCTGGCCACTTAAGAAAAAGTTTACCAACCCTTACTCTAAAGGGTAGCAGCGACTTAAAGGAGCGAAATCGCCAAGGAGAAGGTCAGGAAAGGGTTCACAGAGAGATAGCTGGCCTGGGTTTTGAATAATGAACAGTTTTTTTGGAGGGAGGTAAGTAGAAGGACATTCGGGGCAAAGGGAACAGGATGCATAGAGTCGCAGAGGTTTAGGTAGAGGTGAACAAATACTGGGAGGTAGGGAGCAACAGAGAAGATCCTGGACAAGTGAACAGGACGGGGGTGGAGGAAGTCCTTGTGCATCGTGTGAGGAGCTGGGGTTGTATCCTGGAGGCCATAGGGAGGTTTGCACTCACGAAGCTGTGAGTAAGGAGTGAAAGCGTGCAGGCCAGCAGTGAGAGAGACCAGTAAAGAGGCACCAGTTCAGACAGGATCGAGGCAGAGCCTGAGCTGGGGCCAGGGCTAGCTTCAAAGACATGCCACATGTGTGATCACACGGGGCCCTGCACTTACAAGGGGCTGGGGTTGGCTTAACACTCCACACTGTCTTAAGATCCATTTTGAACAAGAAGTCCTGCTTTTTCCTCTTGCACTGGGACCACGAGCTCTGCAGCCAGTCCTGGTTAGGGCAGTGGCTGTGGGTATACAGAACAATGATCAGGATCCATGGGTCAGTAAGAAGTCAAATTAACCCAGTAAGAGGATTTATTTAGTGCTTTAGTGGATGAAGGGTTAGGAAGAGGGAAGACTAGGCTGATTCCCAGTTTTCCCAGTGGCTGGTGGTGCTTTGCATCAGGAAGATAGGGAATAAATAGGCATAGCAGCAGGCTTAGGGAACGGGGTGAATCATGAATTCAGTTTTAAACCAGGCTAGAGGTATGTATCTCAGCCCTCCTCACTCTAGTCTCTTCTAGCCTCCATCTCTATCCCCACGTGTGATCCAGCCCCTGCTTTTCTCCACCCTCTTTCTTATAGGACCACTCTTGCCTCTTGGACTTGGACTTCTGGATCTCCAGTCTCTGCTTTTTTTTTTTTTTTTAAGCTAGATGGCCTGAAAAAACAAAACACAAACACCTAACCATCCTAAACTTGTTGGATTCCATTTCTAAACCCACAGTGAACTCCCACCCCCAACTTCATAGCTGACAAACCCAGGAGGCCCCTATTTCCCTTTCCTTCTCTCTCTCTTTTTTTAATATTTTTAAGTTTGTTTACTTATTTATTTTTTATTTATTTTTTTTTAACATTTATTTATTTTTGAGACAGAGAGAGACAGAGCATGAGCAGGGGATGGTCAGAGAGAGAGGGAGACACAGAATCCGAAACAGGCTCCAGGCTCTGAGCTGTCAGCCCAGAGCCCGATGCGGGGCTCGAACTCACGGACCGCGAGATCATGACCTGAGCCGAAGTCGGACGCCCAACTGACTGAGCCACCCAGGCGCCCCATACTTATTTATTTTTTAAAAATGTCCATTTATTTTGAGAGAGAGAGTGAATGAGCAGGGGAGAGGCAGAGGGAGAGAGAGACTCCCTAGCAGGATCCATGCACAGTGCCCAATGCAGGGCTCTATCTCACAGACCCTGAGATCATGACCTAAGCCGAAATCAAGAGTCAGATGTGTGCTTGGGGTGCCTGGGTGGCTCAACAGGTTAAGCATCTGACTTCGACTCAGGTCGACTTAGGCTCAGGTCATGATCTCACAGTTTGTGAGTTGGAGCCCCACATCCGGCTCTCTGCTGTCAGCACAGAGCCTGCTATGGCTCCTGTGCACCCACTGCCCCCCACCCTATCCCTGCTGGTTCTCTAAATACATAAACTTTAAAAATTTTTTTAAAAGAGTTGGATGCTGAACTGACTGAGCCACCCAGGTGCCCCTATTTATTTATTTATTTATTCATTTTGAGAAAGAAAGAGAGTGTGGGGGAAGGGCAGAGAGAGAGAGAGAGAGAGAGTATCCCAAGCCAGCTCCAAGGAAAGGAGAAATCGAGACCTGAGCTACAAGCGGGACACTTAACTGACGGAGCCCCTCCCTTTCCTTCCTCTTTAACAATCTTTATTTCACCTTCCCTCCCCCTTTCCTCTGAAAAACTGGAAGTGGGTGGAGGGGGGAAGTGAGCAAAGGAGATGCAATTCAGGGGGACCCTTGGGAAGATGCTGGGCTCTGGTCTGGCCTTTCTTTCTTTCTTGCCACCCAGCAGGGCTAGAGGGAAGGGGTCCCAGAGTCAGTACTGTTCTTGGAAGTGTGACTGAGCTGAATTCTGGAGATAATAAAGAACATCTTCCCCCACATCATGTGCCAGGCTGCTGAACAGAGTGTACGTCTCTGTCCCACAGACCTGTAGGGGACCCAGAGGAGAAGGTGTTCTAGCATACCTGCATATCTGTAAATGGCATAGCCTCAGTTCTTTAGTCTTGGAACATGAAGTCTCAATGAACTTTTAAGAGACCCAAAGCTGTTCATTTTGCATATGGGGAAACTGAGGTCCAGAGAGGGGAAGGACTAACTCAAGGTCACTATATGGGGCCCAGCAGTGCCTAGAGCTCAGATGCCTAGTCCCTGTCCCAGCGTCTTCCCATGCCTTGCGTGTTCCTGGCGTGGGTTTCCCATCAGAGGCACAAAAGCCCGGATTCTTTCCTTTGTCTGAGGCTGGATCTAGACTTGTTTTCCAGAATCTCGAGACACATGTGCCACAGGAGCGTCTTAGCCTAGGGGAGACTCCGTTTCCATGTCGTTGGCGCCGCCTGGTGGTGGAGTCGTGGAGAATTCTCAACTGCCGCGGCTACAGTCCGGCTACAGTCTCGAGACCTGGGCTGGAAATGATTCCCCAGGGCCCAAGTTTACATTAGATCTGGGCGGGAGTGGGGATGAGTGATATTGGGAGCCTCTGCTCGCCTTGCACAGGCTTTGGATCTTGCCTTCTCCCACCCCCGTCTTTCCGGACCCCTCCTTCAGGCCCCCTTTCCCGTGTACCCTTACCCTTCACCATGCAGACAGATCTCCGGTTGAATAGCTCCCATATCGGCGGGCAAAGATTGAGAGTCTGAGTCTGGGGGACGGAGGGCAACGAATCCAGACTTTATTGTCGGGGAGAAGGAAAAGGGAAGACGTGGGTGGGGGGCCGGGGTTGCTACATTGTCAAGCAGAAAGAGTTGATGGGGACGGGAAGGCCAGTGGGGGCCCGTCCCTCTCCCGTGTCGGCTGCTAGAAGGGCTGACGATACGGAAACCACAGAGGGGGTGGGGTGGGGGGAGGGAGGTCACGCCCCCGCCCGAGTTGTGCAGTGGAGGTGTCTGGTGGGAGGGACAGCCATGAGGTCTAGGAGCTGGGACGGGGAAGGCTACAGACTCAGCGAATCCTGCGGAAAGGGGAGGGGCGGGGGCGAGGCTTCTATTGCTTTTTGCTCACAGTTTTGCGGAAGGCGAGGCGGGGGTGGGCTCGGACTGGACACCCCTTGCCCCCCTCGGTACCCCTTGGGCGATGGGTGCTGGTGAAAAGAATGGAATCCAGACTGGGGAGGAAGAAGGTGAGGGAAGGGTCTGTAGGGGCATCTACTTGGTCCCACCCAAGTGCCAGAGATGCCCCCAAGTGCTGCCCCCTATGATGGGCCCAGCTAGACGTGGGGCTGGGGCATGGTGCGGGGCGGGCACAGTGAGGTTGCAGGCGGTAAAACCAAAGTGCTTCTGAGGGACCCAGGATCCCGCCTGCTCCCCTCCCCCTGCGGAGGATGGGGGTGTTCACGGAAGCGCTTCAGTTTGGGGGCAGGGGCCGGAGTCCCAGAGTCCGCTTATTGCCAAGAAAAATCCATTTCTGCCCCCCGGACTCCGACCATGGCTTGTGAACCCCGTTTTGTGCTAGGTTTGGGGGGGGAAGGGCTGAATGGACATGGCTTTTGGGAGGGGGGGTGTCTCCAAGGGGGCTCGGGGGTGAGACGGCCCCCCCTTTTCTAGGGGAGAGGGAAGGGCAGGGGGCGGGGTTCCCTGAGATCTGGGGTGTTCCCCCCCTTCTGAAGCCCCCCTCCCCCGCTACCCCTCCCCTTTCCTGGAACCCCGTACCTCGGGGTGGGGGGGAAGGAGAGAGAGAGATCATTCAGGGAGTGCCGGGAGTAGGGGCAGGCTTGGAGCCCGGAGGCCTGGGTCCCGGCTGGAGGTGGGGGGGGAGGTGTTGAATGGGAGGGGGTTCGGGGTTCAGGTCAGTAGGGGGAGAAGAGGATGGGTCCGTGCGCAGTTCGGATGGGCCCGGGTGCCGGGTGGAGCAGGGGGTGGGTGATCGGCGGTCCCTGGAGAAGAGGTGCGGCTGGGGCCGGGCGCAGGGACAGCGGGGAGCCTGCTGCCGCTGCCATCACCGCAGCCACCGCTAGGGGGCTGGGTAGCAGGCCTCCCGCCAGGGACTTGGGCAGCTCCTTGGAGAAAGTCAGAGTGCCCTGCAGCGGGGAGAGGGGCGGGGAAAGGGAGACCGAGGAGTCATTCTGCGGCCCGCAAACCCCACCCCTCCCCGTGCCGGCCCGCGTCCCCTTCTCCTCCCAGCTCCGGTCCCCCAATTGCCGAATTCTCCAGCGCACAGGCCTCACCGCCAGCTCCCCCGCGCCTCTAGGTTTCTTGTGACGGCTCAGCAGCGGGTTGGGCTTCCCGGCCACGCCGTCTCGGTGCCGCCGGCTGGAAATGTGCTGCGGGGTGGGGGTGGGGGTGGGTGGGTAGGGAGGGGCAGTGGGTAAGGGGCTGTGAGCCACCCGGAAAGGAGTAACCGACGAGCCGGTAGGCACACCCAAAACACCTGGCCCCGCCCCTTCTGTGGTCCCAAGGAAAGGACCTGAGAGAAGCGCCCTCACCCAAGCTCCCTGTTTGTGAGTAGAGCTCCCTAGAATTCCCAGGAAAGGCCTTGGACCCACCTGTTTCAGTTGGACCTCCGAGTTGACCTTGACATTGCAGATCTCACAGTGGAAGGTTCGGTCCTGGGCAGGGGCCTCTGGTTCCCCAGGAGTGGGGGGCCCCAGACGAGGGTAAGCTTTGATGGGGCCCAGCCCACTTCTGGCCTCCAGAATTGTCTTGTGCTTAGTACCTGGGGCCCGCAGAGGGCAGAAGGTAAGGGGTGGAGGAAAACTTCTCCAGGCCTCCTGGGCAGCAAATACCCACCTTCCCAATTAAAATAGGGGGAAGCATCAAGTGTGGGGGTTTTCCAATCCCCTTGGGACACCCCCAAACACAAGGTAGGTCAGGGGAGAGTCACAGGTCGAGGAGTTAAGCAGAGGGGGAACTGAAGAAGTAAGTGGGAGATGATTAGGGAGGGAGATAGGCTGGTAAGTCTTGGAGGGGCCCGGATGTTGGAAGCCAGGGGCGTTAGAGGTGGGGAGGAGGAGTGGGCTGAGGATAGGGGAATAGGGGTCGGGGTGGGAGAGTCCTTACCTTTGTTATGAGCCTCAAGCTGGGACAGGGAGTTCACTGCCACCTTGCACAGGGCACAGTAGAGCAGCCGCTTGGCCTTTTCCTCCTCTTCCTTGCTGCCTCCAGGCAGGGAAGCTGGGGCTGGAGTGCCCCCTTCGCCCTTGGTTGTACCCTGACCAGTCTCCGGAATGCTGGGAGGGGATGGGGAGCCAGGCTGTTTCTCTGGGGATCCTGGGGCTGGACCCAGTCCATTCTCCATGGAGACTGTTGTTGGGGGAGAAACATAGGGGTCACCTCAGATGGTTTTTGGAGGAGATTCTTTATGTGGAGGAAACCCACCCCCATTTCCTGGAGGGCAAGGGCCCAGGAGTCCCCACCCTGTGACAACATGCATGCTCTCATGCCCTGGGCCCGAGCCAGATGTGGTCTAGCTGCTGCAGGCTGGGTGTGAGTCTCCAGCGCCTGGCCCATTCTCGAGAAGCTGGGAATGGTTGAGGGGTCCAGCCGCAGTGGCTTCCCCTTCAGGTTGAAGCTGGCAGCCAGCCTAGCCCTGGGGAGAGGCATGGAACAAGGATTCACCCCTCAGTGGCCTGCCAGCCAGCCTGGGCTTCCTGCCTGGCCAGCCCCTTCCCAGAGTCCTGCCCAGTCCCCAGGGAGGCATGCCAGAGAGCTCTAGGAAGGGGCAGAGGCAGCGTGAGGAGAGGTCGAGAGAGACAGTCGCAGACACGGCAAAAGGGAAACAGAAACAGCAGAACTGGAGAGGGAACAGGGATGCAGGCTGCTCTATAATTCATGGCTTGATTAAAGATGCACAGGCCCCAGGCCTCAGCGCTGGGTTCTGGCCTCTGTACAGGGGAAACTCTAGCACTCCCATTCTTGCTCCAGCAGCCGATCCAGTTTCCGGGTTGTGAGACCGCAGGCAGTGGGGGTGGGGCACTGGCAGAAAGGGACCTCCTGACCCCTGCACGTGTCCCTTTGCTTGTCCATCCTGTGATCTTTCCCTTTATTTCTCTTACTCGTTTGACATCCTTGACCTCCATTCCGATCCAGATAGCACACCCACGTCTCAAACTGGACAGGGCTTCGTCGTTTACAAAAGTAGGGCAGGTATCATTATCTCCTTAGAGATATCCTGTCGGAACTAACTAAATGAGGTAATATGCATAAAGCACCCAGAACATGAAATGTTATCTACCACCACCACTATCAGCGTCATCCCCGTTTTGCAGAGATGTTGCCAAGTTAAAAAAAGGTGACCAGGCTAAGAGCAGCCAGAGCACAATTAGAACTCAGCTCACCTGCCTGTCCTATCTGTGCATCCCTGAGGGATGTGTGTGTGTGTGTGTGTGTGCGCACGCGCGTTGACAGTGGGATCCTGGTTCCCAAGCTGCTGATGTGGATGCCTGGTTCTCATTCTATTTGGGGTGGGGCAGAAAGGACAGGCAAGGATAAGGAGGAAATGGGGATGTTCAGTCTTTCTGGAGTTGATCATGACTGATATCTGATGTGGCAATCCCAGCATGAGGGGGGCTCATATCCTCCTGTCTTGATATTCCTTCCTTCCAATTTCTTGGCTGGGAGTAGGACTGAAGATGGCCACCAGCCATGAGGGAGAAAGTCTCAGAGTTGCTTTTTGTAAACCTGGGAAAGATCTCCAAGATCTTAAGGTCTCACTCCCAGGACGCAGACTGGGCCAGAGAGGTCAAAAGATCAACCAAGATCATCTGGGGTGTTGCTTGAGTGTCCTGAGCTCTCAGTCTCCCCAAGGGGAAGCCCAGTGGGCAGGCCCTCAGATATCCTGATTCCCTCCCTGTCCCTCTCCCCAAGATGAAGAGGCCTCTCCCTAGATTTGATGGTTCCCTTTTTCTTGAGGAAGTTTGCCAGGTGGCCTCACCCTAGCCCCTCTCTGAGTCACTGGGTGGTGGGGAGGACAGACAGTGGGGACTCTGTTGAGAGGAGCTGGGGCGGGAGTACGGGTGACAGGATGGAAATTTTGTATCACTGTGTTTGGCTCCAGGACTCACCTTGGGTAGGGGTGGGGGGTGGGGGTTGAGGAAGAGAGAGATGAAAGCAGAGAATTCTGGGAAGCGGGCAAAGAACAGAGACGAGAGCAGTTGAACAATGTCGGGGTATTCAGACACACCTGGACGGGGGGCTACGCCATCCCCATTTGGGGGGGTGCTGCCTGGGGGAGCTGGGTCTCCAGGTTCCCGGACGCCAGGCTCCCTGCCTCGGGTCTTGGCAGCCTCGATGCCTTTGACTCTTCGGGCGTGGCGATTACCCTTGTAGTGTGCCTCAGCCTGGCTCTTTAGGGATGAAAGAAAAAAAGGGAATCTGAGATCACCTTTCATCCGACCATGCTCCCCACAGAGTTCCTTCAGGTCCTCGGGGTGGTCTCAGGAGGCTGCAGTGAATCTCTTACTATACCAGTGGGATGTAAAGCCATGCCGAGGAGCCCTGGTTTTTCCTGGGGTTCAGACTAGCTTCTCAACCTTGAGTCGCTGGGAACCTGGATCCTCACCTAGCCCAGACTCCACCCTACCACCACACCCAGGGCCTGGCTGCTGACTCAGGCTTCTCACCTAGTTCTGGGTGAGGGAGGGTTACCCCAACCTATAATAGAATTCTAAATGGGAGGGGACCAGCAATCCAGCCAGCTAGCAGTCTCTTGGCCCCCTGGCCTTCTATGCGTGTGTCGTGTCTCCCGGCTTCTGGATCCAGTCTGGACTGCTTCTACACTCGGGCGAAGAGTCCCAAGAGCCCTGAGGCCTGGGCCCTACCCTGACTACTCCCCCTGGTTCTCATTTTTCCTGAAGCCTCTGTGGACACCCTGGAGGACCCTGGCCCCAAGCCCAGCTCTGGAGATAGAGACAGCAGCAGAGACAGCTGTCAAAACAGAGCCACTTGGTGGGGGAGGGAAGTGGAGGGCTGCCTACTATTGGCCCCCTGCCCCTCTAGTCCTCCACCCTCCACCAGGGAGTGGAGCCAGGGTTGGGAGAGGGGATGCCTGGGGTTGAGGTAACCGAGAGGCCTAAAGCTGGGTTGGTCCTGGTTCCACCCCCACCCCCACGTGCACCTCCTGCCTAGGACATACAGTTCTGGAGCCACAAGGTCACCCAGACAGGGATAGAGTAGAAATAAAAAGTATGGATAGGTAGGGAAAGAAAATTGATACCCCAGGGGTGAGGCATTGGTGTGCAGAGCCTGGCAGCATGGTGGGTGTGTGCACGCGCGCGTGTGTGGACTGGGTAGAGAAACAGAACGTGCTTTATTTCCCCCTACTCAGCAGAATGAGGCTCTGCTGTTTTTCTCCAAAAGCTCTCAGAACCTGCACCCCACAAAGTCTCCTCTAGACCCACACAGAAGTCCCGAGGGAGCCTCACAAGGAGGACAGGACAGCTGGGAGGCCGGACACCTAGGTTCTGCATTTTGGGTGGCTTCTCTCCATGGAAAGTCCCCCACGGGAAAGGACAGATAGAGGAGGAAGCCAGGTTAGAGTGAAGTGGGTGGACCAGGGGAGGAGTTTAGCAGAGGCCCCGGAGGGCACAGGCTCTGCAGGGGAGTCAATGACCTAACTCAGCCCAGTGCCCAAGGACCAGTGGGCCAGAGGCCACTCTTGCACCCAGACATGATGGCCACCTGTGTTCTAGGAAATTCTGAGCCAGGGATGCCTCAGTCCCCAAGGGAGGGAAGGGTCAACCTGAGAGGACTGGCCGACTTCACATTGAAATTACAGCCACCGCTTGTCCCTCTCAAGTGCCTTCCATCCGCCCCTGCCCCTCCTACAGTGTCCCCATTCCCTGCTCTTCCCGATATCCCCTTTATCTCTGCCCCCCGCCCGAGCTCCTCTGCCCTCTGCTCTCCCGAGATCTCCAGGCTACTGCTGCCCCACCCATTTCGAGCAGCAAGGCTTCTTACCTGCGAATTGAAGCGGATCTGACAGACATTACAGGAAATGATGGGCCGCTTGGTCTTGAGCAAGGGTCCCCCAAAAGTGTGGGAGAGCACAGCCTTCTGCACAGGGTCCATCTGCGGAGGCAGGCTGGGGTGAGCCAGGAACCCCAGCACAAGCTTATGTCCATCATCCCCCACATTGGTTGCAGCTGGGTTGAACCAAAGGGCTCAGAGCCTCGTCCCTATCCCTCAGTTTGCCTGAGGGTTCTGAGCCTCAGTCCCCTGATCCCCTCCAAGCCCAATCCTCACCCTACTAGAAGGGCCTTGAGAGACCAACTGGCCCAGTGCCCCCATCTGACAGAATAGAAGTGGTTGGCCCAAGGTCACACGACCAGTTAATAGCAAAACTGGTACTTGAACTTGGGCTGCTGTCTCAGTTCATCATACCATGAAGATCCAACTCGGTCTTTTTGATGTACAGCTCGGCCAACCCACCAAAGGCCCACTGATGGGAAGTCCCAAAGCACCCTAGATCCTATGGCCTTCAGCTGAGGCCTCTGAACTCTTTGGACCCACTCCGGGGCAAGATGTCTACCAAGCCAAGCTTCTGGTCCCAGGAGACAGACATTCCCAGCTTCCCATCTCTGGGCCCCAGGTTGCCCTAACATACTCCCTAGATCTCTTTAAGGCAGCAGGTCTTAAGGGAGTAAAAGAACTCAGGAGAGAGTACATGGCTGTAGTGAATAATGGGGGTTGGGGGGGGGGGTAGGACCTAAGAAGCTGGGCTGGCCTGAGGCAGTGGAGAGATCTTCTGAACTCTTCCTCCCTTGATCACAGGGCTTCTGGGGCAGAGCTGTGGGGCTGGGCGTGATTAGGAACAGTCTTGCCCCCACCCTGGGTCAGCAGATGTCTTTGCAGTCTCCTGCCAAGAGTTCACATGAGGAAGGGAGAGGATGGGAGTTTCTGAGGCCTTCAGCTATCAAGGGATGAAGCCAGGGGCCTAGAGGCATGAAAACTGCCTCCCTGCACAGTCCTCCTCCCTTCTGGCCCCCTAGGCAGCCAGGGAGAGGCGAGACTGGAATGCACCCGAGGCTGAACAGGATTGGGTGATGGCTGGGGCCTCTCATAAAAACAGAACGAAATTAGAACTGAAGCCTGGTCTTCCCGGTGGAAGGATCAAGTGAAAAATAGTTTCTGGGACCTGAGGGGTCCTTAGCTCCTCAGCTGCAGCCCTCCCCTGTGCTCAGGTCTTCATGGTTCCCAGTAAGACACTGGTGAGAGACAGGCATGTGAAGCAGGGAGAAGAAGGTGGCTGGAATCTGGAAAGTCCACAGATCCTGGCTCTCCCCAGTAGTCTCACTGGCTGGTTGGAAGGGGGCTTTAGCACCCCTGTGACATGGGCTGCCTCATTTGGTAGACGTAGAGGCGGGAGCCATGACCAAGTTCAGATGACTCGTCTGGCTGACAAGTGTCCATCTCTTGGCCTGCCCTTGGCTGGAAGCAGCCCCTTTCAGTAGCTCACTTTTCACCTCCTGGAAGCCCAGGTCCTATTCAAAGAAAAGCCAAACAGGGGAAGAAGGGGTGTGACTGCGGGTGTCTGGGCAGGCTGTGATCAATCTGTGCATGGGTGGAGTGTGAAGGAGTGTCATGTGCTGTGTGCACATCATTTATGTATCAACATTTCTGTGTCGGGGGCTTTGCCGATGCCATGAATGGTCAGGTTGTGCAATCTTCAGCTGTGTGTTTATCTGTGTGAATGTATGATGTGTTTGGCAGAAATAAAGACAGACTAAGTTGGAGACAGGCTTTAATCAGAAAGGGGAGACAGATGCCTGCTCTCAGCTCCCAGTCTCCAGGTGTCAGTCCTCCCTATGCAGAGACACCCCCCTCCCCCTGCCCCAGGGTTCTCCTCAGCCCCTGGACTTCCTCATATGCTGGGTGGGGAATGGAATTCAGCCCAAACAGAAACCCAATCTAGGCCAGGAAACCTAAGTCGATGACAGCACTAGGGAGAGAGGAGTGGGATGGAGAGGGGACAGCAGAGGCCAGGGTTCTGTCTCTGCCCCACCCATCACCCCAGCTTGCTTCCCACAGTGCCCTGAGGACGACCTGTGGGCTGACCATGCCTACATACATCCCAGGAGAATGGTCCCTGCCCCACCTGGGTCCCTCTTCCAGAGTGAAAGCCTTTTCTCTTGCATACACCCCTCCTCAGGTTTAAGTCCATAAACACCAACCAGGGGTTGGGGAGTGGTGAGAAAGAGGGTATCAACCCAGTGCGCCATGGGTCCTTCCCACCCTCTCCTCCAGGAACTGAGGAGACACCAGGCTGAAGGTGAGGGTTCCTGGGCCCAATCCCTGTGCAGGTGGAACGTGAGCCACTGAAGTGCTGCTCCAGGCCAAGGTCAAGAGGCCCTGGTGACCTAGATGAGGGCTCTCTGGGGAGGGGTGGAGGCCAACATCTCCCACAGCCCATCCCACTCCAGAGCCCCTACCCTGGGATTTTGGCCTAGACACTGCCTGGAAAGGGCCACAAAACATTCCTCTCCCACCTGCCCTCCACAACAGCAGACATGAAGGGGAATCGCTCCCTAAAGCTGGGGCAAAATGAGTCAGGAAGGGCAAGGGGGAGGGAAGGGAGGAAACCAGATCAGGAACAGGAGAGGGGGCCATGATTATATTTCCTTCCATTGCCCTTTATCTGATGGAAACCGCTGCCCCATGTTTGACCACCCCACTTCCCCATCCTCCCCCCACCCCCAAATAAAGGTGAAAAGAGAAGGAGGGTGCAATCTCGGGGATGGGAAGACCAGAGGGACAGGAAGGATTGAAATAGGAAAGAGAGTGAGCTAGGGGGTGTCTAAAGAGCAGGTGGAAGCTGGTGGGGGAGGGATGCTGGGAAAAGGAAAGATGCCGGGATGGGATAAGAAGGATCTAGGCGGCGTGGTAATTTGAGGGTACATGTAAGACCTGATGGGAAGTCTGAAGATTTGGGGGACTCCAAGGATCTGAGAAGCAGAGGTGGGGGTATCCAGTATGGTGGCAGTAGTCTGGGGGTGCCAGCTGGGATCCAGAGATTGGCAGGGACCGCGCCAGTTATGGGGGATGGGCCAAATAACCCGAGGACCGGGCGAAAGGAGAGGTAGCCCGCCCGCCAGGGGCGGGCGGGGATAGGGTGGGGGGGCGCTGCGGCAGCGGCGGGAGCCAGGGAGAGAGGAGGGGCCGGGTGGCTTACCCTGCGGGACCCCGGGGGCCGCGACTCCATGGCCCGGGGTGGCGGACCCGGGCGGGGCACCCGAGCCTGGCCGGGCCGGGCAGGCCGGGGACGCGGCGCTCGTTGCCCGGGTGGCTCGGGGCTGTGCGGCCGGGCCGGCCCGAGAAGGGGAGGCGGTGCCGGCCGGGACCGGAGCCCGCCCCGGAGGCGGGGCCGAGGGCGGGCCGCGGACGGGGGCGGGGCTAGGGAGCCTGAGCAGGGGGAAGGGGGGCTAGGGTGAAAAGAGGAGAGGAGAGGGTGTCCGTATCCGGATACTCGTTCCAGGGTGGTAGACCTTGTCCTGGTGAGGGGCTGCTCGGTCCGGCGATCGGGCATTGACCAGGTGACCTCGGCTTCCTCCACTGAGGATCCTTGCTGGGTCCCTTGTCCCCACCAATCCTAATGGACGGCTCTATTTCTCTAGCTCGGACATTTCTCCTTTCTTCCATCCCTTCCACCCTGGCCCTCGCTCCCTTGTTGACAACCCCTTTTCCGAGCCCCCAGACCCGTGTTCCCTCTGCACACGGCCCCTGTGCCCTTTTTACATGTCACTTCCCTTACTAGGGATGGGAAATCGAGCCCAGGTACCTAGGTGTCAGGCACTGCTCTCTCAGTGATTCCTCTGAAAGGTGGAGCTGGGAGGCGCCCAGAGCAGAAGCGACCTCATACTGGGGACAACGTCCCTAACCTCTTCTTCCTATCTCCTCCCCTCGCCCGCCACCTGCTGGACAGCTAGGTTCCCAAAGAGCTTATGTTTCGTGCACTTGCTGCCCTCTGGCGGTCAAGTAGGAGCAGCACTGGGGGCTCAGGGTCAGGAGGGCAGAGCCGCTCCCTCCCCCAGACACCTCCTCATCCTCTCCGAATAGGTCTTAGGATTCCCGCTCTATCATCTCTGGTTCTCACCCTCTCCCATTCCGTCTAGGACAGAGAGATGAGTGAAGCAGCGGACTGAGTGTAGAGAGAGGCTGTCTTTGGGAGACAATGAGAGACGTCCAAGGGCAGAGGAAAGCATAATACAGGGAAGGGTCTAAGGGGTAGGAACTGCCCCAGTAGGAGAGAGATCTGGAGGTATTGTATTAGTCCAGAATCCTTTAGCCATGAATAATACCACCACCACCACCACCACCACCACCTAATGTTGACTGAGCCCTTGGAATGTGCCAGACTCTGTACTGAGCTCTTTGCATGGATTATCTAATTTAATCTTCACAACCACTATTCAGAATAAGTACTATTATTATCTTCATTTTATAGACGAGGGAACTGAGGTTTAGAGAGGTTAAATAATTTGCCCAAGGTCATAAGCTAGTAAGTGGCTGAACTGGGATTTGAATTTAAACCTGGGCAGCCTGACTCCAAAGCCATGTACTTAACTGCTGCACAGTACTGCCAAAGGTCTGTCTGCAGCTTTTCTGCAGTCCTCACTCCCCTGCAGAATTTGACACTATTGATGCAGCCCGCCACACTCTCTCCCTTGGCTTCTCCAACTCTACAGGCACCAGGCTGCGTCCCTACCCCCCTCCAGTGGCTCCCCCACATCCTTTGCTGGAGCCTCCTCCTATTCCTACTACCTAATTCTGCTTATTCCAAAAGGCTGAGTCTTGGCCTTTCTGTCTCTGGTCCTCTCTTAAATAAAAATAATAGCGATGACATAATAATAATCATAGCCGCCAACACCAGACATCCACTTTGTGCTAGCTATTCTGATTATGTAATACGATTCTCGCAACAGCCTTGTGAGTCGGTACTATTACTATCTGGTAAAATTCGGGTTTAGAGTAGTGAAGCCATTTGCCTAAGGTCACACAGCCAGTGCTCTCGGAATGTCAATTCAAATCCTGCCAGTCAGATGCCAGAGCTGGTGCTGCTCAACACCCTGCCGCACTCTCCGGGCTTATCAGGGCTCATGGTTTTAAATAGCTAGTCCTCACCAGAGGCAGTCGAGCCATGAACCCTGGGGGAGTGAGAAACCCTGAACTACCCATGCGAATTGCATGGCTTTGTGACCTTGGGCAAGTCACTTAACCTCTCTAGGTCTGTGTTTCCTCATCTACAAAATGGGGGAAATGATGAGAGACCTAAGGGCAAGCGTCAATGAGGTGTGTAGATGGGGGAAGTATTCCCAGCACCTTCTGCTCCAGTGGAACTGAATCAATTGGACCCCCTCAAGTGCTCTTTTCTAGCTCTTATTCATGCTATTTGATTCAGTCTGGAATGTTCTCTAAGGCCCCTTTTAAAATCCTACGAATAATTCTTCAAAGCCCAAATCCTATGTCACCTGCTCCCGGTTGAATCCCTTTTTCCTCTGTTCTCCTTTTCCTGCTCAGCTCTGGTTGGTCCCTTAGGCACCACCTCATTCAGCAAGTCTTTCCTGACACCCCTTTGGACTCCCATACAAGCTAAATGCCTCTGACGCAGCTCTTTTCACCCTACAGGGTAACTGTTAACTTGTTATCTTTCCTACTAAACATGAGCTCCCCAGGGGCACAGGCTGAGTCCTGTGTCCCTGACACCTGGTACAGTGCCCAGCACATAGTAGGTGCTCAAAAAATTTTTTTGTTCACTTGAACCATCATTGGTTTCTCTGTCACAATATTTATAACTCTGCCTCTGTTTTGCGTTCTAGATTGCTGCATACATTTCTGTATTTCTCCCCTGAATAGAAGCTCCTTCCAGACTGGACCGTATCAGCAGTGCCCGGGGGGCTCAGTCGGTTAAGCATCGGATTCTTGGTTTCAGCTCAGCTCATGATCTCGCGGGTTCGTAAATTTGAGCCCCGCATCGGGCTCTCCAGCTGTGAGCACGGAGCCCACTTGGGATCCTCTATTCCCCTCTGTCTCTGCCCCTCCTCTGCTTGTGCTCTCTCTCTCTCTCTCAAAAGTAAACATTAAAAAAAACAAAAACAAAAACCCACAAACTCTTAAAATTGAACCGTATTGTGTTTACCTTCACGTCTCTATTTTATCTAAAACAGTGCCTTGCTTATTATAGTCAGTATTCCATTTTCTCATCTGTAAAATGGGTTAAACAATAGCTACCCTATAGGGTTGCTATAAAGACTAAGATATGAAGGGTACTTTGTAAACTTCAGAATGTAGTGCAGATGTTGGTTTGGATTCTTTGGGAGGAGTTTGGAGGAAGCAGCAGTTGTATAAAGAGAACTCCATTTGGAATCAGTTGCTACGGGTTCAAATCATACCTTAGGCACATACTATGTCAACGTAGATAAATTACTAATCCCTCCCGAGCGAAACAGGAATAACAACGTCTACTTTGTTGGGTTGAGGTGAAGAGAAATGAGATCAGGTATAGAAACATCTATGGCAGTGCCTGCTGCATGGTTGATACTCAGTAGACGTTTTGCAGCTGAATATGGTTTGATGGTGGGTTATTTGCGTGGACTAAAGCTGACTTCCCCTGAACCTTTAGCTCTAGCCCACTTTCTAGGACCCAAATTCCAACTGTCTGCTGGACGTTTTTGGCTCAATGTCCCACTGGTTCACCAACTCACCATGTCCTAAAGTGAGCTTCACAGCTTCACCCCAGACCAGCTTCTTCCTCTAAACCCCGTCCTCTGTTGGGGCGCCTGGGTGGCTCAGTCGGTTAAGCGGCCGACTTCAGCTCGGGTCATGATCTCGCGGTCCGTGAGTTCGAGCCCGGCGTCGGGCTCTGTGCTGACAGCTCAGAGCCTGGAGCCTGTTTCAGATTCTGTGTCTCCCTCTCTCTGACCCTCCCCCGTTCATGCTTTGTCTCTCTCTGTCTCAAAAATAAATAAACGTTAAAAAAAAAAAAATTAAAAAAATAAATAAATAAAATAAAATAAACCCCTGCCTCTGTCGAGGTGACTTCTCCCTCCTAGCCACAGATGTTTGAATCTTGGAGTCAGTCTTGACTCATCCTCTCTCTTCTCCCCTATCCCCAAATATCAGTTGGTCACCATGCCCTAGGAATATTTCCTTGGAAACAAACCCCTTGCCCTTCCCCCTTCCTATATACTCACACTGCCACTACCACTGGCCCGGTGTGGCCTTCCAGGCTGCCTTTCAGGCCCACCTTGGTGGGACAGCCTCCTCCAACCTCTGCTCCCTTTCATCCAGCTGTCCCAATCACCTTCCTCAAACACTGCTCTGACAAAGTCATTTTGCTGCTTAACAATGGATAATGGCTCCCTATTTCATACTGTATTAAATCCAGACAACTTTTCCAGGCCTCTAAGCCCTACCCCACTGATCCTCCCCACCCAACTGTGGGTTCCAGAGAGCTAGAATTTACAAACAGGCAGGCTTGTGACCCTGCTTATTCCTTCCTTCTGGATTCGGCACCCGTCACCCCTCCCACCTCCCTGTAATCACTATCACCCATCTGGGTCTCACTGCTTCTCTAGATGGTGGAGTCAGTGAGATGATTCATATAAAACATGTAGCACAGGGTCTGGCTCAGCAAATGGGAGCTATTATTGTTATTGCTGCTAATAGTATACCAGATAGCCAACAACGCTTGTAACTGACTAGAGACTAGAAGTCCGGGGAGATGGGGTCCTAAGGAAAGATAAGGAAGTAGATAGGAGAATCAGGGAGGGGTGAGTCAGAGTGAAGGAAGGAGCTGGGGTCTCAGGAGGGTAGGGTGGGCAGGCAGGCTGCTACTCACAGTGTTGTAGTTGCCGAAGAGGCCCAGGGTGGGGGCTGGCTCCAGTGGGAAGGGCAGGATCTGCTTGAGGTCCAGTGGGGGCTGCATGATGGGGGGCTGCCGAAGCAGAGGGAGGGGCCCTGCCCGGCTCAGGCTGCCTGAAGGGCAGAGAAAACATTACGTGGGGCAGGAAGATTGAAGCTTGGGAGCCCCACCCAAACCTGTCTGTCCCACTCCCCGGCTGGGGCCCCCACACTCAGAAGTGTGACCCCCATGCGCACACACACTTCCCCTGCTTGCTAGCTCCGGAGCAATGGAGCACGGTGCCCTGTGGGCCCAGGGGAGAGTGCACACCAGCCCTTCCCTTCTGGGTGTTTTTCACTTCCCCCTTCTCCAGCCTCCCTCCCCCAAGACCTTTAGGCATTTTACAAACCCAGGAAGAGGACAGACCTTCTCTGCTGGATCAGCAGGACTCAGGGAGCCCCACGGCTCTGGCCACTCCCTTCTTCTGGTTTTGTTTTTCCCCAAGGAATCCCAAAGGCGAGGTCTCACCCCAGGGGGGACAGGGTCAGGTGGGTGATTCCTCCCACTGCCCAGAGGGGAATGTTGAGGTCTCGATTTGGAGGAGGGCCGCTGAGTCTCTCGGGCTGCCCAAAGAGCTGTGATCTGTCCTGGCTGTTCTTAGTTAATTGTTGACATCTCTGGGGGTAGGTGATAAGTGAGTGGCGTTTGCCCTGGGAGGTGGACTGCCTGGGCCCATTCTCAGAGCCCCTTCTCCCAACCTTCCTGTCTCCCCCCAAACCCCCTTGTCTCCCTGAGAGTGTTCAGCTCCAGCACCGCAGGAGGAACCGCCACCCGGGCCTCTGGAAGGGGAATGCCTGGGTCTGACCCCAAGGGGAAATGAAAGTCCAGGCCAGCCACTCCACTACCCACCCTCCCCTGAAACTTTTTCTCCTCCCCTCAGAGCCATGGGAGGAACCTTGCCAGGCTCCAGTGGGAGGAGGCCAAAGGCCCTGAGGACCCCTCTGGGCTTCCGCTAGCCCAGCTCCCTTCTGTGACCTCGCCGTCCACCAGTCAGGGAATCCTGGCTGCCCTTCCCTGCTCTAACAACCCCCTGCCAGCAACAGGGGATCCCAGGAACAAAGGCAAAGCCAGGAGGCTGCAAGTTTGGCCCCGTCCTCCCTTGACCTTACTGGGGCAGAGGGTACCCCAGGATCCTTCCCTGCTCCCTCCACAGAGACTGCCCCTTTGCATACCTTCAGTTTCTGGTGCCTGCTGCCCCCAGGCAGTGGCCTGGCCCCGGCCCCCCAGGGGCCTGGGCCTGACAGCGTCCCCTTCCCTTGGTTCTGCCCCCAGCCCCCTCCCTTGCCAGCCCCCTCCCCCCCAAGTCCAGTCAGTAGAATCAGCCAATCAGAGTCCTGGAAAAGTGGGGCAGAGGGGAGGGCGGGGGAGCAGGGATTAGGGAATTGGAGGCGAGAGGGAGGGGGTGGGGAGGGCTCAGGCACAGCTGGGGGCAGGGAGCTGGTCCAGAAAGGTCTGGAGGGGTCTGGCTCTTCTGCCAGGGTGGGTGGCCAGGGTCCCTGAGGTCAAGGCTGCTGGGAGCTTGGGCTCTAGAGGGCTAAGGGTTTGAAGGAAAGGGCAGGATGCTTGGCTTTGGCTCTTGGGCAGCTGGAGGTCTGTACACCCTGTGTCCATTCCCTCCTCTGCCATCTCAGAGTTAAGATGGGGTAGGGGGAGAGCAGAGAGAGAGAGAGAGAGAGAGAGAAGAGACAGACAAAAGTGAGTGAGAGAGAATGGGGAAAAAATGACAGAAGCCGGAGTAAGTGATTGAGAAAAGGGACAGAGATACTGACAGAGAAAAGAATAGTGAACAATGGAGAGATGGAAGACAGTGAAATGAGAGAGAAAAAAAAGAGACTGCAGAAAAGCTGGACACAGAGCTAGACCCCAGGGTGGAAAGACCGACAGAGAGCAGAGAGCAAGAAAGGGAGAGAGAAGAGAGGGACAGATGGTTTGAGGGGCAGTTTGACCACCTCCCCTTCCTGGTCTGTCCCCTCAGGACTCCTCCCCCCATGCACAACACCCCCCCTCCACCCCAAGCCTGGCACACCAGACCAGGGCAGCCTTAACGAGCCCCGGGCAGCATCAGGAATGGTGAGAGAAACCTGAGCGCTCCCAGAGTCCCCGGCACCCAGCACCCACCCCTAGCAGCTGGTTTGGGGCTGGCACTTGCCCCGCCCCAGAGCAGCCCAGCTCCTTGACCCTTTTCCCAGCTCTAAATTCTCTTAAGCCCCCATCCCTCAAGCCCCCATCTCAGAAGAGACAGATGAGTTCTGGAAAAGGGAATAGAAGAAAATACGTATTGTGGAGCCGCTATGTGCCAGGTAATGAGTTCTGAGTATTATCACATTTAATCTCTGAGGCAGCTATGATTCTATGGGGGTAGCTGATACCATTTTTCCCACTTGACGTGCGAGGAAACTGAGGCTCAGAGGAGTTAAAAACTTTGGCTCATGTCACATAGCCTGTAAGTATCAGAGCTGGGAGCTAAATCAAAATCTGCTGCAAATTCTTTCACTGCTACATAACCCCCGAGGACTCTAGTGTCACTCAGAAGGGATGGAGGTCCCAGCACAGACTTCCATCTTGTTCAAGGAGAGGAAGGTCCCTGCATCTTCCTGGGGTTGGAGGAAAACAAACAGCAGTGATTCAGTGCCCTATGGCCAGCAACTCCTCTCCTCCAGGACAAGAACCCAGGAGGGAAAGGGGTGGGGGGGAAGGGGGAGGGAGGATGGAGTGAGGCAAGGAAGCAAGGTGGGTAACTGGACATTCGTGTGTCTCCCCATTTTTGGGTCTACTGAGCTATGAGACGAGGAGAGGGGCAGAATGGCAGCTCACGGGCCGAGTGGGCAGAAGCAGAGCTCTCTCGTTTCAGGTAAGCCCAAGCCTCAGTCCCCTCTCCCTTTTTCTCAGAATACTAATAGTTGCCACTTGTTTTTTTAACGTTTATTTTTGAGAGACAGAGAGAGACAGAGCGTGAGCGGGGGAGGGGCAGAGAGAGAGGGAGACACAGAATTCGAAGCAGGTTCCAGGCTCTGAGCTGTCAGCACAGAGCCCACGAACCGAGAGATTATGACCTGAGCCAAAGTCGGACGCTTACCCGACTGAGCCACCCGGGCGCTCCATAATAGTTGCCACTTTTTGAAGGCTCTTTACGTGTCAGTCACTGGACCTACACCGTCTCCTTGAGGTTGTCTCCACTGCTCGGAAGCTGGGGAACTAGCTCATTTGGCAAATGAGAACAATAGTACTGCCTCAAGGAGTTGTGGAGAGGATTGAATCTATGTAAATTGCTGGCATACCACAAAGGGAGCTAAATAAATGTTTGTTAAATGAACGAGTCCTCATCTTATCAATGAGGACAATCAGCTTTGAGAGGGGGAATTACTTGACCAAGGTCACACAGCTAGTGAGGGATGTGAACCTGTCTGTCTGGCTCCAGAGACAGGGTTTTCAAGCACTACACTTTTGTAGGTAGACTAGGGATGGGGTATTGGAGGGAAAGGCAGGTACATAGTAAGGTCTGGGGAAGCAGGAAATCCAGGGCTTCTGACATCCGACTAGGTGAGGTCTTCAGGCAGGTTTGGAGGGGGTAGGAGATCGAACTGGCGTGCGTGCGTGTGTGTGTGTACACATGCATGCACGTGTTCTTGCATGGCACACAAGTCAGGCAGGGCAGGGAGGAGTTGGGGCCTGGCTGGGGCAGGCCACTCCAGAGGGAAGCTCATTAGAGTAATTACCTCCAGCAGATAGAGCCCCACCCAGCTCTGTGGGGGAATTGCCAAATGCTTTATTAAAGACAGTTCCCAATGCACTTTAGAGGGGATGAACTCTCAGACCCTTGGATGGATGTCCATCTGGCTCTTTCTAGGTCCTACCTAGCCCTAGGCCCTTTGATCCCGCTCACACCGAGCCACAACCAAGCCACATCCAACTCCTTCCATCCCACTGAAGTCTGGTCTTTTTCTTCCTCCCTTTCCCAGAAATTTTGGCCAGGTCAGAGTCTCAGCCCCTTGGCTGTCTTAGGTCAGGTCTGGGGCCTCGAGCCCTTGTAGTAAAGAATGGGAGTGTCTGCCTTGAGCTAGCTCAGGGAGGGGTCCTGTCTGGTAAGAACAGGAGCCAGGAGAGGTGTTAGGGTAGGGCTGTGGGTTAGTGCTGGTCTCGGAGGTTGGGCCAGGCTGAGAGTGAGATGAGATATATGGTTGGCGTTAGGGTTGCAAGTTGTATTAGGGCCTTAACCCCAGGTGGTGAAAAGCCTGGATCAGCACTGGGTTAAGATGGGGGAATTAGACTCTGGAGCCAAGGGAGGAACTGGATTGGAGACTGGACCGGGATCTCATCTCTAATCTATCTCTTTTTCTCTTCAGGCCTTTTGGCCTCTTCCTCCCCAGCAGTGCCTGAAACTGGGGAATGAGGGGAGAGCCTTGAACTCCTGCGTCCTGGGTTCTTGACCAAATCCCATGTTTCTGTTCCTTTCTGCCTTGATTTCCCTCATCTGGACAGGAGGCAGGTTGAGGGCTGGAAAGGCTTTGAAGTCAAAGATTAAAGGAACAAGGGGATGATTATGAACAACTACTTAAAACATCATCCTTAATAACCCCAGGGTGGATGTAGGCGGGGACGGGGCCTAAAGGGAGGAGGTGGCCAGGAAGGGAAGAGAGGGAAGATCCCTGGGAAATCTTCCCAACCTGACAGGACAAGGCCTTCTTCAATGCCCCCTCTCCCTATGGGACCCAATTGGAGAGGACAGTAAGAAAGGCCCAGAACAAGGAACGGAGCCCAGAACCACCATCTGCTTAAACCTGGGCCCACAGTGTAGATCTTAAGCAGGTAGGCCAGGCCCCACCTGCTGGTCAGGGTCACCACGTACATGGACTCAATGGGCCTCAGTATTTGGAAGCTGAAAGCCTACAGGGCATGGCCCTGGGCGGGGGGTGGGGGGAGGGGGGTGGGCAAGGCCTGAGCCCTGGCTGGCAGTTTCCTCCCTCTCTCCTTTCCTCACAGAGGGCTAACGTGCGCGTGTGGGCCAGCAGGCTTCCCGCCCCTCTGTAGGTGGGCACAAGGAGGGAGTTAACTACAGTGTCCTGTCCCACATCAGGCAGATGTGGTGGGGGTCCAGTTGGCAGACCCGGGCATTTTTCCTGTGGTGGGGTCTTGGTCAGGCTTGAGCAGGTCTCGGAGGTCGTCTTTAGAGCCCGCTGACCAGGGGAAGGGTGGCTCACACTGGTTTATTCTGGAAAAGCACGATGCTCCCTCTGGGGCCCGTGCCCAGGGTGGAGCCTGCGTCCAGGGTGGGGCCAACATGCAGGGATTGCACACGTTGGAAGAATGTGGGGCCTGTGCTTTGGGGACCTGAGTCCCAGATGTGATGGTGAGGGTCACTTTAGGCTGGGGATAGTCTTCATAGTTGGGTGGGGAGTCTCTTTGCTGGAGATACTCATGGGAAGGAAGCAGGCACCAGTCATTCACGCCTCTGTTCCCTCATTCACTGAAGAGGTATAGTGGAGTGTTAGGTGGAGCGGGCAGACATAACATGGTGAAGGAGTGAGGAGGTACAGGAGGAGGAGAGAAAGAGAGGGAGGAAGGAGGGCAGAAGGGGAGAAAGACCACTAGTGGGAAGTCAACAGGGATCAGACCAAAGAAGGGAAGCCAAAGAGCAAACTGCAGAGGGACCCAGCAGAGCCCGGGCAAGCCCTCCATTGGGAGGCAGGGAGACCACAGGTGTCTGGGCCCGGTTGTGGGGGGGCATCTCCCACCATAAACAGGGCCCAGGAACCGGCCCAACCAGGGCAGAGGTCAGAGGTCAGAGGACACAGCAGGCCGGCCTAGTATTGTGGAGGCAGGGGCCTGGAGCCCCTGGAGCTGAGGAGGAGTCCAGACGCACAGCTAGTCCCTCTCCTCCCCCACCCAGGGGCTCCCTCGCGATGTAGGTCATGAGGATGGGGTGGCTGTGGCTGAAGGGTTGTCAGAGTCCCGCGGGGGCTCCCCTCCCCCATCCTTACTCTCTCCATTGCCCCTTGTTTCCTGGCGCCCCTGGCCCAAGGCAGGGGTGGGGGTGGGGGAAGAAAGAAGAAGGAAGCTGGGAAGGAAGGGCCCAGGCAGCCAGAGCAAGGAGAGAGCGGGGCAGGTCCCGGCGTGTTGGGGCAGGATGGCTGCGGAGACAGGATCCGAGCCGCAGGGGCCCCGGGAAGGACAGTTTCCCACCCCTGCTTCTACCCAGCCCCCTTATCTCCAGCCCTCAGGTTCCCACCTCCCACCACACACACCTCGAAGCTACACCCACCATCTTCTCCCCGCCCGCCCCCCACTTCCTCCTTTCCCTCTTATCCTGGGCCCAGAAGGATATCGGAGTGTCTGAGCTAAGGGTGGGGGAGGGAGAGTGTGTGCGGGGACGGGTCAGAACCTTTCCCTCAACTCCACTAGGCCAGGACCAGCCCTCTCCCCCAGCCTCTCGTAGACCGTCATATAATATTCATGAGCCTCATGAATACGCAATATCCTCATTATGGGGCGGGGGTCTCACTCGGCTCTGCTCTCTCCTTCACCACTCCCTAAATTACCCGGAGAGACGGCAGCGTGGGGAAGAGGGGAAGAGGGGACCCCCAGATGTGGAGCCAGATGAAGGGGGAGGGGGAACCGGTCGCTGACGGGCGGCCGCAGTCACCGCGGTGCCGGGAGGTTGGGGGGGTGACCTACTGAGAGGGACCCAGGAGCCCGGAGCCCAGAGCCGCAGAGCCCACTCACCGAGGATCATGCTGGGGACCCAGGCGCCCGGGGTTCCGCGTCGCTCTGTCCCGGGGGCCGTTCTGGCCGGGCTGGGGGTACAGGGGGAGGAGTCGGGGGAGGAGCAGAGGCCGGCCCAGGCGGAGCGGGGGCGGAGCCCGCAGCAGGTGAAGACGGGAGGAGGGGGAACCCGGGCACCCTGGGCTCCATGAGGGGGCGTCTTGACGGTTCCTCGCCCCTTCCTCTCCTACTGGCTGCCCCTGGGCCTCCTGGATTTACCGTGTCACTGCAACCAGGGCCGGGGGAACAAGACATCTACAAGACGGTGTGAGGTGATGGAGGAAGCTGGGAACTAAGATGCCTGGGTTCCCGGGAAGGGCTGAGTCTGAGGGCAGGAAGTCTGGTCGTAGGCTGATATAGGGTGGGGGATGCCTCAGTCCTCTGGGGAGGGATGGAGCCTGGGATGGGTGTGACACCTGGGTCCTCTCCGGAGTGACAGGCTGGGCAGGGTCGGGGTGGGGGGAGTGCAGAGAATGTTAAGGTCCTTTGTTTCTTTGACTTTGGAGCAGGATGCCTGGGGGCTGGGTTTCAGGGATGAAATGTGGGGCTGAAGATGGGTCCCAGGTTGATCTCTGGCTGGGGTTCAAATGCCTAGGTCCTCAGGGAAGGTCTGCATGAAGAGAGTTGCAATCAATGCAAAGAGGTGGAAAAAGAAGCTTGCCACTGAGATGATTTATTAGGGCAATCAGAAGATGATAGAGGATCCAGAATTGAGGCTCAACCCTGTAGAGAGGACCTGAATTGGGGTGGGGATGGGAGCACCCATCAGGCATCAGGGTCTGAACCCAAGGCATTCACCAAGGTGAGTGTGGATTGTAGAGGACTAGTGTGTGTGGTGAGGTGGAGGGGAGGATGGAGAATAGGGACGAATGTATGGGCTGGGGAGTGTCGGGGGGGGGGGGGAGTACAGGACACTGGATGTATTTTAAGGACCATCAGGGGACTCGATTAGAGGTGGGCAACTGGGACCCCAGCATGAGGCTGGAGTCTGGGAGTCTGTGAAGTGTCTGGAGAAGATGCAGCTGCCACAGCCTGGACCTGTCTGTACCTGCCCCTAGAGGGAGGGCGGCAGGAGGACTTCCCAGAATGCCACACGGCCAGCTTCTGGCCAGCCCCCGCGCCAGAGGGAAAGGAGGTGTAACTGGGAAGTAGAACGCTTGGGATATAAGGAGGATGGAGGCAGGGAGGAAGAGGTTGGTAGAAGGGTGTTGAGACTGGAGTCTTGGAACAGTCAGCGAAGGGGACTGGGGACTGGCATTCCTGGGTTCAGCAGGGGAGTTGGGACTAGATGGCTAATTAAGGTACGAGAACTTCAAATTCCTGATTCTGAGCTTCAGCAGTCTCTTGCCTTTACCCCACTGATCTGGTTTGACAGAAAGATGTTCCAGCTCAAGGGCAAGAGAATGCTGGGGATTCCAATGCCTTGGTCTTGTTCTGATCCAGAGGCCCAGAGATGTCAGGGGACTGTGGCCTTGCTGCCCAACTGTGGCCTTGGGGGAGAATGTAGGGTCTCTGAGCCAATCAGAGGAGGTCTTGTTACTCCAGCTCCAACCTGCCACCATGTTGTTCAACTCTAGTGTCACAAAGCCTGCTTCTCCCCAGGTCCTGTTATCTAGCCTCCCCCCACCCCACCCCTCACACCTTTCCTTTTCTCTTCCCATTTTCTCCTCCTTGGTGAACTCAGAAAAAAACAGAGTCAGCATCAGGTGTGGTTGATTGGTGATACAGACCCCTTTGCCCTCTGATTTGTCCACCATCCCATGCTGTCTCCAGGGACTCTGAGTTAGGGAGGTCACAGAAGAGACCTCTCAGAAGAGGGGTTGCTTAGCTTACCAAGGTGAGGCAGCTGGCTGGAGGGCGGGGTGACCTTGCAGGCAGCTGGGGGTGGGGGCAGTGTGCGGGGTGAATTCATTATTGATGAGCCCTGCACCCCGGGCTACTAATGAGCCCAGGCTGGTTGCTCTAATTGATGTCAAGAAACTTGAGACCCCCAGATCAGCTTCCCGCCTGCCAGCTGCCTCTCCTGAGTCCCCTCCCCCTCCCTGTACCCCCAGCTGCTGTTCCCTTCCCAGGGCCTCCTTTCCATCGACACACAAACAGATAAGGATAGGGCTCAGGCCTCCTAGCCCCCTACCCTCATGTCCCTCTGGATCACTCAAGTCTCAGGATGAGGGGCAGACATTCTCTGGAAGGGCTGGGAGCTTTGGAAGGGAAACAGACCAGAGCCTGAGAATTACAGTTCAGGGGCAGAAAGCCTGGTGCTAGATTACAACTGCGGCATTTCTGAGCCCAAGGAATTCTTTCCTTACGTTGTGCACCCTCACGAGAGACCTTGTCACTCTCTGAGACTCAAAGGTACAGGCACTACACAGACACACCCATGACCCAGCTGAGTGGTCACAGTTCACTTCCCCTCCTCATTTCCTCCTGCTGATGGTGTAAGAAATCTCAGATCTGCCCCCTGGAATTTGGATGATGCCAATCCCAGCCCTCCGCCAAGAAGGGGAGTATGAGATTTCCTTCCTTGAGAATTCCCAGTGTCTTGTTATGCTTCAGCTGCAATCCTTGGAAATACTGGGTAGCTCTTGGCCTCACTAGGTCTCTTCCTCCTTATCAGTCCCTCTTCATTTATGGGTTCTGGGAAGAAGTTCTAGGGTACAGAATTATCAAGAAGTCACGGATTAGAGTGTGCAGCAGCCTTGGTCTCCCAGGAGAGATATTTTTAAGGTGACGTAGGCACTGCTAGGCAGGAGCTTAAGTTAAAAAGAATAACCCCGGCGATGGGGAAAGAGAACGAGATGGACTTCACGCACTCTCCATCCCCCAAATTCCCACAAATTTGTGGCTATGCTGCCCTCTGGTGGCTGAATTCTGGTCTAGCATGACATGGACATCTGCCTCCGATAATCCATTAGAATTTCTTCACCCCTCTCCTTCCTCTTGTGGCACATTAGGACAGTCCTTGAAAAGACAGAGGACCCTGAGGGGCTCCCTTACTTTGATTTCTCTTCAAAGACCTAAACCATGTTGGTTAAGAATGAGGGCTTTCACAGTCAGACAAGGCTAAATTCGACTATGCTCTCGCACTCACTGGGTGACCTTGGGAAAGTTATATAACCTCTCTGGACCTCAATTTTCCCTCATGTAAATGGGGTTAATTGTACCCACTTCACAGGATTATGGATAGAGAAACGAAATGAGATAAGGTATGCAAACTATTTAACACCCTCTCTACCTACCAGTATACAATAAGCAGTGAAAGCAAAACAAAACAAAACAAAACAAAAACCTCACTGGCTTTCTTCTGATTTAGTTTTGTGGCTTTTTCTCTCAAGCCATTTCATTATTCTGATTTAGGGAAGCCCAGGTGAGCATTCTGGACCATCGTCCTCCACCTTCAACTTGGACCTCCCCCTTTGCACTCTTCCCTAGTGCTCAAACCCAAAAAGAAGGAATTCTTTCCCTTCTCTCCGGGAGGCCCTGGGAACCAGATCTGGTGGAGCTGGGTGACGGGCAGAGGAGTCAAGTCCTCCATTCACCCATTCCATCATCACATCATCTCTTTCACCTGAGAGAAGGGAACCCAAAAAGTGGTTCTATAGTTCCTGGGGGTCATACTCCTGGCTCCCAGTGGAAAAAAGCTGTGAAAAACAGACATTTCCTATCCACTGAGCCATCTGGTTCCAGGATGGGCTTGGAAAGAGTGGGGTAGGACACAAATTCCGGCTCTGGTCAGTGGGGGCACCGGGCCGGGTTTATTGCACTTGCAACAGAGTTTAAATAAGTCCCGGATGTCCGGAGCTGAGGTGAGGGGGGGTTGGGCAGGGAGAGAAGGGGCAGCGTCAGTGCAGCTGGTGGGCAGAACCCAAATCCTGCAGGCCCAGGACAGTGGGCTCCCCTTTTTCTGGGGGACTGGGAGGGCCTGCGTCTGGCCAGGCTGAGGTTCCAGATCTGTTGCCATCATGGCCCCTTCAGGGTCCTGGGCAATTCCTGACTTCTTCTGAGTCAGAGGTGGATTGGGCCTCCAGGCCCAGGTCTGGAACAGGCTCAAATGTAGTCCTGGATCGGCTTGGTTAGGTTCCCAATGTCTGAGTCTGAGTCCCAGATCAACCCCAGGCCCCAGGTTCGATCTGGCCCCATTAAAGTTCTGAGTCCCCTTGGAGCTGGTTCTGAGCCAGCATCGATCCTCGTTTGGGATCTGTCCTGAGCTGGGCCTGGGGCACCATCCACGGTTAGTGTTTCCTTGTCGGCCCACCGGGGTGGGGGCTGTCCAGAGCTTCCAGGTCTCACTCCCCAGGTTCCAGGTTCTTAGCTGGGGGGCTTCCTGTGGATCTCTGGCAAGGCTGAGAATAGATCTTTGCAGGCTGGAGCTGGACAGTAAGTCCTGGTGGCACATCTGGCCCAGATAACTGGGACTGGATTCCCCAGGTCTGGTTCCAAGTTGTTTTCAGGAAACTCTCTCCAAAATGCAAAAGCTGCAGGGAGGCTGGGGCCTCTATCCCTGGATCTGAGTTCCCCTCTCCATGAGGAGGGCATGTGTAAACGAGGGTCCTTCACAGTGCATGGGGGGAGGGGATCCCCAGCTCCTCACCTCCCGGCTCTGGCCCTTCAAGTATGTCTCTGGGCTGGGGAGAGGAGCTTCTCCCTGGCCCTCAGCACCTTCAGGAAGCGCCCAGCCCCCTCCCTGTCAGTAGACTGAGGGTGGGGGGACTGGGCCTTGAGTCTTGGGAGTCTGGGACTGGGAGGAGTCAGGCATCAGAGGTGGCTGGTGGCTTGAGTTGAGCTTTTTCCATGGCGGTGCCGTATGGGAGGGAGCGTTTGAAGAATCCGAGCTAATGAGAGGGGGGAAGAAGGGAGAGTTTAGATATTCTGGCTTCCATTTCTCCCCAGATCTTATCCTAAGCAGAAATGAAGATGATTCTAGTGCTTCTAATCTCCCCATCTTGGGAAAGTGGCCTAAATTCCTGGCTGTTAAGACTCCCTCTCCAGGGGTGCCTGGGTGGCTCAGTCAGTTAAGTGTCCGACTTTTTTTTTTTTTAGTTTGAGAGAGAGAGGTCACAAGTGAGCAAGGGGCAAAGAAAGAGAGAAGCAGGACTCACGGGGGCTCGAGCTCACCCAGTGTGGGACTGGAACTCATGAACTGTGAGATCACGACGTGAGCCGAAGTTGGATGCTTAATGACCGAGCCACCCAGGTGCCCCAAATGTCCGACTCTTGATTTTGGCTCAGGTCATGATCTCACAGTTTGTGAGTTCGAGCCCCGCACTGGGTTCCATGTTGACAGTGTGTACGGCTTGGGATTCTCTCTCTTCTTCTCTCTGGCCCTCCCCCATGCGCGTGTGCACTCTCTCCCTCTCTCTTTCTCAAAATAAATAAATAAGTAAACATTAAGAAAAAAAAAAAAAAGACTATCTCTCCAGTAGGTCCAATGGGCCAGGAGGGCTAATGCTGGGAGTGCTTTTGGTATACAGGGTTCGTTCATCAGTGCTGTGAAATTGCCCCCAGTTAGGCCAGAGCTGGCGAATAGTTTTGAATTCAAGATCCAAGTCTGACTGCTTAATAGTAGCTGCCTCTTGAGAAGGATTCTAAGGCCACTTCTAGGGTATAGTCAAGTGGTGATGGCTGCCATTAGTTTTTGTAGGAAGTGATATCACAAATGCCACATATTTGCCACTTGTGAGTAACATTGCTTTTTTAAGTCCAGGCAAGCTTAGCAGCTTGGGTCAAGAGACTCTTTCTGAGCTAGCGGTTTAGAAGGGAAGGATCCGACAGGCAGGGTCAGGATGGCATGCCTGTGGCCAGGGCAGAGGTAGGGGCACGTGGCTGGAGAACTGGTCTGGAGATAGATGCTTGGGACTACGTTGGGTTAAGGGCAGAACCTGACGAAAGGGCGGCCAAGTCACGGGTAGGATGTGGCTGACCTTGTAGAGGATGTAGATGAGCAGACCTAGGAGCAGGAGGCCAATGAGGATGGCTAGGATAATGATCCACAATGGGACACCGTGGCTGCCTTCTGCCTTGGTCCACTGCACAGCCGTGGCCACCTAGGAAGCAAGTCAGGAGAGGTCACTGAAGGGTCCTTAGTTCTCCCCACCCTACGCTTGGCTGCCACTTGCCATCGGACCAAGACCCACCTCTTACCTCCCATGTTGGCCTAACGCAATTCTGGACGTTATAAAGTTTAAATTCCTCAAAGGTGCGTCATTGTCTCTTACTTTTGGGTCTTCACCCCTGCTGACTCCCCTCCCCAGAGAATATACCTTTCCTGACTAATTAGCTTGGTAGTTCCTGTTTATTCTTCAGGTCTCGGCTGAAACATCACTTCCTCCAGGAAGCCTTTCCTGACCCTGCAAGACTGCGTTTCACTGTCCCCGTGATGTGTTCCCTTAAATATCCTGGCACTTGTCACACTGTGTTCTCATTGCCCACTCGACTGTGAACTCCAGGAGTGAAGATACTCTGTCCATCTTGCTAATCGTTATATCTCCAGGATCCAGCCCAGGCTCTGGCACCTAGTAATGCTCAATAAACATATTTTACAATAACGAGGCCGGCCCCCACCCACGTCCCTGTTTTAGTGCCAGGCCCAGTACTCCAAGCCCTGGTGTCCTTGGCCCAGACCTCTGGCCCAGGTTCACCTGAAGTTCCTTTCGGGGAAGCTGCTGAGGCAGGATTCGGTAAGGCATCTTCAGGGCTTCATACACGGCTTCACACTGCAGGCTGAATGGCTGGTGCTCCCGCTGTGGGTGGGGACAAGGTGTTCAGGGAAGCCCCCCTTAGGATCTAGAGGACACAGGGGCTTCCCCATGATCTGGCTCAGGTTGTGATCTTTCCTATTTTGGACCCATTCTCTCCTGAATATCTGTGTTCCTTATATGAGATAACAGATGTGTAATTAAATAGGTGTAACTAAATAATGTATAATTAGATGATGCCATGTTCAATAAAAAGGTTTTTTGAGGGGTGCCTGGGTGGCTCAGTTGGTTGAGTGTCTGGCTTTGGCTCAGGTCATGATCTCACGGTTTGTGGGTTTGAGCCCTGCTTTGGGCTCTGTGCTGACAGCTCAGAGCTTGGAGCCTGTTTTGGATTCTGTGTCTCCCTCTCTCTCTGCTCCTCCCCCACTCATGCTCTGTCTCTTTCTCTGTCTCACTTTCAAAAATAAATAAACATTAAAAAAAAATATATATATATTTTAAAGTTTTTTGAATCATTGATAGGGTTAAGCAGCCAGGACACTGCCTGGCCCACAGCGTTTGCTCAGTAAATAACTGCTCTTTACTATTCCTACATCTGCTTGCCTCTCCACTATGGATTCATCTTCCATCTCTGTTGTTTTTAAAATTCTCTGCATGCTGGTCTCTCTCCAGTTCTCCCTCCTCTGAACGGGCCCAGAAAGGGAAGCTGTCACTCCCAGTGTGGCCACCAGGTGGCACAAAGGACACACAGCCCAGTCTAAAGGAGGGTGAGGGATGGGAGTGGGAGTGCCTGGGTCCCATTCACCAAAGGAGTTGGCTTAAGCACTAGGGAAAGGGAGGGGAAGATCAGGAGGCTCTGAAGGTCAAGGGTCAGGGCTGAGGTAAGGCTCCCTCACTTGCAGGAAGGTCTTGGCCCACACTCGAAAATGCAGTTGCAGACTTCTGCTCTCTTGCCGGTGCAGTGGCCCGAGCTCACAACGCAGCCTAAAACACTCTGCCTCGGGGCATTTCTGGGAAGAAAGGAGAGACTTGAATGTGGAGTTCTGCCCTTCTGGTGGCTCTGAGAACCCAAGTCCCAGTGTGACTTACCAAGATCTGAGGTCCTGAGGAGGCAGGGCTCCGGCCTGGAGCTTCCCGTCTCTGTAGCAGGTGGTGCTGGGAACCCTCAGGTTCCAACTGGAAGAAGAAAGAGACCATTAGGGACCACTCTTGCCCCATCACAGTGTTGAAGTCAGCCAGCACCTGGGTTCCAGAGCAGCTTCAACCTATGTTTTTTTTCAATCTGTTCTTTTCGTCCATCCAGTGACCATCTCCTATGGCAAGGCAGCAAGCTCGGTGTTGAAATACAGACACGAACTAAACTTGGTCCTTGGAGTTTACAAGATGTGTAAGTAAATAGTTAGGTTCCCATCCCTGCCTCAGGGCCTTTGCACTGGCTGTTCTCTGCTTGGAATGCTCTTTCCTGAGTCTTCACAAGCAGGTTCATCCTTGTCTTTGAGGCCTCAGTTCAACTGTTACCTTCTCAAGAGATTTTCCCTGATGACTTCATTAAAAGGCTCTGGTCCCCTAGCCTTTCCATGTTAACATTGCATGTCGATTACTTTTCAGTACCTGTTAATCTTTCCCTTTTTAATGTAATGTAATATAATGTAAATGTAATTTTTTAAAATGTTTATTCATTTTTGAGAGAGAGAGAGTGTTAGTTGTGGAGGGGCAGAGAGACGGGGGTGGGGGGCATAGAGAGCCCGATGTGAGGCTTGAACTCACGAACCCTGATATCATGGCCTGAGCTGAAGTCGGGTGCTCAACTGACTGAGCCACCCAGGCGCCCCTCCCTTTTTCATTTCATTTATTTATTTATTTATTTATTTATTTATTTAATTTTAATTGTCTATTACCTTCTACTAAAATGTAAGCTCCATGAGAGTGGGGGCCTTGTTAGTTTTGTTCGGTGAGATATTTCCTGAGCCTATAACAGTGTTCAGTGTAGACACTCATTTAATTAAATGTTGCCAATGGGTAAACAAACTTTAAACCAGGCATTAGGGCCCAGGGAAACAGGTCTGAAGGGGCCTTCCCAGAGAAGGTGGGACAGAGATGGGCCCTAGAGGTATGCCTGGGCCGGAAGGAAGGGAAGGATATTCTAGGCTGTGTATAAAATGCTCTTTTTCCCTCCCACAGCCTTGAGGTGTCTGTGGTCCTTCTGCCCCTTGTTCAGTGACCTCGGTCCTAAGCTTCAGGCACATCCTTGTTCTTCCAGGCCTCCAGGGACCTTCTTCAACCCCCCTAACCTTGGTCCCTCTCCCCATGCCAGTCTCCAGGCCTCTCACCTCCAGGCCCTGTGAGTTGGGGGGGTGACTGGTGGTGCAGTTACCAAGTCCTGTGACCCTGGTCATGTAGAGAAGTTGCTGACCTTCCAGAGCCTGGGGACAGCTGAGTTCCAGCACACCCCGGCTAATGGAGCTGGGGCCCAAGTTGATGAGCTGAGGAGAGGAGAACACAATCATCCTGAGAAGGAAGGGAAGGCTTCTGCCCTATTGAGACCCTGGGACACTACGGCCCGCCTTCCCCTCCTGCATGTCTCCCACCTCGGAAGTGAAGGAGGAGATCAACAGGTAGAGACAAAATCCTCTCCAGCCAACACTCTTGGAGATGGATCCATCCTTCCCTTCCAAGTCACTTAACTGGCTGGTCTCTCCTCTGGCTTTCCCTCACAAGGAACCTGTCCAGGCCTTTGCCTATCCCTCCCCCTCCCTCCTCTCTTCTCTTCAGTCCCTCTCTCTAGTCCCAGCCATCAGTCACTTACAGTGAGTGGCTCCCCTTTCCCTGTCATTCATTCTGGTCCCACCCCTCCACTCCCAGCAGCCTGCCCCGAACCAGCCCAGTGCCTCCCTGCCCCCGCCTTGACCGTCCCTCACCTCATAGACGTGGTGGACAGCAGGACCCACATCTCCCTCCTCCTGAGGCTGGTCTCGGGGATGCCAGTCACTCACTGGGAATAGCACTGCCTCGGGTTTGGAGACACTAAAGAGGAGGGTGGTTTAGAGGACAGTGGAAGGGATTCCATATGCACCCTTTCCTAGAAGTATCTCCCCTCCCAGAAAGGCCCCATTTTTGCCCTGGGGGAATTTACCCGTTAAGGGAGACCTGGGCCTGAGCCTCCACTGAGAGCCTGAAGGAAACCACTTCGCTTTGGGAGTTGTTGAGATTCTTGCTGTGGGATGGAGGAGAGACTGAGGCAGTGCTGGAGCCCAGCTAAGGAGAATGCCCCCTGCACCAGGCCCCGCCCCACCGGCCCCACTGGTTCCCTACCTGAGAATCTGGAAGTCAAACTGGATGGTTTTCTTTGTGTCCCGGAGATGAGGGACTGTGAACCGCAGCCCCCCCCAGATCTGCGGGACAAGGAGGGAGGACAAAGGAGCCTGTCAGACTGGGCATTTGCCTCACCCCAGTTCCAGCCCCCTTCCCTATTCCACAGCTGTGCTCTGGAAAGGCTGGTCACTGTCTTCTCAGATTTTCACTCCTGTGCCAGACTTACACTGGCTCCTGCCTTCATGGGGTTGCCCAGGTCACACACCAGCAGGCGGCTCTGGTTCACAGCAAAGTAGTCACAGCTCAGGCTGGAGAAGTTCTGGAGGTGGGGTGGGTATAGGTAAAGCTTTGGTGCCCCTCTGACGGGGTCTCCTCCCAAACCCTGCCTCAGAATCCCCTCTCACCCCTGGGTTTCTGACGAGTCCTGAGTACTCAGCCTCTGGAGGGGCTGTGACCCGAAGCTCGGCCTCATAGGCGCCGCCCTCACCCACGTTCTGGGCGTGGAAAGTTAGGTTCAGGGAGTTCTTGTCACCCAGGTACACGTGGTTCTGCTCCCTGGAGGGGGAACACGGGGCAAAGGACACTGGGAAATTAATCCCCAAATCAGGACAATGAACCATAACAATAATAAATAATAATAATAACAGATACCATTTACTGCGTTCCAACTCTATGGCCAGAAGTAGGCCAGATGTTTTATGTAGATTATTTCATTTAGTCCTTCCAAAAAGGCAGAGAAATGGATGCTATTATTCCCACTATACAGATGAAGAAGCTGAAGCTCAGAGAAGTTGAGTGACTTCCTAAGGTCACACAGCTTGCTAGTATGTCCCTATTCTACCTTTTCAGGTGCCAAGTGCTTCCAAACACCACATGTTCTGCTATGCGACCCTGGCATCTTGGAATCCCCCAGCTTGCTGTTGGCTTTCACTTACCCAAACACTTCCAGCTGTAGGTCTGGCACACAGATATTGTCTTCTCCACAGTCCAGCAGGATCTGAGCCTGGGGAGCAGGTTAGCCTTGAGAGGCGGACTTTAGACCTCCTCCTGGGCTGAAGGCTCCCCGCTCCAGGGCACTGCCCCAAGGTGCCCAGGTCTCTTTCCTCCCGGGTCTCATCGCTCCCCCATCTCCTCACCTTGTCCTCGATGCGGCTCTTGCTCTGGTAATGTAAGACTGGCCGGAGGCCATGGCTGTCCACAGGGGCTTGGGGGTCCAGGGAGAAGTTAAGGGCGATATGAATTGGGGAGAGCTTGTCTCGGAATTCTGACTCGTTCTGGGGGTGGGGAAGAGGGTTCGCTGTGTCAGGAGGCATTGGGGACTTGGTGGCCCTGCTCCTCAGCCTCTCACATGTCTCTTGGCCCATGCAGGGCCCTCAAGAATCCAGGTGCCCAAACTTGACCATCCACTTTGTTTCTGAGGCCCTGACAGCCTGCTTCCCAGTTCCTCTGACAGAAGGGCCCCTTTCCTTGCCCCCAAAATCCTAAGCCTCTCATTGGACTCTCCTAATCTCTCTCTCTCTTTTTTTTTTTTCCAAGAGGGGCCCCAGTTCTCTGTGACGCCCTCCCCAGGCCAGTCTGTTCTCCACCCTTGGGCCATACCCT
Organism: Panthera uncia; assembly: GCF_023721935.1. NCBI lineage: Eukaryota > Metazoa > Chordata > Mammalia > Carnivora > Felidae > Panthera > Panthera uncia. The sequence continues at coordinate 78,261,006 of NC_064809.1, forward strand.
GAGGTAGATCTTCATCTCTCTGCAGTCCTCCCGTGCCCCGTTCTGGATGAGTAGGGTCTGGGTCAGGGTCGCCTGTCTGGAGGCCAGGAACAGTGCCCGCCGTACTCCCCCCTTCTGCTTCTGCCAGTCCAACTGGAGTTCTACTGTGAAGCCTGCAGCCAGGAACATATGTTCAGGAGAATCTGTCTTTCCCTCCTAACCTATTCAGAGAGAAGGGAGGTGCCAAGGTCCCCTCCCCCTCCTCCCCACCCCCTATCCCAAGGCCTAAGAGATTCAGACAGTCTCTCTCACCAATGGAGTCAGGAACATGTTTTCCAGAAGCATTGAGGCAGAAGCTAAGGTTGATGCTGGAGGAAGACCAAGAGGAAAGCTGGTGAACAGGCACCCTAGCCTCCGGCTCCCCCCTAGAAAGACCCAGACTGGGGCACCTCCTTTCGTCCCCTACCACAGACTTGGTTTCTCTGCCCACGTCCAAGCCCAGACTGAGGTATTCCAGACTCAGTCTCTGTAATCTCCTGGGCCCCTGCTCACCAAGCCACAGGGTTCCCCTCCAAGCTGCAGCTACGCTCCTCTGGGTTGAACATGGCAGGGAAGATGGTGAGGGAGGCACTGGTAGAGACGATGGGGCGACCCCTGCCAAGAGTGGATATGGGGTCAAGAGAACTGAGACTCCTCTGGAACCCTGGGCACAGGAAGCTGATGCCCAAGCCCCGGGAAGCCAGTGGCCTTTGTACACTTTCCCAGCCTTAGCCCATCTGAGAAGTTCCCCAGTTCCCACTTCTCCCCTGGAATTCATACCTGTACACCACAGCCTTGTCCACACCAAAGGACCCCACGATCAGATCTGCAAGAAGTCCAGAAACTACCCCTTACAGCGAGCCCCACATTAAGGTCCTCCTTTCCTAACCCTCTCTAGTGTCATTGCTCAAAGGAGGCCGAGGCGAGGGGACAGCACCACCTGGTGGCATTATCCTAGAACTGCACCCAGGAGCTTAGGAAAATGCAGAAGTGGGGGTAAGGGTCCGGGACCAGGAGAGTTCTCAGGTGAGAGGGGCCTGGGACACTACTCACCAGGGTATCCGTTGCCATCCAGATCTCGGCCTCCTCGAAGGGCAGAGCCAAAGAAGTTCGGCGTGTGGCCGGCTGCCCACAGGGGCAGCAGAACCTGGGAAGGCTTAGAGCCTAGCCCCGCTGGGCCCCCAGGGAATATAAACACCACTCCCTGCTGGGTGTCTCCACCAAAGGGAGCTCCAATCGCTACATCTGCAAGACACAGAACACACACTAGTCTGGAGGCGAGGAATCCAAGAATCCAAATCTCTACCACCAGATCCCAGAACCCAGGAGTGGGTTTTTTTTTTTTTTTTTTTTCCATCTGTCATTCCCAGTTTTCCAATCTCTTCAAGCCCCAAGACCTAGACAGTGGGGTTAAAGTCAACACACCTCCTAGGGAAGTCACTGGGGGGTCTGGGTATCTTAGCTGACAGCCGGCCTCTCCCCAAACCTCTTCTGACTCAGGCTCCAGACTCCTCCTCAGCTCCTGGGACCTCTGGTGCTTACCATTGTAGCCATCCTGGTCCAGGTCCCCCAGGGGCGTCAAGGAGCTGCCAAATCGGCCAAACTCATCATGGCCAGTGAGGGTGAGGGTGGGGGTGGGCTCCATGCCAGCCGGGTTCTGCAGGTAGATGTAGACCCTGCCCACTTCCTGAGGCCGCCCATCAGCTGTCCGTTCCATGAGCAGAGGCGCCCCCACCAGCAAGTCGTCCAGCCTGAGGGAAGGGGAAAAGCTAGGCACCCTGATACCCTGCCTTGCCACCTCCCCAGTCCCAGTGCCAGGACATCTTAGGCCTCCTGGATCCCAGGCTCTTGCCCACCCAAGTGAGAAGACTTGAGATCTTGTGGTCTTTTAGCTCTCAGCTCTCTCCTTGCTCCTGAGCAAAGAGATGACAGCACAGGAGGAGAACCCAGAGCAAAAGCCTGGAGAAAAACTCTCCTTGGATTTTTCTGTCCTACTCCCCGCTCTTCGGTCTTGGATCTGGGAAGGGCATCGTAGTGTGCCCTCTTCCCACTACTCACCCATCCCCGTTGACGTCTGTGGCAGCCACTGCATAGCCGAAGTAGGACGCCATCTGGGGTGGGGGTGGACACAGAGGCAGCACTGGGTCAGAAGTAGGAGGTCACTCAACAGGATCAGCAGGGACTGTGGCTGGGGAGGTCAGAGACTCCAGGGAGCCTGGGCTCACTGGCTTACGCCTGGGACTTGGTTGGCAGAGGGCCAGGCTGGGTTGTGTGTGGGGTGTGTCCTCACCTGTTCCCCTGAGAAGTTGTAGAGGGATCGGATGTCCGAGCCATTGAGGATGGTGACCTGGGGATGATGAGATATACCCATTGGTCCCGGACTCCCAGACCATCCCACGGGTAGAGAACAAACAGGTACAGGATATTCAGGGGGAAGGCATTTGCTGGAGACACAGACCGCTTGTTTGTTAATTCTCTCCTGACTTTGCTCTCACACCCCCATCTCTTTGCCAGGAAGCTCCACCACAAGGCACCCTCACTATTTTTCTCCATCACTTATCAACTACTGACAGAGGTTACGTTTGTCTGTCTGTTGTCCATCTCTACCCACTAGAATAGAAGACCAGCGGGGGCAGGAGTTTGGTTTTGTCCTTTGCTTTCTCCCCAGAGCCTGAAGTCGTGCTCGGTGAGCAGCAGACAGTAATTATTAGTTGAACGACTGAATGCACCCTGAGACCTCAGGCATCCCTCATCCTTCAGGCCTCCCAAACCACAAACAGCTCATGTCTCCCTTTGGTCTCCCCTCAGTGACTGGCCCCACCAGTCCCCTGGTCGCTTGGCTCCTTGCCCCCTTCCCCACTCTCGCTGCTCCTACTCTGGGGTGAGTCCTCTCCCAGACTGCTGGACGGCCCCCCGGCTCTCTTCCTGCCTCCATCACCCTGCCCCGACTGCCGCAGTCAGACTGATGGTCCCAGAGTGGATCCAGGAGGGGCACTTCTGGCTTGGAAACCCAGAGTGATTCCCTGCAGCCGCTGCCCAAATTCTCAACTTCTCGACTGGTCCTCTGATGGATGCCCTGGGGAATCTGGCCCCAACTAATCTGTTTTTCCTCAACCTTTCCTTATTCCCTTCATGCTCAGTCAGCCCACGAGTCTGCTACAATGGCCTGACTTTTTTCCTTTTCTGCCATGCTCCTGTCTAGGATGCCCTCTTGCCACATCTCCACAGATCCTTCATAGAACCTTCTCTGATCCTTTGCCACTACGTGGATGGAACTAGAGGGTGTTATGTGAAGGGAAATTAGTCAGAGAAAGACAAATATCATACGACTTCACTTATATGGGGGACAAAACAGATGAACACAAAGGAAGGAAAGCAAAAATAATATAAAGACAGGGAGGGGGACAAAAGAGACTCTTAAATATGGAGAACCAACAGAGAGTTCCTGGAGGGTTTGTGGGAGGGGGGATGGGCTAAATGGGCAAGGGGCATTAAGGAATCCACTCCTGAAATCATTGTTGCACTAGATGCTAACTAATTTGGATGTACCTTAAAAAGGAAAAGCAAAGAAAAAAAAGAAGAACCTTCTCCGATCCATTCCTGCCCTAGAAAAGTAGGCTATTCCTTCCTCTTAACTGCTATATCCTCTTAACTGCTTTTCTGAAACTTCTCATCGTGCAGAAAGAACGCTGACTTTGGACCAAGACGGATCTAGTTTCAAATCTCTCTCCAGCCCCTTACTAACTGGGTGATCTTAAACCACTTACTTGGTCTCAGAGCCTCAGCTTTCTCACATGGAAAATGTGTATGGTATTATCTACCCCCAGAAGCTTGTTGTGAAGAATACACATCATGAGAGGACAGAGCCTGACGCAGCGGCGAGATCGTGTATAGTAGATACACCTTGGATTATAATTGTATGTGTGTCTTATCTTACATACTTGATTAGAAGCACCTTACGAGATGGGGTACGGTGTCTTTTTCATCTTCTTATCTTTGACCTGGCCTTCATAAATGTTGTTAATTGAATGAACTCCTATGGCCGTCTTATCTGTGTCCTTTCTAAAGCGCTTGTCACGGTCTAATAATAACAGCTACCAATTGTACACTGCCTCGTAGTTCACTAAGAACTTTCACAGGCGTTATCTCATTTCATCCTTACAAGAGCCTCGTGAGGTCAGAACTATTATTATCCCATTCTACAGAGAATGAGGCTCAGAGAGGCTAAGTAGGTCTGGGGATTTTGTGGAATGCAGCGGGGGGTATATGAATAAATAACAGAATGACTCATTCAGAGTAAACGCCAGTACTTGAACCCAGGTCTGCCTCCAGAGCCTGTGTTCTGATCCGCTTTTTGAACCCTCACAAACTGCCATGCATGGTTCTTTGAGATTAACCAGGGGAGGGGAAGGGGAGAGGGAGGAAAGGTCAAGTTGGGTCTTACATAGCCATAAGTGAGGTTCCCTTTGGGCACGCCAGCGACAAAGTCTGCAAAAGAAGAGAAAGTTGTGGGCTAAGGGAGGGGAAGGGGAAATCCGACCAGCATGGTGTCTGGGTTCCTGTGGCCCTAGGTCCTGGGTCTCCATTCGTCCCCTCCCTTGGCCCCCGCCTGGAGACACACTCACCTTCTGTGTCATCACCACTGAATTCACCCACAGCCACAGAGTATCCTGGGGGACAGGATGGGTGGATATTAGTATTCCTGGGGGGACCCCTCTGCTGTGGCCCATCCTTCAGTTCCTTCCCCAACCCTACTGGGCCTTCCTACACAGCCTGCACACAAGTGGGGCAGGGGGACAAAGGATGCCCGAATGGAAGAAGAGAGGTGGGGGGGGGGGGGGCAGGGGTTGGGACAAGACCACCGGAGGTTCTTCCCCCCTATTTCCTCCCTGGGGCTCGCTCACCCAGGTAGCTGTCATCGTAGATGGAACTGGCCTGGCGGGTCTGCAGCTGCCCCTGAACCAGGTTGATCAGGTACTCGGGGTAATAGGATTCGGCAATCTGTTCTTGGGTGGCCGACAGGATCTGGCCTGGGGAAGGGGGTGAGGAGCTGGACGGACGGAGGAGGAGGGTGGCAGGGAGGGGGGTGCCGGGAACTGACTGGGTGGGATTGCAGAAGTCTGGTTCCAGGAAGGGAAGCTTGTGGAGGGTGGTGGAAAAGGGTACAAAAGTTTCAAGGAAGGGAGAGGAAAATCTGGACAGGGAGGGAAGAGGGAAGGATGGTGACCTCAGACTGGAAGAAGGATGAGAGGCTGTGTGCCAGGGGACTAAGGGACAGCAGAGGAAGGACTTACCTTGCCAGAAGTAGCTCCCTGGTCCACCCAGGACCACGCGCCCAGTCTGTGGAGGGAAGGAGAGGAGTCCACATCTGGTCCTGACCCCCCTGGGACATCACCCACAGCTGCATCTCTCCCAGCCCACACTCTTACCTTGGTGAACTCAGCACTGAAGCCCCCTTGGCAGTAACCCTGTCCTGCGGCCCAGCTGAAATCTGTGAGGGGAGAAGGTGTTGGGAAAGAGCCCGGCACAGACGGGTCACACAGGAAAGGAGAGAGAGCTGAACCAGAGAAAGGATCTCCCTGGACCAGACAGTGATCAGAAAGGCTAAGCAGGGTGGGGAATCACAGGGAGGAGGCAGACACAGGGCACATGCCCCCTCTTGCCCTACCTGAGCGGCAAGGTGCATACTCCAGAATTCGGGTGAAATTGTCCGTGGAGAGGTAGCAGGTGCCCACGGGATCATTCAGCGGCTCCTTCTCTGTGCGCCAGCTATATAGAGGAGCACAGGCCTGGCGGGGCCCAGGAGGAGGGAGCTTCAGGTGAGTCCAACAGGGCTTCCCCCACTCCCTCAGGCCTCTGCTCCATTCCCCTGGTCACACCACACCACACCACTAAGAGCCACTGTCAGCCTGCTGGGCCCTCACCAAAATGGAGGAGCCGTGGGCTCGAACCGTCGCTCCAAACCACTGCAAGGACTTGTACTCCACAGGCTCCTCTCCCTCTGGGCTGGGCAGTAATGACTCCAGGAGTCGAGAGCCTTGGAGAAGTGAGAAAAGGGAGTCATGCCGGGCTGTGGATGGCTGAGCCCTAGAGCGGCCCCCACTCTCAGTCTGGGGGTGCCCGGGCACTTGCAAGCCCTGAGCTCCATGACTCACTGGGAGGAGTGGGGAGGGGGTTTCAGAGTCTGCTTTGTGTAGCCTGACTCACCCTTTCCCTGACACGTGTGCATCCATGGGTGCACACACAGAACCTAGCGTTTCTAGAGTTGCTGTCCCCTGGTGCCCCTGCCTCCTCACCCAGCTGGGACAGGGACGCTTGAAGTGATGTGGGGCCACGGGGGTGGTAAGTAAGAATGGCTGTTTCCCGAGAGGGCAGTCCTCTGGCTATGCTTCTCTGTACCTGAGTCGGTGTCTCTAACAGCACCTTGTCCCATCCCTTCTTTCTCACAATTCTGGATCTCTGTTCCCTTATGTCTCTCTCCCAGCATCTGTCTATCTCTCCAAGCCCTGTCTCTGCTCTCTATAGTACGGTTTTTTTCTTTCCTTTGATTCTCATCTGTCTTTCAGATTTAAAAACAAAAGTGGCGGGGCGGGCAGGGAGCCTGGGTGGCTCAGTCCATTGAATGGTGGAGTGCATCTGACTCTTGATAACGGTTTGGGTCGCGATCACACAGTTCATGGGATCGAGTCCTGCATTGGGCTCTGGGCTGTCAGCAGAGAATGCTTGCGATCCTCTCTCTCCCTCTCTCTGCCCCTACCCTGCTCTCTGTCTCTTTCTCTCTCTCTCAAAATAAATAAATAACTAAACTTAAAAAAAAAAAAAAAAGAATGTGTTTCATGATCTTATCCCTGTCCCTGCCATCATCTCCGTGTTTTTATCTCTCTTTTCGTCCCTTTACCCCAGTCTTTATCTCTGGAGCCAGACTGCTCAAGTTCATGGCCTTGCTCCACTATTTACTAGCTGACTTTGGACAAGGGACTTAACCTCCATTTTGTCATCTATAAAATGGGGCTAATACCTCACATGATACTGAAAGGATTAAGTGAATTAAGTGAGTTAAGATATGCCGGGCGCTCAGGACTGTACCTGGCACAGAGCAAGTGCTCTTGAAGCGTTCGTTAGCTGTTATTGTTTATCTTTCCATCTGTATCCCTCCCAGCCATCTCTGCATCTACTCTGGGCCTTGAGGTCCCCGAGGGCAGTGGTTTCATCATGTTTCAGTCCCTTGCAGCACCAGCACGGTGCCTGGCGTGCACTGTCACTTAGTCAGTGCTTAGTTAAACGGACTGAAAAGTCTGTGTGACTCTCCCTGTCTTTGTGTTACTGCCCTGGCCTCCCAGAGTTGTGGGTGATTCAGGGGAAATGAGAGCCACATGTTTCTGAATCATGCCCGCCCTCCTTGGGCTGGGCTGGACTGGGAACATGGTGTGAGTGCCACGGGAGTCGCTGCACGGCTTCTACACTGAGCTGGAGCACCAGAGCCTGGAGGGAACGTGGCCGTGGAACTGGACAGGCTCCACCCCTCCCTCAAGGCACCCTTCAGCCCGCCCCCAAGCCGCAGTACCACCCCCAGTCCCTTCCTGAGCTTCCCCGCCTACCAAGGAGGTTACCTTTACTGTCAAATTCAATGGGGGTGCAGTGTACCGGGCTGGTGCCCCAGGGACAGAGGTAGACGGCACCACCCTGCAGCACTCCCGGCTGGCTGGTGTTGGCCTTGGGAGCTCCCACCAGCACGCTGACCCTGTGGAGGAGAAAGGAGAGGCGGTTCAGAGTGACTCCTTCTCCAGTCCCCCCAGGCCTCTGGGCCAGGGGCTGGCCGGGGGTGGGGTAGATGCCCCCTGGGTTGTATTTATATCTCAGAAGATGCCACAGATGCCAGAGGCACAGGCTGGAGTCAGGCGGTCCCCATGTGGCGCTGTCACTAACACAACAACCATCCCCCTCCACCACCTTCCCTTGTTATTAAAGAGAGGAGGAAGCGGAGTCAGTTCTGAGAAAGGAATAGGGGTGCCAGAGGGCCCGAACCCCATCTTCTCCATCTCCACTCTGGAGCTGCCGGCATCGGATATGCAGCCCCTGGAGCTCCAGGGTCCTCTCATCCTCTCACCTAGCCTCTACCCTCTTGTCCCAAGCCAAAGTCCTTCTCTGGGCCAAGACCCAGGCATCGGGCTGCCCAGCCCTGGGGTGTGTAGGAGGAAAATGTGAGTCTTGGGAATCAGTCAGTAGAAGTGGAGAGTGGAGCTTGGAGGATGGTGAGGACAGATTCCCCTGGGCTCTGGGGTAGAGCTCCCCATCTTGGCTGGGTTTCTGTTCAGCCCCTGAACCCCTTTCCCGCACACCATCCCTAGGAATCTGAATTCAAATCTTGCTCTCCTGTGGTGTTAGCTCTGAACACGGTGCTTCGAGATGATGAGGAGAGAGTTGCCTTTGCTGGGGGTCCTATGTAATGGGGTGGTCAGAGTTAAGGTCCTGGGCAATCTTCTCACCTTCCACTCTGCCTCTATCATTGTCTTTGAGGTCCCTTGTCTCCAAGGTCTCCATGCAGCCATCAGCCCTCTTGATTTTCTCCTCCAGGGTCTCCCACAAGGACTGCATCTAGCAGCTGGGGACAACTGGACTTGGCCCCTGGGCCGGTGTCCCTGCCAGTCTGGCCTCAACTCTCCTCCCATACCTGCCTCAGACACTGCTTCTCAATCTCTGTCCCTCTGCCCTTATGATTACTTGCTTTCCTCGTTTTGGTTTTTTAATCCTCTCTCTTGATCTCAAATCTTGTGTTCTTCATCTCTACTGGTTTCTGGCCCCCTTCAGCTTTCAACATTCCCGGTGTCATCCCTTCCCTGATATTTGGGTATGTTCCCTAGCTTTTCTTACCAGGAAAGAGCCTGAGTGGGTTAGTATGGTAGAGGTCCCAAAAGCTAGGGGTGTCTTCCAAGAGGACCAGGAAGGGTAGGGGTGAGTGGGGTGGGGTTCAAGAGGAATAATGGATGGAAGCAACGAGGGGGCAGGACCATGGTACTGAAGGGGGAAATGAGGAGTGGGCAGGGAGGAAGGGAGGATGAGAACAGAGGAGGGAGAAGGCAGGGTCCAGAGGAACAGGAGGGGGGCCAGAGAGGAGAGTTCCTGGAGTGAAGGGGGGTGGGGTGCGAGCCCTGGTTACCCTAGGGACAGGAAATGTTTACTGCCTGTGGCTTCCTGTCTGTTTCCAACCTCTCACTTCTCCGTTTGTCTCCCACCCGCAGGGCCCCACCCCTCTCACTCAGGCATTACATCCAGTTGAGGGGGGTGGGAGCTGGCGAGTTGGAAGGCAGGGACCCAGTCAGCTGCCAGACCCACAGCTTGGTGGCAGGCAGAGAGTGAGTGCATTGTCCCGGGGCTGGGTGAGGAGAGAGGGGTGCAAGCCTCTCTTAGTAGGGGCAGCCCCAGAGAATAGCTATGATACAGGAGGCAGTGAAAAGAGCACTGGACCATGAGTCAGGAGTTCTGGGTCAGGCACCAGCTCAGTGTGGACTTGGGCAATATCCTTTCCCTTCTCTCTCCGGGTGAAGAGGTTGAACAGGTTGTCTTGAAGTCTCTTGGAGCTCCAACACTCCCTTTCCAGGACAGCACAGGGCTGCAGCCAAAGGACCCTGCTCCTACTCCCAGTTTTCCCACACCCCTTGCTCTTGGGAAGCAGCTGAGCCTGAGTGCTCCTGGGCTGGCTTATGGAAGAAGCTTGGAGCCTGGCAGGGTTAGAAGGCGAGAAAGACCTTACAAAGCCTGGGAAGCCCACAGGCTCGTGAGCCAGGGGTGTGTACATTGTAGTTGTGTGAGGGTTCAGGAGATGTGGTGTGCACGCAAGGGACACAGACTCAGATGCCCGTCCCCACCCCATGACTTATACCTGCGGGTGCAGTGGCCCTTCCATCCCAATAAACAGTGCCCTCTCCCACGTGCCAAGCAAAGTGCCTGGTGTCAGGGTAGGCACGTCACCGAGCTTATCGCTGTTCTCCCTCTCCTAGTTCTTGCTTCCTAAATCTGGCAACAGTTGGGCCCTCTTAGGGGTCCACGAAGGTAACAGTGGAGCGTCCTTGCACTATTTTCAATATTTCAGAAAGCCTAACGGAAATCATGCATTTACCTGATAAGGTGGCTGGGCTAGTTAAAACCTCAAGGGTATCTGCTTTGGGCTATAATTATATCAACTGATGTGGGGAAGCTGGTTATATCTCAAATTGGTTGAAAGCTCTGATTGGCGGCTACAGATATCTTCTTGTTCTAACTTCTAGTTGATAAAAAAAAAAAAAAGACAACAGGGAAAAGGAATTAATTATTCCTTATTAAATGCAGTTTGGCAGATAAACTCTTCCAAAATGCCGAGTTCAAGGGAAGAAATCATTGCCATCATTTCTTTTGAAACCTCAGATCCCTGAAATTCTAGAGTTGGTTCTCGGAGACACGGATCACCACAGCTGCAAGGCACCAGAGAGAGCATCCACTGGGTTGAAGACTTCCTTGCAGATGCCTTCCTTGCAGACTTCCTGCCACATGACATTTGAGGAGGCCAGTTTGGTCCTGACAGTCCTCCCCATCTTCTTTTAGAGCAACCTCTTTTTCCTGTTTTATACAGAATGCCCTGGAAAGATATTGTTTGATTTTAAACAAAAATACAGAAAAAACTTGTTGTGGTTTGTTTGTTTGTTTGTTTTTTGAGAGAGAGAGAGAGAGAGAGAGCGCGAGCACACTCAAACAGGGGTGGGGAAGAGGGTGAGGGAGAGAATCTTAAGCAGTTTCCATACCCAGCACGGAGCCCGATGTGGAGCTCAATCTCACCAACTGTGAGATCATGACCTGGGCCAAAATCAAGAGTCGGACGCTTAACCGACTGAGCCACCCAAGTGCCCCCAAGAAAAAACTTTAATTACAAGATTGCTGACCTAGTCCCATGTTCTCATTTTACCAAGGAAGTTAGGGAACATGGCCAAGGTCATTCGGAATCCTTCCTGACATAAGAACCAGAAGCCACGAATCCTCATTCCTAGGCCAAGGTTCTGGTCTACCCTGTTGCCAATTTACCCCCTTCTCTCCCCTCTACTATCTCCCCAGCCAGGCTTCTGATTAACCAAGTTCCTGTTCAATACATGGTTACTGTTTGACTCTGTTGGCCTGGCAAGATTGGGGGCGGGGAGTGTCAAGTGGATCAGGGCCCAGCTCCTGTAGGTCCTATAGCAGCCCTGGCCAGGCCCCAGGAGGACATCTACATCCCCCAGTGTGTTCTCAAGAGATATGTCCGGCTGCTTGGTGAGGAAGAGTTGTGGCAGTACCAGAAGAGAAAGAGAGCTGGGTTAAGGCTGAGCATCTTTCCAGCTGGTGACCTGGGCCAAGTCACTTCTTTCTAAGCTTTGGATTCGCTCCCTATAAAATGATGGATTGCCCTTGAATGGTCCCTAAGCCAATTTCTATAATTCCTGAAGCATCGGCTTTATATGTGCATATAAAATGGGGTAATAGCGTTTCCTCTAAGGCAAAGATTTTTGTAACCATCCGATGGAAAAATTGATATGACAGTGTGAAGGAATGTGAGGGACCATTATTACGACCACTACTATAAACAAATACTAGAAGCGAGTAAGAGATTGGGGGCGGGCGGGGGGGGGGGGG